>NC_052153.1:192490338-192655917 GCF_902713615.1 Scyliorhinus canicula
TGCCTGTCTGTCTGCCTGTCTGCCTGTCTGTCTGTCTGTCTGTCTGTCTGCCTGTCTGTCTGCCTGTCTGCCTGTCTGCCTGCCTGCCTGTCTGCCTGTCTGCCTGCCTGTCTGCCTGTCTGTCTGCCTGCCTACCTGCCTGTCTGTCTGCCTGTCTGCCTGTCTGTCTGTCTGACTGTCTGCCTGTCTGCCTGCCTGCCTGCCTGTCTGCCTGCCTGTCTGCCTGTCTGTCTGTCTGCCTGCCTGCCTGCCTGCCTGTTTGCCTGTTTGTCTGCCTGTCTGTCTGCCTGTCTGCCTGCCTGCCTGTCTGTCTGTCTGTCTGTCTGCCTGACTGTCTGCCTGTCTGCCTGCCTGCCTGTCTGTCTGTTTGCCTGTCTGTCTGCCTGTCTGTCTGCCTGTCTGCCTGCCTGCCTGTCTGCCTGTTTGCCTGTCTGTCTGCCTGTCTGTCTGCCTGTCTGCCTGCCTGCCTGTCTGTCTGCCTGTCTGCCTGCCTGTCTGCCTGTCTGTCTGTCTGCCTGCCTGCCTGCCTGTTTGCCTGTTTGTCTGCCTGTCTGTCTGCCTGTCTGCCTGCCTGCCTGTCTGTCTGTCTGTCTGTCTGCCTGACTGTCTGCCTGTCTGCCTGCCTGCCTGTCTGTCTGTTTGCCTGTCTGTCTGCCTGTCTGTCTGCCTGTCTGCCTGCCTGCCTGTCTGCCTGTTTGCCTGTCTGTCTGCCTGTCTGTCTGCCTGTCTGTCTGCCTGTCTGCCTGCCTGCCTGTCTGCCTGTTTGCCTGTCTGTCTGCCTGTCTGCCTGCCTGCCTGTCTGTCTGTCTGTCTGCCTGCCTGTCTGCCTGTCTGCCTGCCTGCTTGCCTGTCTGTCTGTCTGCCTGTCTGCCTGTCTGTCTGCCTGCCTGCCTGTCTGCCTGTCTGTCTGCCTGCCTGTCTGTCTGCCTGTCTGTCTGCCTGTCTGTCTGTCTGTCTGCCTGCCTGTCTGTCTGCCTGCCTGTCTGCCTGTCTGTCTGCCTGCCTGTCTGCCTGTCTGTCTGCCTGTCTGTCTGCCTGTCTGTCTGCCTGTCTGCCTGCCTGCCTGTCTGTCTGTCTGCCTGACTGTCTGCCTGTCTGCCTGCCTGCTTGCCTGTTTGTCTGTCTGCCTGTCTGTCTGCCTGCCTGTCTGTCTGCCTGTCTGTTTGTCTGCCTGTCTGTCTGCCTGTCTGTCTGCCTGCCTGCCTGTCTGCCTGTCTGTCTGCCTGCCTGTCTGCCTGTCTGTGTGTCTGCCTGTCTGTGTCTGTCTCCCTGCCTGTCTGTGTGTCTGCCTGTCTGTGTGACTGCCTGTCTGCCTGTCTGTCTGCCCATCTGCCTGTCTGCATGTCTGTCTGTCAGTCTATCTGCCCGTCTGTCTGCCTGCCTTCCTGCCTGTCTGTCTGCCTGTCTGTCTGCCTGTCTGCCTGCCTGTCTGTCTGCCTGCCTGTCTGCCTGCCTGCCTGTCTGCCTGCCTGCCTGCCTGCCTGCCTGCCTGTCTGGCTGTCTGCCTGTCTGCCTGTCTGTCTGCCTGTCTGTTTGCCTGCCTGCCTGTCTGTCTGCCTGTCTGTCTGTCTGCCTGCCTGCCTGTCTGCCTGTCTGCCTGCCGGCCTGTCTGTCTGCCTGTTTGCCTGTCTGCCTGCCTGCCTGTCTGTCTGCCTGTTTGCCTGTCTGTCTGCCTGTCTGCCTGTCTGTCTGTCTGTCTGCTTGCCTGCCCGTCTGCCTGTCTGTCTGCCTGCCTGCCTGCCTGTCTGTCTGTATGTCTGCCTGTCTGTCTGCCTGTCTGCCTGTCTGCCTGTCTGTCTGCCTGCCTGCCTGCCTGTCTGTCTGTCTGTCTGCCTGTCTGTCTGCCTGTCTGCCTGCCTGTCTGCCTGTCTGCCTGTCTGTCTGCCTGTCTGCCTGTCTGTCTGCCTGTCTGTCTGCCTGCCTGTCTGCCTGTCTGCCTGTCTGTCTGCCTGCCTGTCTGCCTGCCTGTCTGCCTATCTGTCTGCCTGTCTGTCTGTCTGCCTGTCTGCCTGTCTGTCTGCCTGTCTGTCTGCCTGTCTGCCTGTCTGTCTGCCTGTCTGCCTGCCTGTCTGCCTGTCTGTCTGTCTGTCTGCCTTCCTGTCTGTCTGTCTGCCTTCCTGTCTGCCTGTCTGTCTGCCTGTCTGCCTGCTTGTCTGCCTTCCTGTCTGTCTGTCTGCCTTCCTGTCTGCCTGTCTGCCTGCCTGTCTGCCTGTCTGTCTCTCCTTTTTCCTATCAGCTCTCTCCGCCCTCAAGTGCTAAAAATCTATCATAAGACATAAAGGTGTTGAACTCTGTTTTGGAGCCAACTATATTCTGTGGAACGGTTTATTGACAGGATTGAGTGCACAGAAACTGGGTCAGGACAGGTTTGATGGGCTGAGTGGTCTTTTATGGAATCTGTGAGCTTCTGGAAGAGTGTTTAGCCGGCCCTGCAAGATTCCCTCGTACTACTTGACCTATTATTAGTGAACAGTTGCTAAATATAAGAGGAGCAGTGTGTTGGTATCACGCTGCTGTTAAATCCATCTGCTGATAAATGTCAAGGCCTGTGATTGTTCGAAGAGGCTGCCCGTTTGTGTGATTCAGCCCAGCCTTCCAAAGGATCAGTCCTTCTGCAGATCTCTCCGTCTTAGAGAGCTCTTGGCATGCGGCGTTGGAATTTCAAACCGCTGGACATAAAGGAAATGACAGAGACTTTGACCCATGACATTCTCAACACTGACCCTTTGTATTTATATTAAAATAAAAACACAGCAATCAGCTCATTGCAGGAAATGGTCTTTGACATAATGGCCGAGTTCAGTTAATCAAGGAGATTTGTCACATACTGACCCATTCACCACAAACATGGAACCACTTCTCTTCCTCCACCTTCCATCCCTCCAGCTCGTCCCGCTCTGTCCCTCTATCTCTCTCTGTCTCCCTGCCTCTGTACATCTCCCCATCAACATCTCTGTGGTGGTATGGATATGAGCACTGCCATTGGTGCAGAGCACTGGCTTCCCATTGGCTCTGGCTGGTCATGTGCCTCTCATCCGATTGGTTGGGACTAGTCATGTGACTGCTCCCCAATTGGTCGAGAGGCAAGTAGGCCCCGCCTCCGAGGTGGGGTATAAGTACCCAGAGTTCCCGGCGGTCGGCCATTCTCTGTAGTTGACCACCGGGTTAACAGCTAGCAGATTAAAGCCACTATTCGGATCCTAAATGTGTCTTGAGTCGAATTGATCGTACATCAATCTCCATGTCTCTTTCCGTCTCTCCTTCCTCCATCACCCCTCCCTCTGTTCTCTCCCCTCTCTCCGCCATCCCACCCCGTCTCCCTACCTTCCATCTCCTTTCCCATCACATCCCCTCCATTTCCCTTCTCTCCCATCTCGATATCTCTCTCCACCTCCTCTCCTCTATCTCCCACAATGCTTCGTCACCCCTCCCTCTCAGTTTCCCTGTCTCTCACTGGGCAGCACGGTAGCATGGTGGTTAGCATAAATGCTTCACAGCTCCAGGGTCCCAGGTTCGGTTCCCGGCTGGGTCACTGTCTGTGCGGAGACTGCACGTCCTCCCCGTGTGTGCGTGGGTTTCCTCCGGGTGCTCCGGTTTCCTCCCACAGTCCAAAGATGTGCGGGTTAGGTGGATTGGCCATGCTAAATTGCCCGTAGTGTCCTAAAAAGTAAGGTTGGGGGGGGGTTGTTGGGTTACGGGTATAGGGTGGGTTTGAGTAGGGTAATCATTGCTCGGCACAACATCGAGGGCCGAAGGGCCTGTTCTGTGCTGTACTGTTCTATGTTCTATGGTTAGGTGGATTGGCCATGCTAAATTGCCCTTAGTGTCCAGAAAAGGATAGGAGGGGTTATTGGGTTACGGGGCTAGGGTGGAACTGAGGGCTTAAGAGGACCGGTGCAGACTCGATGGGCCGAATGGCCTCTTTCTGCACTGTATGTTCTATGTTCCCTCTCTGTCTCCCCTCTCTCCATCACCCCTCTCTCCACCTCCTCTCTCAGACTCCCCTCCCGATGGCATCCTTTTCTCGATCGTCCTTCCCCGTCTCCCTGTCTTTCCCTTATCTTTCTTCACTCTCTTCAGCTCACCTCTCTCTCCCCGTCTTCTCTCCCTCCATCAACCCTCTGCCTCCTCTCCCTCTATCTCCCCTCCTTCCTTCTTCTTTCTCTCCAACTTCCCTCCTTGCACCTTCCCTCCGTCTATGCGTTCCCCTCCTGTGTTTGGACACACCTCAATCGATCAGTTCTGGAGCTCTCATCGGTCGGAGCGAATCTCTCTGACCTTCCAAGATGGAAGCGGGCAGGTGAAGAGTACAGACGGTGGCCATTCATCCTGTCGCACCTTGGCTATCTCCTTGCTGGAGTAATTCCACTATCCCATTCTCTTTCCGTTGGCACGCCTCTTCCTCCTGCTTTCCATAATGATGGGGCAGCACGGTAGCATGGTGGTTAGCATAAATGCTTCACAGCTCCAGGGTCCCAGGTTCAGTTCCCGGCTGGGTCACTGTCTGTGCGGAGTCTGCACGTCCTCCCCGTGTGTGCGTGGGTTTCCTCCGGGTGCTCCGGTTTCCTCTCACAGTCCAAAGATGTGCGGGTTAGGTGGATTGGCCGTGATAAATTGCCCGTAGTGTCCCTAAAAAAGTAAGGTTGGGGGGGGGGGGGGGGGGGGGGGGGTTGTTGGGTTACGGGTATAGGGTGGATACGTGGGTTTGAGTGGGGTGATCATTGCTCGGCACAACATCGAGGGCCGAAGGGCCTGTTCTGTGCTGTACTGTTCTATGTAAATCTATGTCACTTTCCTTTCAAACAGCTGCTGTCACAAACAGCAGAACACTCCGTAACACAACAAACAATTTCATACCCCCTCGACATGACTGACTTTGATCTGGGTCCATTTCCCTCCGTGTTAGAGTTCTATCGTGTGCTGGTAATGGCCACTTGCAGCAATCCAGAAGCCTGAGATAATAATCCCAAAAACATCTCGCCAATTTCCCGCTGCGATCACTTAGATTTGGGTTCATTGTCACGTGTACCGAGGTACAGTGAAAAGTATTGTTCTGCGTACAGTCTAGGCAGATCGCTCCATAGATGGGAAACATAGGCCATACATAACACAGAATGTAAATACATAAACACAGGCATCGGGTGAAGCATACGGAGTGTAGTACTACTCAGTAGAGAAGATGTGCAAAGAGATCAGGTCAGTCCATGAGAGGGTGAAGCATACAGGGTGTAGTGTTAATGAGGTCAGTCCATAAGAGGGTCGTTTAGGAGTCAGGTGACAGCGGGGAAGAAGCTGTTTTTGAGTCTGTTCGTGCATGTTCTCAGACTTCTGTATCTCCTGCCCGATGGAAGAAGTTGGAAGAGTGAGTAAGCCGGGTGGGAGGGGTCTTTGATTATGCAGCCCGCTTTCCCCAGGCAGCGGGAGGTGTAGATGGAGTCAATGGATGGGAGGCTGGTTTGTGTGATGGACTGGGCGGTGTTCACGACTCTCAAAAGTTTCTGGCAGTCCTAGGCCGAGCAGTTGCCATACCAGGCTGTGATGCAGCCCGATAGGATGCTTTCTATGGTGCATCTGTAAAAGTTGGTAAGGGTTAATGTGGACATACCAAATTTCCTTAGTTTCCTGAGGAAGTATAGACGTTGTTGAGCTTTCTTGGTGGTAGCGTCGACGTGGGTGGACCAGGACAGATTGTTGGTGATGTGAATTTGAAACTGTTAACCATCTCCCTCGGCCCTGTTGATGCTGTTCGATACTTTGCTTCCTGAAGTCAATGACCAGCTCTTTAGTTTTGCTGGCATTGAGGGAGAGATTGTTGTTGTTACACCACTCCACTAGGTTCTCTATCTCCCTTCTGTATTCTGACTCATCATTGTGCAAGATCCGACCCACTATGGACGTTTCGTCAGCAAACGTGTAGATGGAGTTGGAGCCAAATTTTTCAATGCAGTTGTGTGTGTATAGGGAGTATATAGGGGGCTAAGTTACGCAGCTTTGCGGGGCCCCGGTATTGAGGACTATCGTGGAGGAGGTGACGTTGTTTGTCCTTACTGATTGCGGTCTGTGGGATTCTGTTCCTTTTCAGCCTGGAAGTAATATTCAGGCCCCGGATCAGGAAAGGAGATAATGGCTGGGATTTCATGGTGTCTCCCATCGGCAGGATCTCACGGTCCCACCGAAGCTGGCGGACACCTGAACGGTTCATCGGCATCCGCCACGGGAAAACTGACCGCGCTGGCTGGCAGGAAAATCCAGGCCTGTGAAACGGTCCCATCACCACCGAAACCCAACTGATTGAACATACATGCGTTCAGAACGGATGTGCGTTTGTATAGCGACCGCCACAACCTCAGGAGGTTGCAAAGCACCTGACAGCCAATGACGGGCAGTCACTGTTGGAGGGTTAGGAACGTGAGTGGGAGGATACCTTCTGCCCTTATCCAGTCTGAGCCGATATGTGACTCCAGTCCTGCACTGAAATGGCTGGATCTTAGCTGCCCTCTGAAGCAGCCTGAAACAGGTTTCACTTTCTCGGGAGACGAGGCGTAAGCTCAGACTGACCCCATCAGGGCAGCAGGGTAGCATGGTGGTCAGCACAATTGCTTCACAGCGCCAGGGTCCCAGGTTCGATTCCCGGCTTGGGCCACTGTCTGTGCGGAGTCTGCACGTTCTCCCCGTGTGTGCGTGGGTTTCCTCCGGGTGCTCCGGTTTCCTCCCACAGTCCAAAGACGTGCAGGTTAGGTGGATTGGCCGTGCTAAATTGCCCTTAGTGTTCAAAATTGCCCTTAGTGTTGGGTGGGGTTACTGGGTTATGGGGATAGAGTGGAGGTGTGGACATTGGGTGGGGTGCTCTTTCCAAGAGCCGGTGCAGACTTGATGGGCCGAATGGCCTCCTTCTGCACTGTAAATTCTATTCCGAGAACTCATTAAAAAAAACTCCCTCTCCGACCATTCATCCCAGGCCCATCATTCCATGTTGTCATCTGGCAGCTCTATTGCGCAACACTCCTGTTTCTGGGGGCTTTCCTTACAAACTCAGCACAAATCTGATAAACTCTTTTAATCCTTTAATCCCTGGATTTTTGGCTGTGGTGTTTTTTCTTTGTTTCCTGCGTGGGGCCATCATTTTCCCTTTAACTGCCAGTTGGACCAACCTCCTCCTCTTCATTCCTGTGTAAAGTCAGGGGCCTGGGACACCATTACAAGCAGCGAATTGGAATCTTACCGAGCAAGGTGTGCGGCCGACTCACTGGTTAACATCTCGCTGTCTCTTCACTGAAATGCATAAACGCTGTTGCGTTTGCTGAAGATAAGAGACAGAAGAGGAGCCAGCAAGTTAGCATCTGATCTGACGTAATGAGCCTATTTTGAGGCACTTAAGGTCCACGCGTAATAGTTTAATCCTGGATTAGCTGTCAGACATCCGTTTCATTATGCGATAATTGTCAATTGCTGCAAGCACTTTGGCACAGAACGCTAACAGCTTTCAGCGTCAAGTATCTTTCCTTTGGTTTTAATGGTTGGAAATTTCTTTGAGAAAAATGCAGGGCGCGATTTAACTAAATGGGGACGAATGTTCAGCCGCGTATTTCCCGGCGCGGCGCTTGTGTTAGCTGCGGCTGCACGTGGCCCCGTTTTGCGCACCGAGGAGTTCTGCTTGCTGGAATTCCTCAGTGTTGCGGGAGATCCGGGTGTCCCGATCTCCGAGGCCCCCGCGGCAGCCCCCTACCTCCCCAGCCCCATTCACACCTTGATGCCTGGACACTGTGCCTGATCACTGTGGGAGGCAACACCACACACAAAACATCCGAACACCCAGGGGATGGGACACAGCAGAGGGGGACATCTCCACGGCCAGAGGGTGGGTGAGCACCACAGGAAGGGGGGGGGGGGGGGGGGGGGGGGGGGATGCCAGGAGAGATGGGCAAAGGTTCCAGAGGTCGCATTGCGCACGAAAGCGAAAGGGGCATCATACTGGTTGTGCACAATGGTGTTTATTGTGTTTGACAATTCCCCACCCTCCCAATGGTGCAACTCCCTCACCCCCTCCCTACCCTCCCACCCCCTCAGTGATCCTCGATGTGCTTGGCCCTCCTAGCTCTACCGCTACATCTAGGTGTATCACACATCTGAGGTAGAGGCTGCCAGCTGCTTACCTCATCCCGTGGCCTTCGATGCCCCTGGCGGGCGTCCTCTGGGGGCTCTTTCCCCGTGTGCTGACCCCGAGACAAGGCCTCATCAGAGGGGTGGAACCCGGGGGAGCTGGTGGTCACCATTGCCTCTCCTTCAGATGGATCTGTGTTGCCACCCTGTGCCCCCTCCTCCCGGTCGGTGCCCATAGAGCCCTTTGGTTCACCTTAGGACCGGCTTAATGGTTCCCCATGGTCCGTACCATCGTGTTGATCCCTTCGGCGATGCTCCTCAGTGACTGGAACAAGCTCTGAAGTGCCGCGGCCATACCCATCCCGCAGAACCTCATCAAGGACGGCCTGGTACTGGGTCACATCGCCCAGCAAGTCGGACGTTCTGCCGAGACCATCATTCATGATCCACCCCCACTACGAGACACCTTGGACACCTTCACTCATGGTGCCAACATCGTGCACCAGGCACTGTGGTCGCCACCCTGGCAGTGTTGGCCTCAGTGCCACTCATTTCCAGCGCCATCTCCTGCACCCCCTAGCCTCTGGGCCTCCTCCAATCGGCTTCGAATCTGCTTAGTGATGCTGACATCTCTCTCTGAACATCCCGGCCACTCCCTAACGTCTCCATCAGTTCCGGGAAACCCTGTACCAGAGGCTCAGCATCAGGCTGGGACCCAGCTGGGTCCTGGGATCCAGCAGCCCTCTGACTGCTGTCTGGCCTGGGGGTTCCTGGGGGGTTCCTGCCTGCACCAGATGTACATTAGCAGCTGTGTGGTGCTCACCAGATTGTGCCACCGAAGCCTGACCACTAACGTGACCCACAAAGGTGTGCGTCTCCGTGCTGGTGGCGGATGGGGATGACAGCTGTGTCCTCGGCCACACCGGTCACCTCGAGGGCCCGGTCCTCCAAGGAGGTGAGAATCCTGATGTCTGGCACCCCATCGCAAGACTGGGCCCTCTCCCGCCCATTGTGGGCGAGCTTTTCTTGAGGATCCACAGAGAGGGCATCGTTAGCCACAAGCATGGTTCACAGTGGTGGTGGGGGGGGGTGGGGGGGCAGTGTGACGGAGGGGTTTCGGGGGAGGGGGGGTTTGACGCAGGAGAGGGTGGAGGAATGGTTGGAAGGGGTCTCACGGTAGCATAGTGGGGCCTCACGGTAGCATAGTGGTTAGCATCAATGCTTCACAGCTCCAGGGTCCCAGGTTCGATTCCCGGCTTGGGTCACTGTCTGTGCGGAGTCTGCACGTCCTCCCCGTGTGTGCGTGGGTTTCCTCCGGGTGCTCCGGTTTCCTCCCACAGTCCAAAGATGTGCGGGTTAGGTGGATTGGCCATGTTAAATTGCCCGTAGTGTAAGGTTAATGGGGGGATTGTTGGGTTACGGGTATACGGGTTACGTGGGTTTAAGTGGGGTGATCATTGTTCGGCACAACATCGAGGGCCGAAGGGCCTGTTCTGTGCTGTACTGTTCTATGTTCTATGTTCTATGGGTTGAAGGGGAAGGGGGGGTAGATGCTCCCATGGGGGTTGGGAGGGTTAGAGGTCTCTGGGTGGGGGGGGGGGGGGGGGGGGAGGCTTTGGTGTCTACTCACCCGAGCTGCCCGGTGCAGGTCGTTGACCTTCTTCCGACACTGGAGGCCAGTCCTCCTGGTCACACTCCCGATGCTCACAGCCGCTGCCACCATGGCCCGGGCAGCACTGGCTGCCCTGTGGCTGACCCTCGGGGACCCTCGGGGGAACAGAACATCCTTCCCGGCCTCCACGGCGTCTAGCAGCCTACCCAGGCCAGCATCCCAAATCTGAGGGCCGGATTCCTCCGTGCCATTGTTGTGAGCTGGCTGGGGTTGGCTGAGCAAACGGAGTTTCAGTGCTGCTCGACCTTGTTAGCGGGGGGGGCTGGCGTGCCCGGTGCCGGCGAATCGGTTGGCGAACCGTCATTTGCGGCGAGAAGCCCGTGAGGCCTCGTTAAGTGAGCCAATTAACGTTGGATGGCGTTGCCGATCCCGCTGGGCCAAGCGCCCGGAAGCTCGCGGCAATTCCCGCTCGCTATAACCTGAAATTTTCAGGTATCTCCGCTAAACCCCAAAGTATTGCAGGTAACCCCAGGTGACCCCAGCGTCATCTCCAGTTCTCCTGCACAATTCCGGCCTCCGGTTTATGTAACTCCCTTTCGAAGAGGCCAGTTCCGTTAAGAAGCTCCATCACTCTCTGCTAGTCCATTTGCACATAAAATACTTCCAACGGGATTTTGCATCTTTCAATTTTATCGAATTTCCAGCCAGTTTGCTGGTTCCCCCCCTCGTTGTGTGAGGCTCGGTTACTTTACTTCCGAAGGATGTGGTGAGGTTTATTTTCTGACCTGATTTTCTCCCTAGGTCTGAACTTAATGACAGCTGGACACTGATCGGGGAAAGAGTCCAGTCAGGATCCATGGTGATCAAGGGGTTGGAGGCGGACACGCAGTACCAGTTTGTAGTCCGAGCCGTCAATGCCCATGGTTCGAGCTCACAGAGCGAACCCAGCAACGCCGTCAAGACGCTCGGTGAGTTCAAACAGTTCAATCAACATTCTTGGGCAGGGCCTGTTTGTGAAAAAGAGGCGAGGAGAGGTTTCGGGCCCTGTTTCTATGAACAGGCCGCATCCCTACTTTAGTCGGGGGCCTAGCAGGCCTCTGGAGCCTCTTGACAACCGAGCCAGCTACGGAACGGGCCTTGTGACCTTTACCCTCTCTTAGTTCCCCTGCCCTCCTGGCCATTTCACAGGGCAGTTAAGAGTGAAGCACATAGACTTGGAGCCTGGTCAAACCAGGAATCAGTCTCTCATTGTCAAAGTCTGAAAAGCGAAAGTAAACACAAGGTGCCAAAAAAAAGCACCTGCGGGTTTGATATGTCCACTGAGTGCATTCTGGGATGACACAGCGACCACCCTCCCCACACTATATGCATGAGGCCACAGGAGAGGATTTAGTCTGAAAGAGTTATTTCAAAGACGGTCACTTTTATCTTTCCAATGGCCAATCATCTGGAGCTTGTAGATGCAAATGTTCATGAATGGGCCCAGTGGCCCAGGTACCTCAGCAGTCAATAGTCTGAGGTGATTGGAGAAGGAGCCCTTGTACAGGAGCAGTCACCAGTGTCCAATTGTGGCCATTCAGGATCGTAGAATATTTACAGCACAGAAGGACATTCAGCCCAATTTCGTAATGTTCGCTTATGGGATGTGACCAGGCCAACATTTATTACCCATCCTTAACCGCCCTCAAGAAGTTGATGGTGAGCTGCAGTCCATGTGGGGTAGGTACATCCACTGCGCTGTTAGGGAGGGAGTTCCAGGATTTTGCCCAAGCGACAGTGAAGGAAAGCCCAATATATTTCCAAATCAGGGTGGTGAGTAACTTAGAGGGTAACCTCCAGGCGATGTCGTTCTCCTGGGTAGAATTTTACGTGTCCTGGGTGGGTGCTCGCCCAACGTCATTCCGCACCCATGCGATATTTGAGTTGGTGGGCACAGGCGCAGATTGGCAGCATGCTCACTGACAGTGCATGAGCCAATGATGGGGATTATTTGCCCCATTTCCCGGAATATTACATTGCCCGTGCAATTTGTAAGTCGGCAGTTGGGCAGATCTACTTCACTCTCCTTCCAGTCTTCACAGCGATCCTGATCTACTTCACTCTCCTCCCGGTCTGCTTCACAGTGATCCTGATCTGCTCCACTCTCCTCCCGGTCTCTTCACAGTGATCCTGATCTGCTTCACTCTACTCCCGGTCTGCTTCACAGCGATCCTGATCTGCTTCAGTCTCCTCCCGGTCTCTTCACAGTGATGCTGACCTGCTTCACTCTCCTCCCGGTTTGCTTCAAAGTGATCCTCACCGGCTGCAATCACTTCCTGGACTGCTTCACACTGATCCTGATGTGCTTCACTCTCCTCCCGGTCTGCTTCACACTGATACTGATCTGCTTCACTTTCCTCCCGGTCTGCTTCACAGTGATCCTGATCTGTTTCACCCTCCTCCAGGAGTCTTCACAGTGATCCTGATCTGCTTCACCCTCCTCCCGGTCTGCTTCACAGTGATCCTGATCTGCTTCACCCTCCTCCCGGTCTGCTTCACAGTGATCCTGATCTGTTTCACCCTCCTCCAGGAGTCTTCACAGTGATCCTGATCTGCTGCACTCTCCTCCCGGTCTACTTCACAGTGATCCTGATCTGCTTCACTCTCCTCCCGGTCTGTTTCACAGTGATCCTGATCTCCTTCACTCTCCTCCTGGTCTGCTTCATAGTGATCCTGATCTTCTTCACTCTCCTCCCGGTCTGCTTCACAGTGATCCTGATCTTCTTCACTCTCCTCACGGACTGCTTCACACTGATCCTGATCTGCTTCACACTCCTCCCAGTGCCTTCACAGTGATCCTGACCTGCTTCACTCTCCTCCCGGTCTGCTTCACAGTGATCCTGATCTGCTTCGCTCTACTCCCGGTCTGCTTCTCAGTGGTCCTGATCTGCTTCACTCTACTCCCGGTCTGCTTCACAGTGATCCTGATCTGCTTTGCTCTACTCCTGGTCTGCTTCCCAGTGGTCCTGATCTGCTTCACTCTACTCCCGGTCTGTTTCACATTGATCCTGACCTGCCTCACTCTCCTCCCGGTCTGCTTCACAGTGATCCTGATCTGCTTCACTCTCCTCCCGGTCTGCTTCACAGTGATCCTGAACTGCTTCACCCTCCTCCCAGAGGCTTCACGGTGATCCTGATCTGCTTCACTCTCCTCCCGGTCTGATTCACAGTGATCCTGACCTGCTTCACTCTCCTCCCAGAATCTTCACAGTGATCCTGGTCTGCTTCACTCACCTCCCAGAATCTTTACAGTGATACAGACTTGCTTCACACTCCTCTTGGTATCTTCACAGTGATCCTGACCTTCACTCTCCTCCCAGTCTGGTTCACAGTGATCCTCACCAGCTTCAATCTCTTCCCGGTCTGCTTCACATTGATCCTGATCTGATTCACTCTCCTCCTGTCTGCTTCACAGTGATCCTGATCTGCTTCACTCTCCTCCTGGTCTGCCTTACAGTAATCCTGATCTGCTTCACCCTCCTCCTGGTCTGCTTCACATTAATCCTGATCTGCTTCACTCTCCTCCCGGTCTGCTTCACAGTGATCCTGATCTGCTTCACCCTCCTCCCGGTCTGCTTCACATTAATCCTGAACTGCTTCACTGTCCTCCCGGTCTGCTTCACACTGATCCTGATCTGCTTCACTCTCCTCCCAGTCTGCTTTACAGTGATCCTGATCTGCTTCACTGTCCTCCCGGTCTACTTCACAGTGATCCTGATCTGATTCACATTCCTCCCGGTCTCTTCAGTGATCCTGACCTGGTTCACTCTCCTCCCAATCTGTTTTACAGTAATCCTGATCTGCTTCACATTCCTCCCGGTCTGTTCACTGTAATCCTGATCTACTTCACTCTCCTCCCGGTCTGTTTCACAGTGATCCTGATCTGCTTCACTCTCCTCCCGGTCTCTTCACAGTGATCCTGATCCGCTTCACTCTACGCCCGGCCTGCTTCACAACGATCCTGATCTGCTTCACTCTCCTCCCGGTCTGCTTCACAGTGATACTGATCTGCTTCACTCTCCTCCCAGATGCTTCACAGTGATCCTGATCTGCTTCACTCTCCTCCCGGTCTGCTTCACAGTGTTCCTGATCTGCTTCACTCTCCTCCCAGAATCTTCACAGTGATACAGACCTGCTTCACACTCCTCCTGGTCTTCACAGTGATCCTGATCTGCTTCACCGCTCCTCCCGGTCTGCTTCACATTGATCCTCACCGGCTTCAATGTCTTCCTGATCTGTTTCACTCTCCTCCCGGTCTGCTTCACAGTGATCCTGATCTGCCTCACTCTCCTCGCAGTCTGATTCACACTGATCCTGATCTGCTTCACTCTCCTCCCGGTCTGCTTCACAGTGATCCTGATCTGCTTCACTCTCCTCCTGGTCTTCACAGTGATCCTGATATGCTTCACCGCTCCTCCCGGTCTGCTTCACAGTGATCCTGGTATGCTTCACTCACCTCCCGGTCTGCTTCACGGTGAACCTGATGTGCTCTACTCTCCTCCCGGTGTCTTCACATTGATCCTGACCTGTTTCACTCTCCTCCCGATCTGCTTCACTGTCCTCCCGGTCTGCTTCACATTGATCCTGATCTGCTTCACTCTCCTCCCGGTCTGTTTCACAGAGATCCTGATCTGCTTCACTCTCCTCCTGACTTGCTTCACAGTGATCCTGATCTACTTCACTCTCCTTCACAGTGATCCTGACGTGCTTCACCCTCCTCCCGGTCTGCTTCACTGTGATCCTAATCTGCTTCACTCTCCTCCCGATCTGCTTCACAGTGATCCTGACCTGCTTCAAACTCCTCGGAAACCCAGTCGGGGCGCAGTTTCGGGATAAGCTGCCGACCATGTAGCAATTTCTTCAACTCATAGTGTTGTGAATCTTCGGCATTATCTACCTGTGGGAGCTGTGGAAGTTCAGTCACTGAGTATATTCAAGTCAGAGATTGATAGATTTTAGGGAATTAAGGTGATTGTGCGGGAGGGTGGAATTGAGACAGTTTTGGACATGATCTTACTGAATGATGGAGCAGCTCAAGAGGCTGAATGGCCTCCTGCTCCTGTTCCTCATGTTCTTGTGCGTCAGTGAGTTTGTGAATGTCAGTGTAACTCTCCTTCCCATTCTGCCTGCGTCGCACACAGCTGTGCTGCATCGAGTGGTGCAATGTCCACACCCCCCACGTCATCATCCACCCCAGAGGCCCAGTACTGTGGTGTGGGATTGGGAAATGCTGCTGCGCTGGTAATATCACTGGACTAGTCATCGAGAGCTAGTCTCGGTGACCATGAAACCATTGTCGATTGCGATAACAACCCATCTGGTTCGCTAATGTCCTTTAGGGAGGGGAATCTGCCGTCCTTACCCGGTCTGGCCTACACGTGACTCCAGACCCACACGGCAATGTGGTTGACTCTGAACTGCCCCTCTGAAATGGCCGAGCGAGTCAACTCAGTTGAAGGGCAATTAGGGACGGGCAATAAATTCTGATCTTGCCAGTGACGCCCGGGGGCCATTAACAGAGAGAAGAAAACAAACATTAAAAGGCCGAATGTGGGACGGGGGTGGGATTTGTGACTGTGGGGAGGGGGAAGGGAATATTATTTTTGCTGACCGATTGTTTCTCTCCCATCGACGTCAAGCTGAGTGGATGGTTTCTACAGAGCGGGCTTTCCGTTACGATGTGGACTCTGGGTACAGGTTGGCAGGTACAGGCGGCATCTAAAATCACCAGCGTGGCACCCATTCATCATTCCACCCGCCTCTCTCACCCACACACACCAAGACCCCCCCCCCCTCCCGCACCCCTAACTGGCAGCTTCCTCCTCTCGTGCTGACCAATCGCTGACACTCATTCTGCTGATTGTCTGCGTGGGCGCAGAGGGAGGTCACTCTGAGCTGCATGGCATTGGCGTATGGACACTGGGAACACACGTAGGAGGGCGGGGGGGGGGGGGGCGCTGGGCACACACATCCTGTGCATGTTCACTGGCAGAGGAAAATGGAGATCACGTTTGAGTTTTGGAATGCTGCAGATAATGGATTTTGGGAAGGCTGACGGACGCTGGGCAGCTCCAGGGTCAGGGAATGAGGGAGCCGTCCCCATTGTGATTGGCCATAGTTCGGAGAGCAGTACGTTGGTTGGCCGATTCCTCGACTGTATCTCAGTGGCTACCACTTGCCAGAATGTCACAGGTTCAAATCCCGCCGCAGACACTTGAGATGGCAATCGAGGCTGATTCCACCCCCATCCCCCCTGCCACGTCAGCTCCGAGCACCCATCGCCCCTCTGTACCCCCCTATCCTCATATTACTTCCAAAACCACTCACCTAGTATGTGCAATCCTCATGAGCAATGCAATAGCAATGGGAACTACTTCAAAATCATTGGAAAAAGTATGAAACCTCGAATAGTCTAACTTATTGGGCGGGATTCCGCCCCCCCCCCCCCCCCCCCCCCCCCCCCCCGCCCCCGCCGGGTCGGAGAATCCCCCCCCGGCGATTCTCCAGTCCGCGATGGGCCAAGTGGCCGCCCGTTTTCGGCCGGTCCAGCCGCTGTATGTTACGACAGGTACTTACCCGGCGGGACCTGGCTCTGAGGGTGGCCTCCGGGATCCTCGGGGGGTGGGGGGGTGGGGGTGGGGGAGCGGGGGCGTGGAGGGATCTGGCCCTGGGGGGTGCCCCCACTGTGGCCTGGCCTGCGATCAGGGCCCACCAATCCATGGGCGAGCCTGTGCCGTGGGGGCACTCTATCCCTCCGCGCCGGCTGCTGTAACGGTCTGCGATGGCCGGCGCGGAGATGAACCCCGGTGTATGCGCTGGGATGACCCCAGCACACGCTGGCGCTCCCACGCATGCGCCAACTTGCAGCGGTCAGCGGAGGCCCTTTGGTGCTGGTTGGCGTGGCACCAAGCCCCTTCCGTGCCGGCCGGCACGGCGCAAACCACTCCGGTGCCGGCCTAGCCCCTGACGGTCCAGCGGATTCCGTACCTTCGGGGTGGCCCGAGCCGGAGTGGTTCACGCCACTCCCACCCCACCGGTTCACGGAGAATCCCGCCCATTATCATTGACACTAATCAAAAGCACTGCTCCAGATTCAAATTAACTAATCCTTTGAAGTGTCTACTTGGTGTTTAAACAAACAAGAAACCATATCAAAGGTTCCAGTATAGTACTGAGGGAGTGCCGCACTGTCAGAGGGTCAGTACTGAGGGAGAGCTGCACTGACAGAGGGTCAGTACTGAAGGAGTGCTGTACTGTCAGAGGGTCAGTACTGAGGGAGAGCTGCACTGACAGAGGGTCAGTACTGAGGGAGTGCTGCACTGTCAGAGGGTCAGTACTGAGGGAGCGCTGCACTGCCAGAGGGTCAGTACTGAGGGAGTGCCGCACTGTCAGAGGGGCAGTACCGAGGGAGTGCTGCACTGTCAGGGGGTCAGTACTGAGGGAGTGCCGCACTGTCAGAGGGTCAGTACTGAGAGATTGCTGCACTGTCAGATGGTCAGTACTGAGGGAGTGCACACTGTCAGACGGTCAGTACTGAGGGAGTGCCGCACTGTCAGAGGGGCAGTACCGAGGGAGTGCTGCACTGTCAGAGGGTCAGTACTGAGGGAGTGCACACTGTCAGACGGTCAGTACTGAGGGAGTGCTGCACTGTCAGGGGGTCAGTACTGAGGGAGTGCTGTTCTGTCAGTGGGTCAGTACTGAGGGAGTGCTGCACTGTCAGAGGGCCAGTACTGAGGGAGTGCTGCACTGTCAGAGGGTCAGTACTGAGGGAGTGCTGCACTGTCAGAGGGTCAGTACTGAGGGAGTGCTGCACTGTCAGAGGGTCAGTACTGAGGGAGTGCCGCACTGTCAGAGGGTCAGTACTGAGGGAGTGCCGCACTGTCAGAGGGTCAGTACTGAGGGAGTGCTGCACTGTCAGAGGGTCAGTACTGAGGGAGTGCCGCACTGTCAGAGGGTCAGTACTGAGGGAGTGCCGCACTGTCAGAGGGTCAGTACTGAGAGAGTGCTGTACTGTCAGATGGTCAGTACTGAGGGAGTGCACACTGTCAGACGGTCAGTACTGAGGGAGTGCCGCACTGTCAGAGGGGCAGTACCGAGGGAGTGCTGCACTGTCAGAGGGTCAGTACTGAGGGAGTGCACACTGTCAGACGGTCAGTACTGAGGGAGTGCTGCACTGTCAGGGGGTCAGTACTGAGGGAGTGCTGTTCTGTCAGTGGGTCAGTACTGAGGGAGTGCTGCACTGTCAGAGGGCCAGTACTGAGGGAGTGCTGCACTGTCAGAGGGTCAGTACTGAGGGAGTGCTGCACTGTCAGAGGGTCAGTACTGAGGGAGTGCCGCACTGTCAGAGGGTCAGTACTGAGGGAGTGCCGCACTGTCAGAGGGTCAGTACTGAGGGAGTGCCGCACTGTCAGAGGGTCAGTACTGAGGGAGTGCTGCACTGTCAGAGGGTCAGTACTGAGGGAGTGCCGCACTGTCAGACGGTCAGTACTGAGGGAGTGCTGCACTGTCAGAGGGTCAGTACTGAGGGAGTGCTGCACTGTCAGAGGGTCAGCACTGAGGGAATGCTGTACAGTCAGAGGGTCAGTACTGAGGGAATGCTGCACTGTCAGAGGGTCTGTACTGAGGGAGTGCTGCACTGAGGGTCAGTACTGAGGGAGTGCCGCACTGTCAGAGGGTCAGTACTGAGGGAGTTCTGCACTGAGGGTCAGTACTGAGGGAGTGCTGCACTGTCAGAGGGTCAGTACTGAGGGAGTGCTGCACTGAGGGTCAGTACTGAGGGAGTGCCGCACTGTCAGAGGGTCAGTACTGAGGGAGTGCTGCACTGTCAGAGGGTCAGTACTGAGGGAGTGCTGCACTGTCAGAGGGTCAGTACTGAGTGAGTGCTGCACTGTCAGAGGGTCAGTACTGAGGGAGTGCCGCACTGTCAGAGGGCCAGTACTGAGGGAGTGCTGCACTGTCAGAGGGTCAGTACTGAGGGAGTGCCGCACTGTCAGAGCGTCAGTACTGAGGGAGTGCTGCACTGTCAGAGGGTCAGTACTGAGGGAGTGCCGCACTGTCAGAGGGTCAGTTCTGAGGGAGTGCTGTACTGTCAGAGGGTCAGTACTGAGGGAGTGCTGCACTGTCAGAGGGTCAGTACTGAGTGAGTGCTGCACTGTCAGAGGGTCAGTACTGAGTGAGTGCTGCACTGTCAGAGGGTCAGTACTGAGGGAGTGCCGCACTGTCAGAGGGTCAGTACTGAGGGAGTGCCGCACTGTCAAAGGGTCAGTACTGAGGGAGTGCCGCACTGTCAGAGGGTCAGTACTGAGGGAGTGCTGCACTGTCAGAGGGTCAGTACTGAGGGAGCGCTGCACTGTCAGAGGGTCAGTACTGAGGGAGCGCTGCACTGTCAGAGGGTCAGTACTGAGGGAGCTCTGCACTGTCAGAGGGTCAGTACTGAGGGAGTGCCGCACTGTCAGAGGGTCAGTACTGAGGGAGTGCCGCACTGTCAGATGGTCAGTACTGAGAGAGTGCTGCACTGTCAGAGGGTCAGTACTGAGGGAGTGCTGCACTGTCAGAGGGTCAGTACTGAGGGAGTGCTGCACTGTCAGAGGGTCAGTACTGAGGGAGTGCCGCACTGTCAGAGATGCTGCCTTTTGGATTAGAGTCCCGTTCTGTCCGATTGGACGGGTCCCAGGGCCACTAGTTGAAAGAAGAGCAGGAGAGTTTCCCCAATGCCCCGAGCGAATATTTATTTCTCAGTCAACATCACTAAAACAGCTGATTTGGTCATTAACACATTGCTGTATGTGGGAGCTTACTGTGCAGAAAACGGCAGCCGTGTTTCCACAACACAACACTGTCTGTAGGCCGGATCTTTCTGAGAGCTCGGGGAAACCCAACTTGTGCACTTTTCCACCGTCCAAAATGCGCTTGTGCGTGAATTTTCCCGGGATTTTAATCTTTTCACACCGGGGTGGGTTTACAGCGCAGGCTGTGAGCAGTGATGGAGTGCGCGAGACGTGTGGGTGTGAAGATGGTTAGAAAGTGAGCCTCGGTCCTCTAACCCGGTAGCACTGTTCCCCCCATTTCTTAAAGCAGCCCATTAACCTCACTCTTTACCCCTCATTTCCCCTTTGATCATCTGTGCGCCCCGCAAATATACTCCACAACCACTCATACATTATGCACAGTGTACAGGCCTCAGAAGCCATGTAATAGCAAATGGAAGTTATTTTATAATCATTGGAAAAATATTAAACCTCTAATACTCTAACAAAACCCCCGAAATCAAACAGACTATTACTTATAGTTAAAAAAAACTACTGTAGCTCAAAAATAAGTCTTAATCCTTACAGTGCCTATTGGGTTTGTAAACAAACAAGAAACCATATCAAAGGCATGCTCCGTCTTTATTGCCTGTGATTATTGCCGTCTTGGGTTTAGATTTACAATTGGCCTCAGGACCCCTGTTGCAGGATGGGTGCGGTCTGCCCACTCCCGTATTTATTCATCCTCGATCAATAGACCACCTGCTGACATTAAGCTATTATTAGCTGTTGAAACCCAGTCAAGCATTCATAATGGCCACAGCTGTCATAACAAAAGCTTCCGGCTGCATTTCCTGAAAGTCATGATGTGGAGATGCCGGCGTTGTACTGGGGTGAGCACAGTAAGAAGTCTTACAACACCAGGTTAAAGCCCAACAGGTTTGTTTCAAACACTAGCTTTCGGAGCACTGCTCCTTCCTCAGGTGAATCTGTGGAAGGTGCAGTGCTCCGAAAGCTAGTGTTTGAAGCAAACCTGTTGGACTTTAACCTGGTGTTGTAAGACTTCTTACTTTCCTGAAAGTGGCAGAGCAGAATGTTGTCCTATTTCTATTTCACAACAGAGTGCCTGTCACTCAATGCAGGGGAGCCGATGTGAGTGATTCTTTTTTTCATCTTACAAAAATAGTCCCTTTTTAACAGCTGGAGTTGTGAGCCAGTTTAAATCACAGTACAAAACATGACAGCAGGGGCTGACAGGACTTTTGCTTTTATGTTTTTATTGTAGTATGACACTTTTGCTGATGCATGACAGGAATGACACGGTGTCGGCCAATCTTAAGGTCAACTTCCCTTTGCAGGACAGATCTCTATGATGTACAACTGCATTTAAAACTCACACACATTACCATGCAGCACCTAATAGTGACATTTGAAGCTGCCAAAACATTCTTATACTTATCTTTCAGAGTACTCCTGACTCCTTAGCAGACCTCCGCTCGAGTGGTCAGGAACTCTCAAAGGAAGTGCGTGTTTTGAGGGGTTGCAAAATTCCGACCAGCAAAGGAAAATAGGCCTGCAGGTTCCAATGCGATTTTCCCATGTCCTCACAATGGCGATCCCAACCTCGGTGGTGGCCCGCGTGGACCTTGAAGCTGAGGCCGGAATGGGCGCGTGAAAATGGCATGGGATGGGGATGGCAGAGGAAGATTGTTCTTCCCGGAAAAGAGTACCAAATTTAGCTCTCGCAACTGGATTCTATGCTCCATTGGCGACTGACGTCCAGCCTCACAACAACAGAACGTACATCATTGGCTGTAAAATGCTTCAGGATGTCCCATGGTTGCTAAAGGCACAAAGAAAAAGCAAGTCCTTTCTTCATATAGAGAAGGGTGGCATCTCTTGGCACTCAGAACGGAATAAGACCACCCTGGAGGGAGGGGGGCGGCTTGGGTTTAGATTTACAGGACCCCTGTTGCAGGATGGGTGAGGTCTGCCCACTCCCTTATTTGAGAAGTCATTCTGGACAGTGTGAGTTAAACAGCAAACGTTGAGCACATTCCCAACCACAGATACCCAGTTAGCAGGAACATCACTGATCCCAATTCCCCATTTCCTGTTGTCTAATGGTGGTTTATTTAACCTCATCTAATTATCTTCCAACGAATCACGTCCTTCATCACGAGGGTTGGCATAATAGCTTCATTAAATCCCCCCAAGATTTGGACATGCTGACAACAGCAAGAATCTTTGTCACTGTAACACTGTTAAAGAATCAGAGGATGGAGGCCATTTGGTCCACTGTACCCATGCTACCCCTGTGCAAGGGGAACTCTCCATCAAGTCCCACTTTCCTGCCTTTTTCCTGTTGCCCTGCAGGTTATGTTCAGACAACGATCATTGCAAAGAGACCGAGTCACAAAGGGGGGGGGCGGGTGAAAAGGTTTCATCAAAGAAGTGAGCTTCAATGAGGGACGTAAAGTAAAGAGTGGATGTGAGGTAGAGAGGCTCGGGAAGGGAATTCGAGAGCTGAGGGGCATTTCACAGTAACTTCATACTTGTGACAATCAAAGGTTATTATTATTATTGAGGACCGAGGCAGCTGAAGGCACATCCGCCAATTGTGGAGAAAGATAAATTAGGGGCACTCAAGGGACCGGTATTAGAGGAGTGTAGATATCTCGGAGGGTTGTGGGGCTGGAGGAGGTTACCAGAGATAGGGAGGGGTGTGGGACTGGAGGAGGTTACAGAGATAGTGAGGGGTGTGGGGCTGGAGGAGATTACAGAGATAGGGAGGGTTATGAGGCTGGAGGAGGTTACAGAGATAGGAAGGGGTGAGGGGGATGGAGGAGGTTACAGAGATAGGGAGGGTTGTGGGGCTGGAGGAGGTTACAGAGATAGGGAGGGGTGTGGGGCTGGAGGAGGTTACAGAGATAGGGAGGGGTGTGGGGCTGGAGGAGGTTACAGAGATAGGGAGGGGTGTGGGGCTGGAGGAGGTTACAGAGATAGGGAGGGGTGTGGGGCTGGAGGAGGTTACAGAGATAGGGAGGGGTGTGGGGCTGGAGGAGGTTACAGAGATAGGGAGGGGTGTGGGGCTGGAGGAGGTGACAAAGATAGGGAGGGTTATGAGGCTGGAGGAGGTTACAGAGATAGGGAGGGGTGTGAGGCTGGAGGAGGTTACAGAGATAGGGAGGGTTATGAGGCTGGAGGAGGTTACAGAGATAGGGAGGGTTATGAGGCTGGAGGAGGTTACAGAGATAGGGAGGGGTGTGAGGCTGGAGGAGGTTACAGAGATAGGGAGGGTTATGAGGCTGGAGGAGGTTACAGAGATAGGGAGGGGTGGAGGGGGGCTGGAGGAGGTTACAGAGATAGGGAGGAGTGTGGGGCTGGTGGAAGTTACAGCAATAGGGAGGGTTATGAGGCTGGAGGAGGTTACAGATATAGGGAGGGGTGTGAGGCTGGAGGAGGCTACAGTGATAGGGAGGGGTGTGGGGCTGGAGGACGTTACAAAGATAGGGAGGGGTGGAAGGGCTGGAGGAGGTTACAGAGACAGGGAGGAATGTAGGGGATGGAGGAGGTTACAGAGATAGGGAGGGGTGTGGTGGCTGGAGGAGGTTACAGAGATATGGAGGGATGTGGGGCAGGAGGAGGTTACAGAGATAGGGAGGGGTGTGGGAATGGAGGAGGTTACAGAGATAGGGAGGGTTATGCAGCTGGAGGAGGTTACAGAGATATGGAGGGATGTGGGGCTGGAGTAGATTACAGAGATAGGGAGGGGTGTGGGGCTGGACGAGGTTGCAGAGATAGGGAGAGGTGTGGGGCTGGAGGAGGTTACAGAGATAATGAGGGGTGGGGGGCTGGATGAGGTTACAGAGATAGGGAGGGGTGTGGGTCTGGAGGAGGTTACAGAGATAGGAAGGGGTGAGGGGGATGGAGGAGGTTACAGAGATAGGGAGGGGTGTGGAGATGGAGGAGGTTACAGAGATGGGGAGGGGTGGGGACTGGAGGAGGTTACAGAGATAGGGAGGGGTGTGGGGCTGGAGGAGGTAACAGAGATAGGGAGGGGTGTGGGGCTGGAGGAGGTTACAGAGATAGGGAGGGGTGTGGAGCTGGAGGAGGTTACAGAGTTAGGGAGGGGTGTGGGGCTGGAGGAGGTTACAGAGATAGGGAGGGGTGTGGGGCTGGAGGAGGTTACAGAGATAGGGAAGGGTGTGGGGCTGGAGGAGGTTACAGAGATAGCGAGGGGTGTGGGGCTGGAGTGGGTTACAGAGATAGGCAGGGGTGTGGGGCTGGAGTGGGTTACAGAGATAGGCAGGGGTGTGGGGCTGGAGGAGGTAACAGAGATGGGGAGTGCTGTGGAGATGGAGGAGGTTACAAAGATAGGGAGGGGTGTGGGAGATGGAGGAGGTTACAAAGATAGGGAGGGGTGTGGGAGATGGAGGAGGTTACTGAGATAGGGAGGGGTGTGGAGCTGGAGGAGGTGACAGAGATAGGGAGGGGTGTGGGGCTGGTGGAAGTTACAGCAATAGGGAGGGTTATGAGGCTGGAGGAGGTTACAGATATAGGGAGGGCTGTGAGGCTGGAGGAGGTTACAGTGATAGGGAGGGATGTGGGGCTGGAGGACGTTACAAAGATAGGGAGGGTTGGAAGGGCTGGAGGAGGTTACAGAGACAGGGAGGAATGTAGGGGATGGAGGACGTTACAGAGATAGGGAGGGGTGTGGTGGGCTGGAGGAGGTTACAGAGATATAGAGGGATGTGGGGCTGGAGGAGGTTACAGAGATAGGGAGGGGTGTGGGGCTGGAGGAGGTTGCAGAGATAGGGAGGGGTGTGGAGCTGGAGGAGGTTACAGAGATAGGAAGGGGTGAGGGGGATGGAGGAGGTTACAGAGATAGGGAGGGGTGTGGAGATGGAGGAGGTTACAGAGATGGGGAAGGGTGGGGACTGGAGGAGGTTACAGAGATAGGGAGGGGTGTGGGGCTGGAGGAGGTAACAGAGATAGGGAGGGGTGTGGAGCTGGAGGAGGTTACAGAGATAGGGAGGGGTGTGGGGCTGGAGGAGGTTAGAGAGATAGGGAAGGGTGTGGGGCTGGAGGTTACAGAGATAGGGAGGGGTGTGGGGCTGGAGGAGGTTACAGAGACAGGGAGGGGTGTGGGGCTGGAGGAGGTTACAGAGATAGGGAGGGGTGTGGGGCTGGAGTGGGTTACAGAGATAGGGAGGGGTGTGTGGGCTGGAGGAGGTTACAGAGATAGGGAGGGGTGTGGGGCTGGAGTGGGTTACAGAGATAGGGAGGGGTGTGGGGCTGGAGGAGGTTACAGAGATAGGTAGGAGTTTGGAGTTGGAGGAGGTTACAGAGATAGGGAGGGGTTTGGGGTTGGAGGAGGTTACAGAGATAGAGAGGATTAGGCCACAGAGGGGCTTGATAACAAGAATGAGGATGTAAAAATCGAGATATTGTTGAACTGGAGCCGGTGCAGGTCAGTGAGCACGGGGTATGATAGGGGGAAGGAGAATTGTTGTGAGCTGGAACGTTCACAGCAGCGTTCATTCTCTCCGTCTGAAACACGCTGGTCCTAAATCAGTCTCCCAAGTTGAATTGAATTTCTAATTGCTGCTCAATTATTCCATGAAAACACACATCAACAAACATCAAGGCCCAAGGTAGCCTCAGTCTGCTTTCCGATGGTTTTAAGCTTTGGGACAATATTAAAGGTTTTCCAATTCTCTGAGACCATTCCTGTGTTCAGTGTAAGCCGAGACTCTCCTTCCCAGCAGCTGCTCCCTGTATTAGAGAGACACAACGGAGGAGAGCTTTGTCTGGGCAGGATATAACAGTTAATCATTTCACACCCGGCCCTGATTTCCTCCTTGTTGACTCCAGACAGGAGTTCTGACTAAGATTAAGTTTTCAGCCCGTGTTTCCACAAAGCAGCGGAGAATATTGTTTCTTCCAAAAGGAGTCATAGAGTCGTACAGCGCAGAAAGAGGCCCTTCGCCCACTGTGTCTGTGCTGGCCATCAAGCGCCTATCTATTCTAATCCCATTTTCCAGCATTCACCCAGCGCTCGGGACTAATGGCCACACCTTGGAGACCTTTCCGGGGTGTAATTTAGTACTGGTCCACACAAACGTGCACCAGGTGTAACGGCACCTTCCAAAATGGCACCCCGATCTGCGGAGGGTCTTTTGAAGTTCGCCAGCAGGGTATCTCCCTAAATGAGGCCTTGGCAGAGAGAATCTCACCAAGTTCAAATAAAACCGAGCAAACTGCTGTTGAATGGGGCGATGCAGTGGCAAGAGACACCCCAACTAAACACGCCATCCAGCAGACTTTAACGCAAGTCCGCTGGATCACACTCCAGAGAAGATCGGGCGGAATGCTGTAGGAAAAGGTTT
Organism: Scyliorhinus canicula; assembly: GCF_902713615.1. Taxonomy (NCBI): domain Eukaryota; kingdom Metazoa; phylum Chordata; class Chondrichthyes; order Carcharhiniformes; family Scyliorhinidae; genus Scyliorhinus; species Scyliorhinus canicula. Next base: position 192,516,228 of record NC_052153.1, read on the forward strand.
ATCCAGCCAAATTGTTCAAATCTCAGCGACCACCGGTGGGAGTTAGGAATGTCAGGAGTAGGAAGGGGTCCTGTAAGTAGATCTTATCGATCACGCAGCAACGCAGCTGTGAAATGGGTTCCCAGTGATGGACAATGAATCGGTTTGGGCTGAGAGAGAGTTAGACATATATCATGGGCGATCAATGGAATGAGGGTAATAGTGAGAAGGTCGGTGGGGGACATGGGGAGAAGATAGGATCTCGCGTATGGAGAAAGCAAGTGAGTAAGATGTCGGGCGATGGTGGGAACCTGCGATGTATATTGTTGCTATCCAAGACAAGGACTGGTTGCATTATCAGTCCATTCCTCTGACTAGAAATTCTTGGATTGGTATTCCCTCACTAAACCTCTTCGCCATCGGTGGCTGGGCCTTGGGCCTCAGCTCTAGAATTCACTCCTTAAACCTCCTGACTAAGGGATTTTCACAGCAACTTCATTTGCAGTGTTAATGTGAGCCTACTTCTAACAATCATAAAAGAATCTAAGATGTCTCAGCCCTCCTGAAAACTGATAACTTTGGCCAAACCGTTTTGTTCACCTCTCCGAAAACCTTCTTTGAATTGGCATCATGTTTTGATTATGACTGTGAACGACCTTGGGATAGTGTCCTGTATGGAAAACACTGTCAGTAAATCCACAGTGTTGTTGTACAGTTCATTTACGTTGCAACATCATGCAGAGATAGTTTAAAATTTTACTGAACATTTTTTCATGTAGATTCTGGTCTGTTGACGTCCATATTGGGATCCACTTGTTCCGGCTGCTTTGCAAACATTCAACTTCTTCTCTCTCTCCTTCTCTCGCTTTCCCCCATTTTGCTTGGATTTGTCACAATGCTGGTTGATCAGCCTTCTACCTCTTGCCCTGTCAGTCAACCGTTCCTCTTCCAATTCCACTTGGCTTCAATCTCTCACCACCTTATCTTTGAATGTACGAACATATGTAATAGGAGCAGAAGTAGGCCACTCGGCCCATCGGATCTGCTCCTCCATTCAATGAGATCATGGCTGATCTGATATAATCCTCAACTCCACTTTCCCTCCTCATCCCCATAACCCTCGATTCCCTCACTGATTAAAACTCTGTCTCTCTCAGCCTTGAACATACTGAACGACCCGGCCTCTACAGCTCTCTGCGGTAAAGAATTCCACAGATTCACTCCCCTCTGAGAGAAGAAATTCCTCCTCATCTCTGTCTGAAATGGGAGACCCCCTCACTATGAGATTGTGCCCTCTGGTCCTAGACCCTCCCACAAGGGGAAACAACCTCTCAGCATCGACCCTGTCAAACCCCCTGAGAATCCGATATGTCTCAATAAGGTCGCCTCTCATTCTTCTAATCTCCAATGAGCACAGGCCCAACCTACTCAACCTCTCCTCAATAGAAAATCCCTCCATATCTGGGAACCGAGTGAACCTTCTCTGGACTGCCTCCAATGCCGGGATATCTTTCCATAGATTAGGCAACCAAAACTGTTCACAGTGTTCCAGGTGTGGTCTAACTAGAGCCTTGTATAGTTTTAGCAGGACTTTAGCAGGTCCAGCGGAGATTCACACGGATGATCCCAGGAATGGTAGGCCTAACATACGATGAACGTCTGAGGATCGTGGGATTATATTCATTGGAGTTTAGGAGGTTGAGGGGAGATCTAATAGAAACTTACAAGATAATGAATGGCTTGGATAGGATGGACGTAGGGAAGTTGTTTCCATTAGCAGGGGAGACTAGGACGCAGGGGCACAGCCTTAGAATAAAAGTGAGTCACTTTAGAACAGAGATGAGGAGAAATTTCTTCAGCCAGAGAGTGGTAGGTCTGTGGAATTCATTGCCACAGAGGGCGGTGGAGGCCGGGACATTGAGTGTCTTTAAGACAGAAATTGATAAATTCTTGATTTCTCGAGGAATTAAGGGCTATGGGGAGAGAGCGGGTAAATGGAGTTGAAATCAACCATGATTGAATGGTGGAGTGGACTCGATGGGCCGAATGGCCTTACTTCCGCTCCTATGTCTTATGGTCTTATGGACTTCCCTATTTTTATAATCCATTCCCTTTGAAATAAAGGCCAACATTCCATTTGCCTTCACAATTTCCCGCTGAACTTGCTGCTAGCTTTTTGTGATTTATACACGAGGACCCCCAAATCCCCTCCGTGCTGCAGCTTTCTGCAGTCTCTCTCCATTTAAATAACATTCAGCTCTTTTATTCTTCCTACCAAAGGGCAGAACTACACATTTTCCTCCATTATATTCCCTCTGCTATGTTTTTGCCCACTCAACCAACCTGTCTATATCCCTCTGTAGACTCTATGACATCCTCACCACTTGCTTTCCCACCTATTTTTGTGCCTTCCACAAACTTGCAATAGTAAATTAACTTCCCTCGTTCAAGTCATTAAATATATTGTAAATTATTGTGGCCCCAGCACAAATCCCTGAGGCTCTCCACTAGTTACAGGTTGTCATCTCAAAATGTCCCGCTTATTCCAACTATCTGTCTCCTATCAATTAGCCAATCCTCTATCCATGCTAATGTAGTACCCCCAACATCATGGGCTCTTATCATATTAAGTAGCCTTTTGTACGATACCTTATCGAACGCTGTCTGAACATCCAAATATATTACATCTACTGGTTTCCCTTTATCCATCCTGATCGTTATCACCTCAAAAAATTTTAATAAGTTTGTCAGGCATGATTTCCCTTCATGACGCCACACGGACTCGGCTTGATGCTATTCTGTATTTCTAAATGCTCTACTGTCATATCTTTTATAATGGACTCTAACATTTTCCCAATACAGATGTTACGCCAACAGGCCCATAGTTACTTGTTTATTGTCTCCCTCCCTTTTTGAATAAAGGTGTTACATTGGCAGTTTTCCAATCATCAGGAACTTTTTCGGAAGTTAAGGATTCTTGGAAAATTACCACCAGTGCATCAACTATCTCTGTAGCTACTTCCTTCAATATCCTGGGATGCAACCCATCAGGTACAGGGGACTTATCGACCTTTAGCACCATTAATTTCCCTTGTACTTTCGTTATTGTATTTATTTATTTCACCCCCCCTCCACACCTCTTTGACCACTTGATTATTTTGTATTTTTGGAATGTTGTTAGTGATTTTTACCATAAAGACTGGCATAAAGTATTTATTTAACTCCTCAACCATTTGCTGGTACACATTATTTCCCCAGCCTCATTCTCGAAGGGGTCACTTTGGTGTCTGTCTCCCTTTTTATATATTTAAAGAAACACTTGCTGTCCATTTTTCTATTACAGGTAAGTTTACCTTCATGGTCCATCTTCCTTTACCACGTTGTATGTTGTTTCTTTCATTTTAATGCTATCCTTGATTTCCTTGATTAACCGTGGTTGATTGACCCCCTTTCTGCAATCTTTCTTCATCACTGGGATATATCGTTGGTGTGAGTCATGGAATATTTTCAGAAACGTCCGGCATTGTTGTTCAACCATCTTCCCTGCTAAATTCCTTTCCCACCCCACTCCAGCCAACTCTGCCCTCATTCCTTTATAATTACCCTTAATTAAGTTTAGCCCAGTTGTTTCTAACCCAAGCTTCTCACTCTCGAACTGAATGCTAAATTCCACCATGTTATTGTTACCTCGGGAATCTTTAACACTGAGATTGTTGATTGAACCTGACGCATTAATAATAATAATAATCTTTATTGTCACAAGTAGGCTAACATTAACACTGTAATGAAGTTACTGTGAAAAGCCCCCAGTCGCCACATTCAGGCGCCTATTCGGGTACACAGAGGGAGAATTCAGAATGTCCAATTCACCCAACAAGCACGTCTTTCGGGACTTGTGGGAGGAAACCGGAGCGCCCGGAGGAAACCCACGCAGACACACGGAGAACGTGCAGACTCCGCACATACAGTGACCCAAGCCAGGAATTGAACCCGGGTCCCTGGCGCTGTGAAGCAACAGTGCTAACCACTGTGCTACTGTGCTGCCCACATTACACGTCACAAAATAGCCTAATCCCTGGTTGGATCCACAATATATTGTTCTGGGAAACTGTCCCAAAATGCACGCTATGAATTCTTCCTCATGACAACCTCCACCAATTTAATTTTCCCGAACCCACATGAAGATTAAAGCCACCCACGGTTAAAGCACTTTTTTACATGCCCTCATTATCTCCTGATTAATTCTCCGCCCTCCAGTACAGCTGCTACGAAGGAGCTTACAAAGCAACCCCCCCCCCCCCCACTCGTGTCTTCTCCCCTTGTTATTTCTTACCTCCACCCAAATGGATTCTTCATCTTCCGATCCAAGGTCATTTCTTGCCCATTTCCCCACATTCCCCAGTGCTTCGCCTCCTCGAGGCCCTGACCTCACATCAGCCTCAGTATTGAATTCTCCAAATGACCCCCTCAACATCTGCAGCCTTTGTGGGTGGGTGGTGGGGGATCCTGCTATTCCCTGCCCTTTTGTGTGAAAGTTATCTCCTGACGTCACCCCTGAGTGACCCCAGTCTCATTTTAAAGTTCTGCTCCATATTACGCGAGTCCATCACCGCAACTCCTCTCTGTCTACCCGATAATATATCGAAAACGTCCCAATCTGATCTGCCTTTAACCTTTGGAAATGAGTGAGGTCCAACCGAGTGTCTCTCAGGCGGACGATGAACTGAATCGTGGAGCTGGAAAAGGGAGGAGGTTCGGTGGTTTTGAGAATCTGGAGTTGGAGGGGGAGCGTGACTCCTGGTTTCAATCCGCGAGGCAGTTCAGCAAATTGTCAGTCGACTGGACACTATCACCGGTCTCTTGCTGCTCGACGCTTACTCCGTTCACTCACCGCCTGATATTTTATTAATTCGCAGGACGATTAACGGGATTGACTGCTTCCATTCATTTCGTTCTCCTCACTCAGTAGCTGGGCTGTATGGTTGTTTTGTTTTGGCAATTTAGCCCCTCGCTGGTGGCAGTGCGAAGCGAATCCGTGGTCGGGATTGGGGATGGCGGTGGGGGTGGAGGTGGGGGTGACTGTGGGGGGAGTGACGATGAGGTACGGCAGTTTGAGCCACAGTGACTGACGGAGTCCTTGCTTTGCCTGATGTAGGTGGGGAGGAGCTGGGCAGTGGCCGGTATGGACATCATTACACCGTGGACAGTGGGATTGACGATGACGTTGGATTCACCATCGATGATTCGGACTTTGAAGTTAACGTTGAGGAGGTAAGGGAGAATCTGATGATAGGAGGATATGTGGAGGGGCGGGGGGGGGAGGGGGGTAGGGGCTGGGGCGGGAGGGGTGTAGGGGCTTGGGCGAAGGGTACGGGGTGTGGGGGCTTGGGCGGAGGGTAGGGGGTGTGGGGGCGTGGTGTGGGTCCCCAAATCTCTACCGAAGAAATACGGTGGGATCTACAATACAACTTTAGTTCCAGCCTCCTCTCCTCCGCACAAAACTGCAAGTTAAACAGTGCAATCGAAGGAACTAAGCGATCTCACAACCAACAGATCTGGTCTAAGCTCTGCAGTTCAGCCACATCCAGCTGTGAATGACGATGGATAATTAAACAACTAATTGGGGGGGATTCAATTAGCACCTCTCCCCTCAATAATGGGGACAGCCTGGCACATCAGCCCAAAAGGCAACGGTGAAGCATTTGCAACAATCTTCAGCTAGAAGTGCCGAGTGGATGATCCATCTCGCTCTCCTCCGGAGGTCCCCAGCATCACAGATGTCAGTCTTCAGCCAATACGATTCACTCCACGTGATATCAGGAAACAGCTGAAGGCCCTGGATACTGCAAAGGCTAAGGGCCCTGACAATATTCTAGCAATAGTACTGAAGACCTGTGCTCAGCTGGCCGCTGATGTCACCGCCGGCCCAGACGCCGACCGGCGAAAGCCTTTCGGCCAGCCCCGCTGCCGGGGGCGCCGGTTTTTTGCGCTAGTCTTCTGGTGCCACCCGCTCCGGCGCGGGGCTAGCCCCCAAAGGTGGGGAGAATTCCCCACCTTTGGGGAGGCCCGATCCCGGAGTGGTTGGCGGCACTCCCCTACTCCGGGACCCTCCGTCACGCCGGGTAGGGGAGAATCCCGCCCATCAAGTCAACTGGCCCGTAGTTACCTGTTTTATTGTCTCCCTCCTTTTTGGCATAAAGGTGTTGCGTTGGCAGTTTTCCAAACCTCTGGGGTTTTTCCAGGATTTTTGGACGATTATCACTCATCTTTATAATAATAATCTTTATTGCCACAAGTAGGCTTACATTGCAAGTTTCTGTGAAAAGCCCCTAGTCGCCACACTCTGTTTGGGTACACAGAGGAAGAATTCGGAATGCCCAAATTACCTAACAGCACGTCTTTCGGGACTTGTGGGAGGAAACCGGAGGAAACTCATGCAGACACGGGGAGAAGGTGCAGACTCGGCACAGACAGTGACCCAAGCCGGGAATCGAACCTGGGACCCTGGTGCTTTGAAGCCACAGCGCTCCCCCAATCTTTGCTACGCTGTATGTTTTTTCTTTGAATATAATACCATTGTTCACTTCCTTGGTTAACCATGCTTCATCCTCTTCCTAGAATCCTTCTTCCTCACTGGGATATACTTTTGTTGCGAGCCACGAATTATTTTCAGAAACGTCTGTCAGAAACCATCTTTCCTTCGAAACTCCTTTCCCAGCCCATTCCAGCCAACTCTGCCCTCGCTCCTTTAACATTTTCCTGATTTATGTTTAGCACAGTAGTTTCTGACCCACGTTTCTCACTCTCACATTGAATGCTAAATTCCAACAAATTATAATCACTCTTTCTGAGGGAATCTTTTATTCTGAGATTGTTTATTCAAGCCGACTCATTGCACATGGCCAGATCCAAGATAGTCTGACCCTCGTCTCGATTCACAACATATTTTTGTCATAGAAGTTACAGTACAGAAGGAGGCCATTTAGCCCATCGAGTCTGCACCGGCTCTTGGAAAGAGCACCCTACCAAAGCCCACACCTCCACCCTATCCCCATAACCCAGTAACCCCTAAGGGCAATTTTGGATACTAAGGGCAATTTAGCATGGCCAATCCACCTAACCTGCACATCTTTGGACTGTGGGAGGAAATCGGAGCACCCGGAGGAAACCCACGCACACACAGGGAGAATGTGCAGACTCCGCACAGACAGTGACCCAAGCCAGGAATCGAACCTGGGACCCTGGAGCTGTGAAGCAATTGTGCTAACCACTATGCTACCGTGCTGCCCATATTGCTCTGAGAAACCGGCCCGAAGTCTCTCTTCCTCAATGCTACCTCTGCCAATTTGATTTTGCCAATCCACATGAAGATTAAAGCCCCCCATGATTAATTTACCCTTTATTATTTCCTGATTTGTTCTCCATCCTACAGTACAGCTACTGTTAGGGTGCCGTGAGACTACTCTCACCAGTGTCTTCTTCCCCTTGTTATTTCATTCCTCCACCCAAATGAATTCTCTGATCCAAGATCCTTTCTCGCTGTTGTACTTATTCCATCTCGTACTAACAAAGCTACCCCACCACTCTTTCCTTCTCACCTTTCCTTATGAAAAATCACATACCCCTGAATATTTAGTTTCCAGTTTTAATCTCCTTGTAACCGTACCTCTGTCATGGCTATAAGAACATACTCGTTAACCTCAATTTGGGGCATTAATTCATTTATTTTGCGCTGAACGCTACGGACATTTGAGTAAAGAAACATTAATTTTTCCTTGTTGCCGTTTTGTCCCCCTTTTTGACCCTTTTTGTCGCTGTTTTTTTAATATTTGTGCACTCTGTCCCCTCCTGTCACACTTGGCACGGTAGCACAGTGGTTAGCACTGTTGCTTCCCAGCTCCAGGGTCTCAGGTTCGATTCCCGGCTTGGGTCACTGTCTGTGCGGAGTCTGCACGTTCTCCCCGTGTCTGCGTGGGTTTCCTCCGGGTGCTCCGGTTTCCTCCCACAAGTCCCGAAAGACGTGCTTGTTAGGTGAATTGGACATTCTGAATTCTCCCTCTGTGTACTCGAACAGGTGCCGGAATGTGGCAACTAGGGGCTTTTCACAGTCACTTCACTGCAGTGTAAGCCTACTTGTGACACTAATAAAGATTATTATTATTTGAAGGGAGGTAGTGGGGTAGAGGTATTATCACTGGACTAGTAAACCAGAGACCTAGGTTCCGGGGTCCCAGGTTCAAACCCCACCACGGCAGATGGTGAAATTTGAATTGAATAAAAATCTGTAAGTCAAAGTCTAGCGATGACCATGAAACCATTGTCGATTGTTGTAAAAACCTATCTGGTTCACTAATGTCCTTTAGGGAAGGAAATCTGCCGTCCTTACCCGGTCTGGCCTACATGTGACTCCAGACCCACAGCAATGTGGTTGATTAGGGATGGGCAATAAATGCTGGCACAGCCACGTCCATAAATACTTTTTTTTAAATGACCTAAATAGCTGCTTTGTAAGCCGACGTATTCCCTCTCCAGAACCCCCCCCCCCCCCCCCCACCATTTCCCCCTCACTATTTAATTTAACAGCCTCTCTACTCTCCTAGTTATCCGGTTTGCAAGAGCACGGGTCCCAACATGGTTCTGACGGGCAGCACGGTAGCACAGTGGTTAGCACTGTGGCTTCACAGCGCCAGGGTCCCAGGTTCAATTCCCCGCTGGGTCACTGTCTGTGCGGAGTTTTCACGTTCTCCCCGTGTCTGCGTGGGTTTCCTCCGGGTGCTCCGGTTTCCTCCCACAGTCCAAAGACGTGCAGGTTAGGTGGATTGGCCGTGATAAATTGCCCCTTAGTGTCCAAGAAAGGTCAGGAGGGGTTATTGGGTTACGGGGATAGGGTGGAAGTGAGGGCTCAAGTGGGTCGGTACTCGATGGGCCGAACAGCCTCCTTCTGCACTGTATGTTCTATGTTCTCTGATGTCGACCGTCCCAAAGGTACAGCCCCGACTTTCCCCAGTGCTGATGCCACAAACTGAAACCCACTTCTCCCACACCAGTCTCTGAACCCAGTAAAACGCTGGGTCCAGTCAGCCACACCCACAGCCCATCAATGAGTTTTGAAAAACAATTCCCTTTAAACTCTGCCTTCAGGCTCCAGCTCAGTTAAAATGCTGGCTGGCATGAAAGCTTTGTGTTCGTGCTCCATCATTAAACCTCATCATCCTTGACCCCCCCCTCCCACCCTTGGGCATCTACGATAGACCGGGGAGTTCAAGACAATGGTACGGGCTGATTTGTATTGTATCTCCAATCCCCAGCTCCTTCCTCTCCTCAAAGTGTTGACAGTCCTGCAATATCCCATCTGAACGGTCCATTCTTTGTCCTGTGTGCAGGCAATTAGTGATTTCTGGTCAGGGTGAAAGGAAGTTCACATCCCCATTCGTATCGCCACTGCCCGTCTTGGTTTAGCTCAGTGGGCTGGACGGCTGGTTCATGATGCAGAGCGGGGCCAGCAGCGGGGGTTCAATTCCCGTACCGGCTGAGGTTATTCATGAAGACCCCCCCCCCCTTTTCAATCTTGCCCCTTGCCTGAGGCGTGGAGACCCTCAGGTTAAACCCCCACCAGTCCGCTCTCCCCCTCAAAGGGGAAAGCAGCCTATGGTCATCTGGGAATGTGGCGGCTTTACTCTTCTGGATTGGGTTGGATTGGATTGGATTGGTTTATTGTCACGTGTACCGAGGTACAGTGAAAAGTATTTTTCTGCGAGCAGCTCAACAGATCATTCAGTACATGAAGTGAAAATTGAAATGAAAATCGCTTGTCACGAGTAGGCTTCAATGAAGTTATTGTGAAAAGCCCCTAGTCGCCACATTCCGTCACCTGTTCGGGGAGGGTGGTACGGGAATCGAACCGTGCTGCTGGCCTGCTTGGTCTGCTTTAAAAGCCAGCGATTTAGCTCAGTGGGCTAAACCAGAAGAAAAGAGAATTAAACAAAATTCAAGAAAATACATTAAAATACATAATAGGGCTACACAAGATATACAGGGCAACACAAGATATACAATGTAACTACATAAGCACCGGCATCGGATGAAGCATACAGGGCGCGATTCTCCGGGCTCACGACGGTTCGGAGAATAGCGGGCGTCGGAAATTTTTACGGCGACGCTGTTCCGACGCCCTCCCGCTATTCTCCGAACCCCGCAAATTGTCGGAGTCGCGTTTCCCGACAGACGCCTCCTTCCCGCCCCTGACACGACCAGAATCGCCACTGAGAGCCCCCCCGCTATTCACCGGCCGGATGGGCCGAAGTCCCGACGTCATGGCGCCCTGTTTGCACGTCGTGAAACACACCTGCTTTTTAAATTCGTCAACCAGTCGGCCTGGCTGACGACAGCTTGGAGGAGGTCAGGGCACCACTCTGCGCACCGCTCAGCGCACCGCTCAGCCCACCGTTCAGCGCACCGCTTGAGTCTGGCCACAACGGGGAAGGCATCCCTGGGAACGGGAGGGGGTCCAGAACGGGGGCAGTGGGGGGGAGACGGGGGAGGCAGTGGGGGAGACGGAGGGGGCAGTGGGGGAGACGGGGGAGGCAGTGGGGGGGACGGAGGGGGCAGTGGGGGGCGACGGGGGAGGCAGTGGGGGAGACGGAGGGGGCAGTGGGGGAGACGGGGAGGCAGTGGTGGAGACGGAGGGGGCAGTGGGGGAGACGGAGGGGGGCAGTGGGGGCGACGGGGGAGGCAGTGGGGGAGACGGAGGGGGCAGTGGGGGAGACGGAGGAGGCAGTGGGGGCGACGGGGGAGGCAGTGGGGGCGACGGGGGAGGCAGTGGGGGAGACGGAGGGGGCAGTGGGGAGACGGGGGAGGCAGTGGGGGAGACGGAGGGGGCAGTGGGGGCGACGGGGGAGGCAGTGGGGGAGACGGAGGGGGCAGTGGGGGAGACGGAGGGGGCAGTGGGGGGGAGACGGGGGAGGCAGTGGGGGGGAGACGGGGGAGGCAGTGGGGGAGACGGGGGAGGCAGTGGGGGCGACGGGGGAGGCAGTGGGGGAGACGGGGGAGGCAGTGGGGGAGACGGGAGGGGGCAGTGGGGGGCGAAGGAGGGGGCAGCGGGGGGGCGACGGAGGGGGGGGGGGTTAGGTAGAGAGTGAGCCGTCCAAACCCCGTAACAAATGTCTGCCACCATGCCATGGTGTGCAGGTGACGAGGACACGGCCGCTGGTTCCCCTGTGGCTTACGGCCACAGGCCACTGACGCACCCGTGAGGAGGCCATAGTTTACTGGCCGTTGGATGCAGAAAGTGACCAGGGGTTAGGCTGACCGCGTGTCAGCAGCGCGACCAGGCCACCGGGACACACAGGTATCCCGTGGCAGGAGGCTGCCGAGGTGTCGACTAACGTCCGTCTAACATGTCCCGTTTCTCTGCCTCCTACCACCCTTCTGTAGGTTAGCACGATGCATGGGAACAGAACGGCTATGTTCTGCGCAGTGGTTGGGGCCGCTGTACTGCATTTGGAGATGCAGCAGCATCCACACCCACAACCCGCAGTGGCTGCAGGGCCAGCTGCAGCAGCAGAGGGAAGGGCCGAGGAGTTGCCAGTCGTCGAGCAGCATGGGGGGGGGGGAGGAGGAGGAGGAGGAGGAGGAGGAGGAAGAGGAGAGAGTGAGGGTGCAGCCACGGCGTCAGAGGCGACGACCAAAGCCGAGGGTGTACCGTGTCCGGGTCTCTTTCCTAACAATGCCGGACATCATCTGCAGGAGGAGACTCCGGCTGAGTAGGCAGGCGGTGATACATATCTGCGAACTCCTGTCGCTCCTCGCCCCACGTGGAACGGGGGGAGGACACGCGATCCCGGTAGCCATCAAGGTGACGGTCGCTCTGAACTTCTATGCTACCGGCTCCTTCCAGTCTCCGAGCGGGGACGTCTCTGGGATCTCCCAGTCATCGGTGCACAGGTGCATCCGGGATGTGACCGACGCCCTCTATGCCATCGCCGATCGCTACATCACCTTTCCCGAGGACCGAGCAAGTCAAGGCTCACGAGCCCGTGGATTTGCCAGTGTGGCCGGGATACCGAGGGTTCAGGGGTCAATCGACTGTGTTCACGTCCCCATGCGCCCGCCTGCTGTGGACAAGGAAGTGTTCACAAACAGGAGGGGGACATACTCCATTAATGTCCAGGTGGTATGCGACCCCCACATGAGGTTCATGAACGTCTGTGCAAGGTTCCCAGGGAGTGTGCATGACTCCTACATACTAGCGCAGTCGTTCATCCCTGCGATGTTTGAGGGACGTCCCCCCCGGCTGAGGGGCTGGTTGCTAGGTGACAGGGGTTATCCGCTGAGGTCTTGGCTGATGCGCCTATACGGAGGCCTCAGACCAATGCGGAACCCGATACAACGAGGCCCATGCAGCAACCAGGGGTGTGGTGGAGCGCTGCCTTGGCCTCCTGAAGATGAGATTCAGGTGCCTGGACCGCTCCGGAGGGGCCCTGCAGTACCAGGCCGACAGGGTCGCTCGCATTGTAGTGGTCTGCTGTGCGCTGCACAACATCGCGATGCAGAGGGGAGATGACCTGTTGCAGGAGGCGGAGGGAGAAGCTAGTGGCAGTGGTGCCAGCACAGAGGAGGAGGAGGAGGAGGAGGAGGAGGAGGAGGAGGAGGACGCTGGCGGAGTGGCGGGCGCAGCACGCAGACACGACCCAGGTGCTGGTGATGTCCAGGAGGCGGCATGACGGACCCGGCAAGGACGGCGGGCACGCGACGCCATGGTGGCAGCACGGTTCACGCATCGCATGTGACGTCCCCGATGAACACCAAACCACCACCTGCATCGCTAGTCATGCAGAGGGTCACCACACAACTGCCACCACCACAACCCCCCCCCCCCTCTCAGTGTACACTGCTCCACTTTGACATCACCCTTATCACTGGGTACAGACGGAATGGCACAACATTGATGGCTGTGTCAGCGGGTGTGATCAGTGCCATGTGGAATGATGACAGCCCACTCTGCGCAGAGCTGTGAGCTCAGAATCGTTAGAGAGAGTCTGACCCATGGCAATAGCTGAACCATCCACCTTGGTGGCCGCTGAGTTCGTCACTGACACTCCATCACGTGCCCGCGTGGGCTAGCTGTGGGAGGGGGGTAGGGGCAGGGACTGCACACCCCGGCACCGAGGTTTCACCACCCGTCACCCCCAGCGACACTCGGTCACCATCACGATTCCTGTGGCTGTGGAACAATCACACGGTATTACAAGTAAGGTGGAACAGTGCGTTTAATATTAACAATTATTTACAGGTGCCCTAGCCCCTACAACTAAACTGTGCCCTTCACCCGTGCCAACTTACTCAGTGTCTATCTTAGTTGCCTTACGGGCCCTACCACTACGTCTAAGTGAATCCCCAGATGATACAGCAGGAGTGGAGGAGGATTGCTGCGAATCGCCCCCCCTCGACTCGTTTCTCCTTGGCTATGCGTTTCCTGGGGCGACCCGGCCTTGATGGGCCAGGCTGCTCTACGGGCATCTCGGGTGACATTGTGCCACCCTGCTCTGCCTGCTGCCCACCCGATGCACCAGGGATGGGACGGGGGGAGGCCGAGAATTCCGGGACGTCCCGTGATGGAGTTAATGGGACGGGCCCCGAAACCTCCTCCTCCCTCGGGGAGCCCGGTGGCCCCCGGGCCTCACTTTGGGACAGAGGTGCGAGCGGGGAGGTTCCCCGTCGCACCACCGACACCTGGCGCTGCCAGTCCTGGAGGCCTGCAACGGTATCCACCAGGATTCGAAGGTTTGCAGACACGGAGTCCAGGGAGTTAGACATTCCCGCCAGGGACTGTGCGATCTCAACCTGTGTGTGCACGCACCATCCAGCACGTGTCAGGCGGTTGATGGTCTCCGCGACTGACAGCTGGGACTGTGCCAGCGACTGCTGGGACTGTGCCAGCGACTGCTGGGACTGTGCTATCGACTGCTGTGACTGTGCCATGGCGTGCTGCCACTGGCCAATGACCTGCTGAGACTCGGCCATGGCCCGCAGGGCGCCGGCAATGTCGGTTTGGCTCTGGCACATTGCTGCCTGTGAGAGGGCAACCCTGTCCAGGGCCGAGGATGACGCGTGCACATTAACCCCAACGTCTTGCATAACCTGACCCATTGCCTCCACCGCGGATGCCACCCCTGCGGTGTCGGACTGGGTCTCTGCCATGAGCGGCACCACTCCCTGCTCTTGGACGCGGTTCGACTCCTCTAACAGCGTCTGCAGAGCCAGGAAGGCTGCCCTCCTCCCGCCATTGTTTCCCTGGGTTTCCTGAGGCATCGGCTGTGCGGGTGGGTTGAGAAACTCCAGGAACTCTGAAAACGTCTGGGAGCCAGCTGCATCCTGGGCCTGGTCTGGCCTCCGCGAGTCCGGGCCCTCTGTTGCTCCGACCTCCACCTGCTGTACCTGCTCAGCTGTGATGTGCCAACCAGACTGTGCCCCAGGAGACTCATCACTAAATAGGCCCGCCGGGGTGTGTATCTCTGGGATGATGGATGTGGTGGGAGAAAGCAGTGCCGCAAGCCCAACGCTCTCAATGCTTAGGTCCTCGTCCATGGTGTGGGGCTGCTCAGCGACAGGAGGGTTGTCCCTGGCCATTTCTGGTGGTGGTGGTGGACTTCGAACCCTCTGTGCGTCCTGGTCCGCAGATTGGGTTGGGGCGGATAGGGCTGCCCGCTGATCGGGCACCCTCTGTTGTGAGGCCCCGGGTGAGGTGGCGGCAGATTCCTGTCTCCGTCTGGAGGCAGACGGCCCTGGTCGTTCGGCATCACGTCCTAGGGAAGAGAATGAGACGGGTTATTTCGATTTGCTCGGCAGCCCGCTGGACGGTCCCAGTGGGCAGGGTGTGTGAAGGGACAGAGGATGGGGGCGGTGTCCCAGTGGGCAGGGTTTGTGAAGGGACAGAGGATGGGGGAGGTGTCCCAGTGGGCAGGGTTTGTGAAGGGACAGAGGATGGGGGAGGTGTCCCAGTGGGCAGGGTTTGTGAAGGGACAGAGGATGGGGGAGGTGTCCCAGTGGGCAGGGTTTGTGAAGGGACAGAGGATGGGGGAGGTGTCGCAGTGGGCAGGGTGTGTGAAGGGACAGAGGATGGGGGCGGTGTCCCAGTGGGCAGGGTTTGTGAAGGGACAGAGGATGGGGGAGGTGTCCCAGTGGGCAGGGTTTGTGAAGGGACAGAGGATGGGGGAGGGGTGAGTGTTTGTCAGGGAGGGTTGTCTCACTTGCTGCAGTTCCGCCAACCTCGCATTGCGTGATATCGCGGGTGGCAGACCCCCCAACAAGGTCCAGTGCCCTCTGTTCAAAGGTGCTGAGGGGGTGCATGTTGGGCGAACCCCTCCAGTCTTGTGCCGCTCACGGTGGTTATGAGCGGCCTTGGCCTGTTGGGGGAGGGAACATAGGTAGATCATTACAAAACGGTAGGTATCAGCAGTCCGTTCAGATACTGGCACAGTTTGGGGGGGGCAAGTTGTCATCAGATGATTGCATCTCTCCTTGGGGCCAGAGCGCTGGGTCTGTGACAACTTTGTGAACCACCCTCAAATAACTCTGCCCCAATCCCTCTCTCCACCCCCCCGGGCAGTTAAGGGGGAGGGATGGTTGTGACTAGGGGGCACCCTCATGGCACTTACCCTGGCAGACCTGGTGAGGTCGTGTAGCTTCTTCCTACATTGCTCTGCTGAGCGAGGGGTCTGCCCCACAGCACTGACGGCAGCAGCCACGTCACGCCAGGCCTGGCGTACCATGCTGGCAGGTTGGCGATGCCCTCTCTGCGGGCGGATGATGCCCCTCCTCTGCTCCACGGCATCGAGCAGCGCCTCGACGTCTGCATCTACAAAGCGAGGAGCAGCTCTCCTCGGCTCCGACATCCTGCCCGACAGATTCTGTGGTCGCCCGCGCCTTTTTACGGCGTCGGGCGGCGTCACATGGGCGGGTTCGTGTCGTCGTCGCGTTCCGTCGTCATCAAGCACGTAATTGACGCGGCCGCGCTACTAGCCCATTTCCAGGAAGTGAATCCGTCGGGAAATGAAGCCTTCGCGACCGTCGTAAAACGGTCCCGATTTTTACGACGGTTTTGCGACTTTCCGCGGGTGCGGAGAATTTCGCCCACAGGGTGTAGTGTTAATGAGGTCAGTCAATAAGAGGATCATTTAGGAGTCTGGTGACAGTGGGGAAGAAGCTGTTTTTGAGTCTGTTCGTGCGTGTTCTCAGACTTCTGAATCTCCTGCCCGATGGAAGAAGTTGGAAGAGTGAGTAAGCCGGGTGGGAGGGGTCTTTGATTATGCTGCCCGCTTTCCCCAGGCAGCGGGAGGTGTAGATTGAGTCCATGGATGGGAGTCCGGTTCGTGTGATGGACTGGGCGGTATTCACGACTCTCTGAAGTTCCTTGCGGTCCTGGGCCGAGCAGTTGCCATACCAGGCTGTGATGCAGCCAGATAGGATGCTTTCTATGGTGCATCTGTAAAAATTGGTAAGAGTTAATGTGGACATGCTGAATTTCCTTAGTTTCCTGAGGAAGTATAGGCGCTGTTGTGCTTTCTTGGTGATAGTGTCGACGTGAGTGGACCAGGACAGATTTTTGGTGATAGCAGATGCCAAGTCAGAAAGCCGACTTTGCCAGATTGGGTATAGCCCCAGCACGAGGTAAATGGATGGAAAAACTAATCATCCCGGGTTCCCAGCCCTACACTGGGTAGCTGACAGCTCCCCCCCCCCCCCCCCCCCCCCCCGCCGCACCCACTGTAAGGCACACGTGTCCGATGGAAGCTGAAGTTGGGATTGTGAAGCCCCACACAGTCAAGCAGCCCAGCATGAGCTGACTTGCGCCCAGACGTTAGGAGGGTGTGTTTGGTCGGCTGCCCTTTCCCAGAGAAGTGGCTATTTCGGTGCGGATCAGTGTCTGAGGAACGTTCCGGAGTTATGGGCAGGGGGCTAGTTTGTTGGGGGGGGGTGGCCCTGTACAAATCAATGCTCCTTCCTGTCCCTTTTGACCTTGGGCACATCTGTTGAGTTATTTGGGATGGCTTGCAGAGAAAACCACAGCTTTGTTTCGTGGAGAGTAACTACTGCGAGCTGGATGTCGACTCCGGCAGGATGTAACTTTGTAAACACAGCCTACAAACAATTTCTGGAACTGTGCTAACTTAATCAGTTCCTGGCTGTAATCCCAGTGGAATGCAAACTGAGGCTGCAATTCAAATCACTGAACACTCTGAGAAAACAATAACCATCTCCCAGGGTTGGAGCAGCAGCCACGGATTGCTGTGTACACCAACTCCCCTCCTGCTGATACTAACACCTCCCCAGCAAGGCACCAAGAGACACACAGCATTCACACATCACCCTCTTTATTCCAACTCCAATTACCTTTCCAAACTTCTGTGCTTCACTGTCTGCCTCTGTGCCTCATCTTCCTCTCCCTCCAACTCTCCATTGCCTCTCATTCTCATTATCTCACATCCACTCTCCCTCCCGTGCTTTCTCACTGCCTCAGTCCCTCTCCCTCGCATTATCTCCCTCCTCCCACTCCCTCACTCTCACTCCTTCACTCTCTCTCCCTCACTCACTCCCTCACCCTCACTCTCACTCCCTCACTCTCGCTCACTCACTCTGTCTCCATCACTGTCACTCCCTCACTGTCACTCCCTCACTCTCACTCTCTCACTCCCTCACTCTCGCTCACTCACTCCCTCACTCTCGCTCACTCGCTCTGTCATCCTCACTCTCACTTCCTCACTCTCGCTCCCTCACTCTCGCTCCCTCACTCTCGCTCCCTCACTCTCGCTCCCTCACTCTCGCTCCCTCACTCTCATTCTCACTCCCTCACTCTCTCTCCCTCACGCACTCCCTCACTCTCACTCCCTCACTCTCACACTCTCACTCCCTCACTCTCAATCCCTCACTCTCAATCCCTCACTCTCACTCATCACTCTCACTGCCTCACTCTCTCATTCCCTCACTCTCTCTCCCACATTCTCACTCCTTCACTCTCTCTCTCTCCCACATTCTCACTCTCACTCCCTCACTCTCACTCCCTCACTTGCACTCCCTCACTCTCACTCCCTCACTCACTCCCTCACTCTCACTCCCTCACTCTCACTCTCTCACTCTCTCACTCCCTCACTCTCTCACTCCCTCACTCTCAATCCCTCACTCTCAATCCCTCACTCTCAATCCCCCACTCTCAATCCCTCACTCTAACGCTCTCACTCCCTCACTCACACTCCCTCACTCACACTCCCTCACTCACACTCCCTCAATCACACTTCCTCACTTCCTCACTCTGTCACTCCCTCACTCTCACTCCCTCACTTGCACTCCCTCACTCTCACTCCCTCACTCTCACTCCCTCACTCTCACTCCCTCACTCTCACTCCCTCACTCTCACTCTCTCTCCCTCACTCTCACTCCCTCACTCTCACTCCCTCTTTCGCACTCTCACTCCCACATTCTCACTCCCTCACTTTCACTCCCTCACTCTCACTCCCTCACTCTCACTCCCTCACTCTCACTCCCTCACTCTCACTCCCTCACTCACTCCCTCACTCTCACTCCCTCACTCTCACTCTCTCACTCTCTCACTCCCTCACTCTCACTCCCTCACTCTCACTCTCTCACTCTCTCACTCCCTCACTCTCACTCCCTCACTCTCACTATCTCTCCCACATTCTCACTTCCTCACTCTCACTCCCTCACTCTCACTCCCTCACTTGCACTCCCTCACTCTCACTCCCTCACTCACTCCCTCACTCTCACTCCCTCACTCTCACTCTCTCACTCTCTCACTCTCTCACTCCCTCACTCTCAATCCCTCACTCTCAATCCCTCACTCTCAATCCCTCACTCTCAATCCCTCACTCACACTTCCTCACTCACACTCCCTCACTCACACTCCCTCACTCACACTCCCTCAATCACACTTCCTCACTCCCTCACTCTCTCACTCCCTCACTCTCACTCCCTCACTCTCACTCCCTCACTCTCACTCCCTCACTCTCACTCCCTCACTCCCTCACTCTCACTCCCTCACTCTCACTCCCTCACTCTCACTCCCTCATTCTCACTCCCTCACTCTCACTCCCTCACTCTCACTCCCTCACTCTCACTCCCTCACTCTCACTCCCTCACTCTCACTCTCTCTCCCTCACTCTCACTCCCTCACTCTGACTCCCTCATTCGCACTCTCCCTCCCACATTCTCTCTTCCTCACTCTCTCTCCCTCACTCGCACTCCCTCACTCTCACTCCCTCACTCGCACTCCCTCACTCTCACTCCCTCACTCGCACTCCCTCACTCGCACTCCCTCACTCTCTCTCCCTCACTCTCTCTCCCTCACTCTCTCTCCCTCACTCTCACTCCCTCACTCTCACTCCCTCACTCTCTCACTCTCACTCCCTCGCTCTCACTGCCTCTCTCTCACTCCCTCACACTCATTTCTGCACTGTCAATCTCACGCCCCCACTCTCACGCCCTCACTCCCACTCCCTCACTCTCACTCCTCCCACTCTCACTCTGTCGCTCCTTCGCCTTCACTCCTTCTCCTTCACTCTCCCTCACTTCACTCCCTCACTCTCACCCTTCTCATATTCCCTCACTACCTCTCCTTCTTTCTATTCTTCCAATTTACTCACATTGGCACTTTCAAATCCTGACTATTTACCCTTTGATCCTCTATTGCAGCTCCCAATCTGCTAACCCTAACTCTCACCTCTACCTTTGATGCCCCAGTCCCCATTAAACCATTCCCCTCCCACCCTGACCGTCCTCCCTGGTGTGTCCCTCATCTCTGTGCCCTTCAGCCTCCCCCACCCTCCGTCTCCAACCGCTCACATGAGGAGCTCATGAACGAACATCTTTGCCATTAAGGTTAAGACCATTTGTTCAACTGCTTCTGTCAAATCTATCCCTTTCATTAATCCCTCCAGCCATGCTACCCTTTAATTACTCCCACCTGCCATATCCATTAACTCCTCTCATACCCTCTCTGAGCTCATCTTGTCCAGGAGACCCATGTCCTTGAGCTGTTCCCAATAACCGGTTGATCATTCTAACATCCACCCTGGTCTCCTTGGTAGCTGGTATGATTAAAAGTTCTCTCTCTTCAGGTACTCTCCCTTCAAATTTACCATCACCACCCGTCTCCACCCCCCCCCCCCCCCATTTCATAAAAACACACCTTGCCCCCCCACCCCCTCCCGTTCATGTAAGCTATCATCCCATCTTCAACTGTGGTTTCCTCAGGGCAGCACGGTGGCACAGTGGTTAGCATTGCTGCCTCACGGCGCCGAGGTCCCAGGTTCAATCCCGGCTCTGGGTCACTGTCCGTGTGGGGTTTGCACATTCTCCCCGTGTCTGCGTGGGTTTCGCCCCCACAACCCAAAAAATGTGCTGGCGCGGTGGATTGGCCACGCTAAATTGCCCCTTAATTGGAAGAAAATGAATTGGGTACTCTAAATTTAAAAAAAAAAACGGTGTTTTCCTCCCCCTAGTCCTTGACTGTGTTGTGTCCTTGACGACTAGAACTGCTCTCAGCAAAGTCACAAATGACATCCTCTGTGACTGGGACACGTTAGGATCCCGGGCGGGCACCCAACTATTTTCAACTTGAGAAAACTGAGGAAATGTTACTGCCCTTCAGGAGTGAGAACACCGACCAATCGGTATCTTTTATGTTAAAACAAACTTAAATGTAAACACAGAATTAATAACATTAACAACAAAGAAATAGCTTCACAGTTAACATTTACAGCAGTTCTTAAAAGAGAGAAAACCTTCTCTAACTTCCTAAACCTGCCTCTACATTCCAATTAAGCAAACCAATATATTTCAAAAACAACTGATGAATAAAGTTAACAACCAGGTTTCTACTTGCTTTCCCAGTGCACAATCTTTGGAGAGAGGACCTTTCAGGACCAAAGTGAAACACCTCTGTTCAGATGAGAGTTCTTGAACCAACTGATTTTTAAGACAGACCTGGCTCCTCCCACTAATTGCATCACCTGAACCCACAGCATAAGGCATTCTTTTGTCTCTTGTTATCTTTAGTTGTTTAGCCAGGAGCAAACACAATTGCCCTCATAAATTATCTACATGCCGGGGCCTTCAATTGTAAACAATATCCATTAGCTAGCTATCGATACACAGGTAAATGGTTCTCGAGATCTATTAGCAGAATATTTCACCTATAAATCAATGATTACCTTACTTTTAAGACACTTTGATCACAGCAAGAGCAGTCATACTGTCTGTAAGCACCGCAACCCAGGTTTTAATTATTTCCACAACACCAACACTGTTTCTTATATTCATCAAAGACAAAGGGAAACTTTTGTTCCCTGTCCTCCTTGATCTGTCTCAGTCTTTGACACTGCTGACCGAATCACCCCCCTCCAACACCCCTCCACTGTCGACCAGCTGGGTGGGACATCTCCCTCCCGGTTCCATTCTTATCTTCCCAACCACAGCCAGAGAAACACTTGCAATGGTTTCTCACCGTTCCCCCTGGTGTCCCCCAAGGATCCATCCTCGGCCCCTCTTACTTCTCATCCACATACTTCCCCTCGGTAATGTCATCCATTGGCTAACATCCAGCCATGAGGTTTCCTCCAAGGAAACAAAGGTTTCATGTTTCACTCCAAACTCCGTTCTCCAGCCACCAACTTTCCCTGATGATTGTGATACTGTTAGCCACTGCGGTGTGATTCCCCGGTTCGGATTAGATGGAGGAGAATGGAACGATGTATGTGCAGCCCCAACCAGCTGGAGGACAATAGAGATATGTTGGAGGAAGATGGTGCGTTCCTTTTATTCATTGATGGGAGGTGGGCGTCGCTGTCCAGGCCAGCACCTATTGCCCATCCCTGAGGGTATTTAAGAGTCACATGTACGCCAGACTAGCTGAGGATGACAGATTTTCTTCCTCCAATCAACAGTGGTTTCGTGGTTATCAGATTATTTTTTTTCATTGAATTCAAATTTCACCACCTGCTATGGAAGGATTAGAACCCGGATCCCCAGAGTCTCTGGATTATTAGCCCAGCAACAATAACATTATGTCGCTGCCTCCCCCTTTGCAGCAGCACAGTAGTTAGCTCTGTTGCTTCACAGCGCCAGGGACCTGGGTTCGATTCCCAGCTTGGGTCACTGTCTGTGCGGAGTCTGCACGTTCTTCCCGTGTCTGCGCGGGTTTCCTCCGGGTGCTCCGGTTTCCTCCCACACGTCCCAACACATTGGGTTCACAACACAATTGTTCACAATTGTGTAAGATAGAGTATGAGAGTAAACTTGCTCAGAATATAAAAACAGACAGTAAAAGTTTTTACAAATATATAAGACAAAAAAGAGTGGCTAAGGTAAATATTGGTCCTTTAGAGGATGAGAAGGGAGTTTCAATAATGGGAAATGAGGAAATGGCTGAGGAACTGAACAGGTTTTTTGGGTCGGTCTTCACAGTGGAAGACACAAATAACATGCCAGCGACTGATAGAAATGAGGCTATGACAGGTGAGGACCTTGAGAGGATTGTTATCACTAAGGAGGGAGTGATGGGCAAGCTAATGGGGCTAAAGGTAGACAAGTCTCCTGGCCCTGATGGAATGCATCCCAGAGTGCTAAAAGAGATGGCTAAGGAAATTGCAGATGCACTAGTGATAATTTACCGAAATTCACTAGACTCTGGGGTGGTCCCGGTGGATTGGAAATTAGCAAACGTGACGCCACTGTTTAAAAAAGGAGGTAGGCAGAAAGCAGGAAATTATAGGCCAGTGAGCTTAACTTCGGTAATAGGGAAGATGCTGGAATCTATCATCAAGGAAGAAATAGCGA
This sequence comes from Scyliorhinus canicula, assembly GCF_902713615.1. Taxonomy (NCBI): domain Eukaryota; kingdom Metazoa; phylum Chordata; class Chondrichthyes; order Carcharhiniformes; family Scyliorhinidae; genus Scyliorhinus; species Scyliorhinus canicula. Next base: position 192,539,055 of record NC_052153.1, read on the forward strand.
GGCATCTGGATAGAAATTGTCCCATTGGGCAGACGCAGCATGGGTTCGTAAAGGGCAGGTCATGCCTAACTAATTTAGTGGAATTTTTTGAGGACATTACCAGTGCAGTAGATAACGGGGAGCCGATGGATGTGGTATATCTGGATTTCCAGAAAGCCTTTGACAAGGTGCCACACAAAAGGTTGCTGCATAAGATAAAGATGCATGGCATTTCGGGTAAAGTAGTAGCATGGATAGAGGATTGGTTAATTAATAGAAAGCAAAGAGTTGGGATAAATGGGTGTTTCTCTGGTTGGCAATCAGTAGCTAGTGGTGTCCCTCAGGGATCCGTGTTGGGCCCACAATTGTTCACAATTTACATAGATGATTTGGAGTTGGGGACCAAGGGCAATGTGTCCAAGTTTGCAGATGACACTAAGATGAGTGGTAAAGCGAAAAGTGCAGAGGATACTGGAAGTCTGCAGAGGGATTTGGATAGGTTAAGTGAATGGGCTAGGGTCTGGCAGATGGAATACAATGTTGACAAATGTGAGGTTATCCATTTTGGTAGGAATAACAGCAAACGGGATTATTATTTAAACGATAAAATATTAAAGCATGCCGCTGTTCAGAGAGACTTGGGTGTGCTAGTGCATGAGTCACAGAAGGTTGGTTTACAAGTGCAACAGGTGATTAAGAAGGCAAATGGAATTTTGTCCTTCATTGCTAGAGGGATGGAGTTTAAGACTAGGGAGGTTATGTTGCAATTGTATAAGGTGTTAGTGCGGCCACACCTGGAGTATTGTGTTCAGTTTTGGTCTCCTTACTTGAGAAAGGACGTACTGGCGCTGGAGGGTGTGCAGAGGAGATTCACTAGGTTAATCCCAGAGCTGAAGGGGTTGGATTATGAGGAGAGGTTGAGTAGACTGGGACTGTACTCGTTGGAATTTAGAAGGATGAGGGGGGATCTTATAGAAACATTTAAAATTATGAAGGGAATAGATAGGATAGATGCGGGCAGGTTGTTTCCACTGGCGGGTGAAAGCAGAACTAGGGGGCATAGCCTCAAAATAAGGGGAAGTAGATTTAGGACTGAGTTTAGGAGGAACTTCTTCACCCAAAGGGTTGTGAATCTATGGAATTCCTTGCCCAGTGAAGCAGTTGAGGCTCCTTCATTACATGTTTTTAAGATAAAGATAGATAGTTTTTTGAAGAATAAAGGGATTAAGGGTTATGGTGTTCGGGCCGGAAAGTGGAGCTGAGTCCACAAAAGATCAGCCATGATCTAATTGAATGGCGGAGCAGGCTCGAGGGGCCAGATGGCCTACTCCTGCTCCTAGTTCTTATGTTCTTATGTTCTTATGTCCCGAAAGACGTGCTGTTCGGTCAATTGGACATTCTGAATTCTCCCTCTGTGTATCCGAACAGGCGCCGGAATGTGGCGACTAGAGATTTTTCACAGTAACTTCATTGCAGTGTTAATGTGAGCCTACTTTTGACAATAATAAAGATTATTATTAGTTGGTTTGTAGCCTCAGCATCCTGCCTGACCCTGTGATGAGCCTTGAGTAATATAGCTGCTCCATCACCAACGCTGCCAACTAGCACCTCCGCCGTTGCCCAACCTTTCCCCTGTGTCAGCTCACCTGTTGCTGAGACACTCATTACCATTTTGTCTCCAAACTTCTCTCTTGTAAGCCACACTATAGGCTGACTTCCCAGCTTGCAGCCTCTGTTATTCAGCTCACATAAAACACTAACTCGCACCAAGTCCTGTTCACCCAATCGGCCCTCTGCCAGCTGACCTTGGTCCATGGGCCAGCAACTCCGCCGACTTAGAATTCTCGTCCCTCTTTTCAAATACCTCCATGGCCTCACCCCTCTCTATCTCTGTAATCTCCTCCAGTCCCACACCCTATGGGGCGGCATGGTGGCACAGTGGTTAGCACCGCTGCCTCACAGCACCAGGGACTCGGGTTTGATTCCGGCCTTGCGTGACCGTCTGCGTGGAACAAGGAACAAAGAAAAGTACAGCACAGGAACAGGCCCTTCAGCCCTCCAAGCCCGTGCCGACCATGCTGCCCGTCTAAACTGAAATCTTCTACACTTCCAGGGTCCGTATCCCTCTATTCCCATCCTATTCATGTATTTGTCAAGATGCCCCTTAAACGTCACTATCGTCCCTGCTTCCACCACCTCCTCCGGCAGCGAGTTCCAGGCACCCACTACCATGGAGTTTCCACGTTCACCCCGTGTCTGTGCGTGGGTTTCCTCCGGGCGCTCTGGTTTCCTCCCACAGCCCAAAGATGTGCAGGTTAGGTGGATTGACCATGCCAAATTGCCCCTTAGTGTCCAAAGATGTGCAGGATAGATGGGGTTGCGGGTATAGGAGGGGGGAGTGGACCTGGGTAGGGTGCTCTTTCAGAGGGTCAGTGCAGATCGATGGGCCGAATGACCTCCTTCTGCACTGCAGGTGTTCTCTGATTCTATATCTGTCTCATCTCATTCTGGTCTCTTGTCATCCCCAATTTTAATTGTTGAAACATCGGAGACCTTGCCTTCTGTTGCTGTACCCCCTGATCAGATTCGCAAACTATTGGTCATGCCGCACATTGGGGTCACGGCCTGGGATTTTGGGGTGGTGAACTTCGGCCTTAAACGCCTGAGTATCCTCCTTAAACCTCTCCGTCTCTCCGAGTCACTCTCCTCCATCAAACCTCTCTCTTCAACATGGAGTCTGGTCATGGGTTCTAATGCCTCCTGACGCGGTGGGTTACCAACTGTGATGAAGGGCGGTATTCTCCGCTCCCGGGACTAAGTGCCCACGCCACCGTGAACGCCATCGCGTTTCACGACGGCGCGACCAGGTCCCGGACACGACCTATTCTGGCCCCCACAGGTGGGCCAGCACAGCGCTGGAGTGGTTCACGCCACTCCAGCATCCCTACACAGCGCCAAATGGGCACCGCGCCAACCCGCGCATGTGCAGTTGGGGCAGCACAATCCTGCGCATGCGCAATTGGGCCGTGCCATCCTGCGCATGCGCGGGAAACTTCTTACGCGCGCCGGTCCCTCACCAACATGGCGCTGGTGTTCTGGGACCGGCCGCGGAAGGATGTAGGCCCAGGGTGGGAGAGGCCAGCCCGCCGATCGGTGGGCCCCGATTGCGGGCCAGGCGCCATCGGAGGCCCCCTCCGGTGAAGGAGACCCCCCCTCCCCCCCCCCCCCACAGGCTGCCCCCCCCCCCCCCCCCCCCCCAGCGTTCCCACACAGTTCCCGCCGGCAGTGACCAGGGGTGGACGGCACCGGTGCGAACCTGCCGCTTGGCCCATCCGGGCCGGAGAATCGCCGCTCGCCATTTGCGGCGATTCTCCGAGCGGCCTGGCGCGATTCTGGCGCCGCTGGTTTCGGGGGGGTGGGGGGGAGAATCGCGTGCGGGGGTAGGGCCGGAGTGGCCCCGGCGATTCTCCCACCCGCCGTGGGGGGGGGGGGGGGAGAATACCGCCCAAAATGTATTCCGGGAGCTTTCATCACATGGCTCCAGCCAATCGGCGGCCAACACACATACACCCCTGTGACTCACTGCCATCCTACACCAATCAGAAAGCAGCAAGACCCAGGCCAATCCTGGAGAGTTCGCAACTCCATTCCCTGGTGTGCAGACAAACGTCCTGTCTGGTGCTTTGGGATGGCCCATTGCATGACGGCGCAGTGGTTAGCACTGCTGCCTCACAGCGCCAGGGACATGGGTTCAATTCCGGCCTTGGCTACCTGTGAGGAGTCTGCACATTCTCCCCGTGTGTGCGTGGGTTTCTAAAAATTCTATAATCGATGCTATATAAATGCAGATTGTTGTTGTTTGGTATTGCCAATGTAGAATCTTGCTGGGTTAATGTTGCTAAATCTTTCAGATTGACCTGGAACCCTGAGGAATTCTGGATTACTCTCCTGGAGACTGTTGCGAGTAACACTGGGAGAAAAAACATTTGGGCAGAAAAACAATTGTGATGTTTATTTGTTAAAACAGTGTTGGTGCTGCGGAAGGTTCTTCTGAGACAGTTGGGGGGGGAACGTTGTGATTAAATCTCCTGGAATATGTTGAGCCAGAATTAATTGGGACCCTCTGAAGTGCATGGGCCGCGGTGGGCTGGCGGAGGGGCACCTCACCGTCTCGACTCAGAGGCCCAGCCCAGGACTCAACCCTTTTCCCTTCTTTACAGCTCCGGTCGCCCTCCGTCCACCGGGGAAGGGACAGGAAATTCCGGGTCCAGACGCCCCTCCAGCCAGATCCCGGCGTCAGCCCGCCAGGGGGAGGCGCTCCCGTCCAGGCACCCGGTGCGTTGGAGCCCAGCCCCTCTCCTGGCCCCCCTGTGGCAGCTGGACGGGTGGTGGAGCTCCCGTGCGAAGAGGCGAACTGTCCAGCTGACAGCTTCTGTCAGAACGACTATGAGAGCGGAGGGTCCAGGTGTCACTGCAAGCTGGGAAAACTCGGGGAGAGGTGTGACAAAGGTGAGCAAATGGATCATTGACGTCCTTTTTCAAAATTTACACATAAACGCACTGATAAAGTTACGCGGCAAATATTGAATTACACAGAACCCACATAGAACTCCATAGATTTACATCAGATTTCTTCAATTTACGCAGAATTTACATGGAAATACATTTACATAGAATCCCTACAGTGGGGAAGGAGGCAATTTGGCCCATCGATTTGTTATGGACCAGGGTTTAGAAAACTCCAAAGTATATGATGGAGTTCACCTGACCTACAACTGTTTATTGATGTTGGTTACAATGAGCACAAGATCCTGCCTTTCAGGTGTAGTTCAACAAAGTTCTGAGGCGCTTTTAATCAAAAAACAAGCTTAATTCTATGAATTTAGTTAACATTTGTATAAACACGCACAGTAAGAATTTTTATCAACTACAAACATAAAGCTACAGTAATCTATGTGAATTCTTAATGAATCCCCCCTTTAACTGTTCCAATTCAATAACAAAATGCAAGTGAAACCAGAAATTCCTTTTCAAAGGTGTGGCCCAGTACACGGCATTCTTACTGGTATAAGACGTGTTATTGATACTCTGTCAATAACTCTGTTACACTGTTCTCCTTTTCAAACAGAAAGTTTGAATTCCTTCCAGAAAGCAATTATCTCCTTTAGGTTATCAAGCAGTCCAGAAATGGCTTTTAAAATGAAGGTAGAGAGACACTTCTTTTAACCTGTGCAGTTCAAAACCCGTTCCAAACTCAAAACAAAAGTAAAACCCAGGGCCACAGCCCAGCTCCACCCACACAATGACATCACTGAAGCCATGTGATAAGACAGAAACATTTCTTAAAGGGACACTTGCATGACAGAGTTTACACCAACCCTTCGAAAGAGCACCCCAAACTCAACCCACTCCCTCACCCTATCCCCGTAACCTCACCTAACCTTCAGACACTGAGGGAGCACGGCAAATCCACCTAACTCGCACTTCCTTGGTCTATGGGAGGAAACCGGAGCACCCGGAGGAAACCCACCCAGACATGGGGAGAAAGTGCAAACTCAACACAAATAGTCCCCCGAGCCTGCAATTGAGTCCGGGACCCGGCCCTGCGAGGCAGCAGTGCTAACCTCTGTGCCACCCCAATCTGGACACAGAACGTACAGCACAGAAAGAGGCCATTTAACCCCACCGGTCTGTGACAGTGTCTTTCTTCCTCTCTTTATCCCGTCAGCGCTTTACAAAAGCTCTTCTGTCGAGAGGCCATCGACCTGGAACGTTTTCTCTCTCTCTCCCCAGATTCTGCCACATCGTTTCAGTATTTTCAGAATTTACTGTTTTTCTTACACAGGAGCCTCCGCCCACACCCCATCATCTCACCCCATCAGCATAATCTCCTACTCATTTCTCCCTCATGGTTTTCCAGCTTCCCCTCAAATACATTCCCCCACCTCCAGCGAATCCCACATTCTCGCCACTCTCCGGGTGAAGGAGCTCCTCATGGGTTCTGAGTAACCATCTTGAATTCATGGCCCCTGGCTTCAGCAGCCCCCCCCCTCCCCCAACCAGTGGAAACATCTTCGCTACATCTCCCGTGTCAAATCTGTGCAGAATATTTAAGACTACCCAGGGAATGGTGCTGTGGATTCACTCTTGACTGGCCGTCCCAGATTTCCCCGTCCATGGACGGATATTGCTGACTTCAGGTTGGGTTTATTTCAAACAGAACGTCTGGACTTTCCCTCCTATCAGTGTTGGGTGACCACTTGGCCTGGTCGGTTTCAGCTATTATCTCCCCTGTCTAGTACGGGATAACTTTATGCCCTGTATTTTGAGCATGTGAGGAACGTGGGGCATTAGAAAGTGCGGTGATGTGAAATGTGCCTGTGGTTGGAGGGTGGTCTGGTGGAGGAGTGGGTAGTGCCTCTGCCCCTGAAGCTCAGAGTTCCTGGGCTGGATTCCCTGTTTGGGAGACTAGGTCCCCCCGCCGGGGAAACTGGTGCAAAACGGCCACCAATTCCCTGCTCCGGGGGGCGGCGGGAGCTAGCAGGGAGGCAGCGTAGAGCACCCGGCTCCAGCTGCTGATACAGCCCGGATCATTGCCGGCTCCTTGGCCGCGCGTGCGCACGGCGGTGGCCGTGCCTTGCTGCATGGCGGATGCCTCTCGCGGACCCGGCCCGCAAAAATAGACCCCCCCCCCTTCAGCCGGCTCGCGCACCGCGGACCGCCCCCACGGTACCCTCAGCCCCGAATAAAGCCCCCCCCCCACCGCCCGCGGATCGGCCCTGACTATGGCGCCGCTGGACTGAGTCTGCAGCCGCCAAGGCGAGTTCCCGATGGGTGTGACCGTGAGGGAGCCACGCCAGCGGGAACCCGGCCGGTCGGGGGCTCAGCATCACGGGATGGGCCTCAGGCAACGTCCTGAGGCCGGAGATACGGCGTGCGGCGTAGCCCAAGGGTACGCTGCTCTTCAGGGGGCGGAGCATCGTGAAAGTGGCGATTCCGTCGTCATCGTGGATTCTCCGCCCTGTCACCGAACGCGAATTCGCCGTCGGGGGTCAGGGAATCCAGCCCCCTGTATTCAATTCCCACTTCATGCCTTGATGGTCGCAGAAGGGGTGTCTACGATGCAGCCAATCAGTTTGACAATCAAAACCAGGAGGCATTAAAAAAGGTCTGGCAGAATCTGTGGAGAGAGGAGCAGAGTTAACACATGGACTACATGTTAACACATGGAATACATGTTAACACATGGACTACATGTTAACACATGGAATACATGTTAACACATGGAATACATGTTAACACATGGACTACATGTTAACACATGGAATACATGTTAACACATGGACTACATGTTAACACATGGACTACATGTTAACGCATGGAATACATGTTAACACATGGAATACATGTTAACACATGGACTACATGTTAACACATGGACTACATGTTAACACATGGAATACATGTTAACACATGGACTACATGTTAACACATGGAATACATGTTAACACATGGAATACATGTTAACACATGGACTACATGTTAACACATGGACTACATGTTAATACATGTTAACACATGGACTACATGTTAACACATGCATTAACACATGGAATCTCGCTGAGGTGTCAGGGTTGTGCCTGTGCACTGCCTCATTGTGAGAAAGTTTGCCAAACCAATCAGGCAGCTGGCGAGATCAGCAGTGGGCCTTCCCCCGGGGTTCAAAGTCTCACCTACCGAGAGTTGTCAGCCAATCAGAGGCTGGCAGCTCTCGTGCTCAGCAGCGCCACTGGGCTGTGGCTGTTGCCGGAAGGACAGGCAGCGGAGTCCCGGGATGCTGGGCGAGGGGTGCAGGGGGCGTCAGCAGCAAGGGCAGGGGGGCTGGATCTCTACGGGCCACGCCACCGTGCCCTCCCCGATGTGCCCCCACCCCCGTCCCCTCCCGGGTTAAACCACGTGGTTACACCTGCACCAGGCAAGTTGGGCTAACAGGTACTCTGGCAGCTGGGCTAATACCAGTGGAGGCCGGATGAGACCCTCAGGTGGAGAGTGGACCGTGGGCCTTCCCGCCCAGAACATAATTTGGGAGGAGGCCGGAGAGCACTGACATTCCGGCACCCTTCCATCCCGAATGTTGCGGGTCATCAAAACTGGGGAAAGTTAGAAATGTAATAGCCTTTAAGGAGGTCAGTACCAGCCTGCCAGACCTTCCAAAGCCATGTTGGATATGGACCACCTTCAGATTCTAACCACGTGCCTCATCCCGAAACAGAGATATCTACAGCCTCTTATGGACTCCTACTGATTACGGTCAGTCCTGGGATTGGAATGTGTGCCATGAAGTCCAGAGTTATAACGTAAACGGTTCTGTGATCATTAAACCTGGCTGCTTTTTAAACTTGACAAGATTAACAATAGATCTTTGGTTCCAATTCAGAAGAGCTGCTTCAGGAAACCATGACATCATTTAATCTGAGCACATTCCTATGATATATTTTGTTTAAAAATAAAACTGCTCAACTCATGTGACTCCTCTTGAGCCGGAGTGAAAGTTCAAGGTCTGACTTTGACATGAAGAAGTGATTTCAGTTTGGCTGCTTGCATTTGTTTGAATAATCCGCTCAACAAATTCCGCCCGTGTTAACTTGCTGTACACAAACCAATCGCCCCAATTGCATGACTCATTTTAAATTAGATGGGCCTGGCTTTAATGTGAACAGTTTCTGTTTTTGTGTGTGTGGCAGTCGGCAGGGGAATGTCCGCTATGCTGGAACTCCTTCAGTGCCAATCCTTATCTGTCCCCCGATGTGCTGGGTTCCACTTCCGAAACGGCTGAAGGTCCTGGATACGGCAAAGGCTAAGGGCTCTGACAATATCCCGGCAATAGTACTGAAGACCTGTGCTCCAGAACTTGCCGCATCCCTAGCCAAGCTGTTCCAGTACAGCTACAACACTGGCATCTACCTGGCAAAGTGGGAAATTGCCCAGGTATGTCCTGTACACAGGAAACAGGACAAATCCAACCCAGCCAATTACCCCACTATCAGTCTACTCTGCATCATCAGCAAAGTGATGGAAGGAGTCATCAACATTGCTATCAAGCGGCACTTAATCAGCAATAACATGCTCACGGATGCACAGTTTAGGGAGCTTACTCTGTATCTAACCCCCGTGCTTTACATGTCCTGGGAGTGTTTGATGGGGACAGTGTAGAGGAAGCTTTACTCTGTATCTAACCCTGTGCTGTACCTGTCCTTGGAGTGTTTGATGTGGACAGTGTAGAGGGAGCTTTACTCTGTATCTAACCCCGTGCTGTACCTGTCCTTGGAGTGTTTGATGTGGACAGTGTAGAAGGAGCTTTACTCTATATCTAACCCCGTGCTGTACCTGTCCTGGGAGTGTTTGATAGGGACAGTGTAGAGGGAGCTTTACACTGTATCTAACCCCGTGCTTTACATGTCCTGGGAGTGTTTGATGTGGACAGTGTAGAGGAAGCTTTACTCTGTATCTAACCACGTGCTGTACCTGTCCTGGGAGTGTTTGATGGGGACAGTGTAGAGGGAGCTTTACTCTGTATCTAACCCCGTGCTGTACCTGTCCTGGGAGTGTTTGATGGGGACAGTGTAGAGGGAGCTTTACTCTGTATCTAACCACGTGCTGTACCTTGTTGTGGATTTTCTTTTCTACTTGGTCTTTTCTGTGGCTCTGTTCCAATTAGGGCAATCAGTGAATTTGCCTTCTTGCTATATTAGAACATAGAACATAGAACATTACAGCGCAGTACAGGCCCTTCGGCCCTCGATGTTGCGCCGTCCTGTGAAACCCCTCTAAAGTCCCTCTACACTATTCCCTTATCGTCCATATGCCTATCCAGTGACCATTTGAATGCGTTTAGTGTTGGCGAGTCCACTACTGTTGCAGGCAGGGCATTCCACGCCCATACTACTCTCTGAGTAAAGAACCTACCTCTGACATCTGTCCTCTATCTATCTCCCCTCAATTTCAAGCTTTGTCCCCTCGTGCTGGACATCACCATCCAAGGAAAAAGGCTCTCAATGCCCACCCGATCTAATCTTCTGATCATCTTGTATGCCTCAATTAAGTCACCTCTTAACCTTCTTCTCTCTAACGAAAACAACCTCAAGTCTTTCAGCCTTTCCTCGTAAGACCAAGCAACATCCTGGTAAATCTCCTCTGTACCCTTTCCAATGCTTCCACATCCTTCCTATAATGCGGCGACCAGAACTGTACGCAATACTCCAAATGCGGCCGCACCAGAGTTTTGTACAACTGCAACATGAGCTCATGGCTCCGAAACTCAATTCCTCTACCAATAAAAGCTAACACACCGTACGCCTTCTTAACAACCCTCTCAACCTGGGTGGCAACTTTCAGGGATCTATGGACATGGACACCGAGATCTGTCTGCTCGTCCACACTACCAAGAATCTTACCAGTAGCCCAGTACTCTGCCTTCCTGTTATTCCTTTCAAAATGAATCACCTCACACTTTTCTGCACTAAACTCCATTTGCCACCTGTCATCCCAGCTCTGCAGCTTATCTATGTCCCTCTGTAACTTGTAACATCCTTCTGCACTGTCCACAACTCCACCAACTTTAATGTCATCTGCAAATTTACTCACTCATCCTTCTACGCCCTCCTCCAGATCATTTATAAAAATGACAAACAGCAGCGGCCCCAAAACAGATCCTTGTAACTAGTAACTGGACACCAGTCAGAACCTTTCCCATCAACCACCACCCTTTGTCTTCTATCAGCTAGCCAATTTCTGATCCAAACTGCTAAATCACCCTGAATCCCATGCCTCTGTATTTTCTGCAATAGCCTACCGTGGGGAACCTTATGAAACGCTTTACTGAAATCCATATACACCACATCAACTGCTTTACCCTCATCCACCTGTTTGGTCACCTTCTCGAAGAACTCAATGCGGTTTGTGAGGCACGACCTACCCTTCACAAAACCATGTTGACTATCTCTAATCAAATTATTCCTTTCCAGATGATTATACATCCTATCTCTTATAAACCTTTCCAAGACTTTTTCCACAACAGAAGTAAGGCTCACTGGTCTATAGTTACCGGGGTTATCTCTACTCCCCTTCTTGAACAATGGGACAACATTTGCTGTCCTCCAGTCTTCTGGCACTATTCCTGTAGACAAAGATGACTTAAAGATCAAAGCCAAAGGCTCAGCAATCTCCTCCCTAGCTTCCCAGAGAATCCTAGAATAAATCCCATCCGGCCCAGGGGACTTATCTATTTTCACACTTTCCAGAATGGCTAACACCTCCTCCTTATGAACCTCAAGCCCTTCTAGTCTAGTAGCCTGTATCTCAGTATTCTCCCCGACAACTTTGTCTTTTTCCTGTGTGAATACAGACGAAAAATACTCATTTAGCACCTCTGCTATCTCCTCGGACTCCACGCACAACTTCCCACTACTGTCCTTGACTGGCCCTACTCTTACCCTAGTCATTCTTTTATTCCTGACATATCTATAGAAAGCTTTAGGGTTATCCTTGATCCTACCTGTCAAAGACTTCCCATGTCCTCGCCTGGCTCTTCTTAGCTCTCTCTTTAGAGCCTTCCGAGCTAACTTGTAACTCTCAAGCGCCCTAACTGAACCATCACGTCTCATCATTACATAAGCCTCCTTCTTCCTCTTGACAAGTGTTTCAACTGCTTTAGTAAACCACGGTTCCCTCGCTCGACCACTTCCTCCCTGCCTAACAGGTACATACTTATCAAGGACAAGCAGTAGCTGTTCCTTGAACATGCTCCACATTTCCATTGTGCCCATCCCCTGGTTTTCCTCTCCAGCCGATGGATCCTAAGTCTTGCCTCATCGCATCATAATTGCCTTTCCCCCAGCAATAACTCTTGCCCTACGGTATATACCTATCCCTTTCCATCGCCGGATTCCATGCGGTCGGGATCGGGCCCCAGAACTCTGTTCTGGACCACATAGCCGAGGATGGCTGAGCGATTTGTGCTGAGCACGCACTTCTCCTTGTTGTGGGTGAGGCTTAGGAGAGTACCGGTGTGGAGGAATTTGGCACGGTTGGCATCGTGGTCCTGCTGATCATGGCCGCAGGTGGTGACGTTGTCTAGGTACGGGAAGGTGGCCCGCAAACCGTACCGGGCGACCGTGACCCCATTGGTGACGCCGAAGGGAACCCTGAGGAAGTGATAGAGGTGACCGTCTGCCTCGAAGGCAGTGTATGGACGGTCCGCTTTACGGATGGGGAGCTGGTGGTAGGCGGATTTGAGGTCTACCATTTGATGGGGACTGTGTAGAGGGAGCTTTACTCTGTATCTAACCCCGTGCTGTACCTGTCCTGGGAGTGTTTGATGGGTACAGTGTAGAGGGAGCTTTACTCTGTATCTAACCCCGTGCTGTACCTGCCCTGGGAGTGTTTGATGGGGACAGTGTAGAGGGAGCTTTACTCTGTATCTAACCCCGTGCTGTACCTCTCCTGGGAGTGTTTGATGGGGGACAGTGTAGGGGGAGCTTTACTCTGTATCTAACCCCGTGCTGTACCTGCCCTGGGAGTGTTTGATGCGGACAGTGTAGAGGGAGCTTTACTCTGTATCCAGCCCCGTACTGTACCTGTCCTGGGAGTGTTTGATGGGGACAGTGTAGAGGGAGCTTTACTCTGTATCTAACCCCGTGCTGTACCTGCCCTGGGAATGTTTGATGGGGACAGTGTAGAGGGAGCTTTACTCTGTATCTAACCCCGTGCTGTACCTGTCCTGGGAGTGTTTGATGGGGAGAGTGTAGAGGGAGCTTTACTCTTTGATGCACAATCAATGGGGGCGAAACGTAGGTGAAGTCCGAAACGAAAGGCTTTAATTAGCAAGAAGTGAGCCCGGCAGCAGACGTACAGGAAATGGCCTGGCTGCAGGGGGGACATGGGTTCTTATACCCCACCTCGTAGGCGGAGCTATCTTCCTCATAGCCAATAGGGATAAGAAGCACACGATACCTGGGCCAATGGGCAGCGAGCCCTCTGCACCAATGGCAGCTCACACTCCCAGGTACCGTAATACCCCTAGTCATACTACCACATTCACCCCTTGTTGAGAAAGGAACCGGGGGGGGGGTTGTGGACATGGAGGGAGAGGGGGCAGTGTCCTGTGTGAGTGGGTCAGAGACTGGTAGTGTGACTAGTGATTTTGGATCGTTCCTCTTCAACGGTGGCTGCCCACTGGCCCGCAACTATGTACAGGGTGTCAGAAATGGGAAACTATATACCGGTTTGAGAGCAAAAAAAATGAGAGAACAAGCAAGAACAAGGGTCCATCAACAGTTCACATAGACTCGATCAGCCAATCAGGGGCCTTGGACGCCCTGTCCGACCTGCGGAGCTTCGCTGGAGATGTTGGAGTTGCGGGCGTCCGTGACTCCGGGAGCGATGATCCGGTCCCTGTGGCTGTGTCCGTACCCCCAGTCGGAGCTGGCGAGGGCCGGGGCCGGGGGAGGGGCGTCCGTGACTTCGGGAGCGATGATCCGGTCCCTGTGTCTGCACCCCCTGTCGGAGCTGGCGAGGGCCGGGGCCGGGGGAGGGTCGTCCGTGACTCCGGGAGCGATGATCCGGTCCCTGTGTCTGCGTCCGTACCCCCAGTCGGAGCTGGCGAGGGCCGGGGCCGGGGGAGGGGCGTCCGTGACTCCGGGAGCGATGATCCGGTCCCTGTGGCTGTGTCCGTACCCCCAGTCGGAGCTGGCGAGGGCCGGGGCCGGGGGAGGGGCGTCCGTGACTCCGGGAGCGATGATCCGGTCCCTGTGTCCGTACCCCCAGTCGGAGCTGGCGAGGGCCGGGGCCGGGGGACTCCGGGAGCGATGATCCGGTCCCTGTGTCCGTACCCCCAGTCGGAGCTGGCGAGGGCCGGGGCCGGGGGAGGGGCGTCCGTGACTCCGGGAGCGATGATCCGGTCCCTGTGTCTGTACCCCCTGTCGGAGCTGGCGAGGGCCGGGCCGGGGGAGGGGCGTCCGTGACTCCGGGAGCGATGATCCGGTCCCTTTGGCTGCGTCCGTACCCCCAGTCGGAGCTGGCGAGGGCCGGGGCCGGGGGAGGGGCGTCCGTGACTCCGGGAGCGATGATCCGGTCCCTGTGGCTGTGTCCGTACCCCCAGTCGGAGCTGGCGAGGGCCGGGGCCGGGGGAGGGGCGTCCGTGACTCCGGGAGCGATGATCCGGTCCCTGTGTCCGTACCCCCAGTCGGAGCTGGCGAGGGCCGGGGCCGGGGGACTCCGGGAGCGATGATCCGGTCCCTGTGTCCGTACCCCCAGTCGGAGCTGGCGAGGGCCGGGGCCGGGGGAGGGGCGTCCGTGACTCCGGGAGCGATGATCCGGTCCCTGTGTCTGTACCCCCTGTCGGAGCTGGCGAGGGCCGGGCCGGGGGAGGGGCGTCCGTGACTCCGGGAGCGATGATCCGGTCCCTGTGTCTGTACCCCCTGTCGGAGCTGGCGAGGGCCGGGCCGGGGGAGGGGCGTCCGTGACTCCGGGAGCGATGATCCGGTCCCTGTGTCCGTACCCCCAGCCGGAGCTGGCGAAGCCCGGGCCGGGGGAGGGGCGTCCGTGACTCCGGGAGCAATGATCCGGTCCCTGCGTCCGTACCCCCTGTCGGAGCTGGCGAGGGCCGGGGCCGGGGCCGGGGGAGGGGCGTCCGTGACTCCGGGAGCGATGATCCGGTCCCTGTGGCTGTGTCCGTACCCCCAGTCGGAGTTGGCGAGGGCCGGGGCTGGGGGAGGGGCGTCCGTGACTCCGGGAGCGATGATCCGGTCCCTGTGGCTGCGTCCATACCCCCAGTCGGAGCTGGCGAGGGCCGGGGCCGGGGAAGGGGCGTCCGTGACTCAGGGAGCGATGATCCGGTCCCTGTGTCCGTACCCCCAGTTGGAGCTGGCGAGGGCCGGGGCCGGGGGAGGGGCGTCCGTAACTCCGGGAGCGATGATCCGGTCCCTGTGGCTGCGTCCGTACCCCCAGTCGGAGCTGGCGAGGGCCGGGGCCGGGGGAGGGGCGTCCGTGACTCCGGGAGCGATGATCCGGTCCCTGTAGCTGCGTCCATACCCCCAGTCGGAGCTGGCGAGGGCCCGGGCCGGGGAAGGGGCGTCCGTGACTCCGGGAGCGCGGGTAAGGGTGTCGGCGGGGCGGGGGGGGGGGGGGTAGCGCCTGCCAGGAGCAGTTGTGGTTGGGGGATGGTTAGGGGGGCTGGTGCCGGGGGCGATGGTCGGGATCCGGCGGGCGCCAGGTCCCATAGGGAGACCGTGTCCTGTCGGCCGTCGGGATACTCCGCATACGCGTACTGTGGGTTCGCGTGGAGCAGCTGGACCCTCTCGACCAAGGGGTCCGATTTGTGCACCTGCACGTGTTTCCGGAGCAGGATGGGCCCGGGGGCAGCCAGCCAGGTCGGGAGCGGGGTCCCTCAGGAAGACTTCCTGGGAAAAACAAGAAGGCGTTTGGTTACTGGATGTGCAAAGAAGCGACCGGATTGAGTGGAGGGCGTCTGGGAGGACCTCTTGCCAGTGGGAGACTGGGAGATTTCGGGACCGCAGGGCCAGCAGGACGGTCTTCCAGACTGTACCGTTCTCCCTCTCGACCTGTCCGATACCCCGGGAGTTGTAACTGGTCGTCCTGCTGGAGGCGATGCCCCTGCTGAGCAGGAATTGACGCAGTTCGTCACTCATAAAGGAGGACCCCCTATCGCTGTGAATGTAAGCCGGGAATCCGAACAGGGAGAAAATGCTGTGGCGGGCTTTAATGATGGTGGTGGTGGTCATGTCAGGGCAGGGGATGGTGAAGGGGAAGCGGGAGTACTCGTCAATCACGTCGAGGAAGTACGTGTTGCGGTTGTTGGAGGGGAGGGGACCTTTGAAGTCCATGCTGAGACGTTCAAAGGGGCGGGAAGCCTTTATCAGATGCGCTTGTTCGGGGCGGTAGAAGTGCAGCTTGCACTCCGCATAGATGTGGCATTCCCTGGTCACTGTCCTTACCTCCTCGATGGAGTAGGGCAGGTTGTGGGTCTTTATACAGTGAAAGAAGCGGGTGACCCCCGGGTGGCAGAGGTCCGCGTGGAGGGTTCGGAGGCGGTCCACTTGTGCGTTGGCACAGGTGCCGCGGGACAGGGCATTGCGAGGCTCGTTTAGCTTCCCAGGACGATACAAGATGTCGTAGTTGTAGGTGGACAGTTTGATCCTCCACCGCAAGATCTTGTCGTTCTTTATCTTGCCTCTCTGTGCGTTGTCGAACATGAAGGCCACTGACAGTTGGTCTGTGAGGAGGGTGAACCTCCTGCCGGCCAGATAGTGCCTCCAATGTCGCACAGCTTCGACTATGGCCTGTGCTTCCTTCTCGACCGAGGAGTGGCGGATTTCGGAAGCGTGGAGGGTACGAGAGAAGAAGGCCACGGGTCTGCCCGCTTGGTTGAGGGTGGCCGCCAGAGCTACATCGGACGCATCGCTCTCGACCTGGAAGAGGAGGGACTCGTCGATAGCTCGCATTGTGGCCTTTGCAATGTCTGCTTTGATGCGGCTAAAGGCCTGGAGGGCCTCCATTGACATGGGAACGTGGCTGATTGGATGAGGGGATGGGCTTTGTTGGCGTAATTGGGGACCCACTGGGCGTAATATGAAAAAAAACCAAGACAGTGCTTGAGGGCTTTGGGGGAGTGGGGGAGGGGAAGCTCCAACAGGGGGCGCATGTGTTCCGGGTCGGGGCCTATCACTCCGTTACGCACTACGTAGCCGAGGATGGCTAGACGGTCAGTGCTAAACACGCATTTGTCCTTGTTGTAGGTCAGGTTCAGGAGTTTTGCGGTTCAGAGGAATTTACGGAGATTGGTGTCGTGGTCCTGCTGATCGTGGCTGCAGACGGTGACATTATCGAGATACGGGAAAGTTACCTGTAAACCATATTGGTCGACCATTCGGCCCATCTCCCTTTGGAAGACCGAGACCCCGTTTGTGACACCGAAGGGAACCCTTAAAAAATGGTAGAGCTGTCCATCCGCTTTGAACGCAGTGTACTTGCGATCGCTCGCGCGGATGGGAAGCTGGTGGCAGGTGGACTTAAGGTCCACCGTGGAAAGAACCTTGTACTGCGCGATCCTGTTGACCAGGTCGGATATACGGGGGAGAGGGTACGCATCCAGCTGCGTTGTTGATGGTCTGACTCTAGTCTATGACCGCCCTATTCTTCTCCCCGGTCTTCACCACCAGAACCTGTGCTCGCCAGGGGCTGTTGCTGGCCTCGATGACCCCTTCCTTCAGAAGCCGTTGGACTTCGGACCTGATGAAGATCCAGTCCTGGGCACCGTACCGTCTGCTCCTGGTGGCGACAGGTTTGCAATCCAGTGTGAGGTTTGCAAACAAGGACGGTGCATCGACATTGAGGGTCGTGAGGCTGCAGACAATGAGGGGGGGGGGGGCATAGGGCCGCCGAATTTGAATGTTAGGCTCTTGAGGTTACACTGGAAGTCTAACCCCAGGAGTGCTGCTGCGCAGATGTGAGGAAGGATGAATAGCTTGTAGTTTTTAAACTCTCTCCCCGGTCCGCTATGCAGCACCCCGTGATCTGTACTGAGTGAGAGCCGGAGGCCAGGGCGATTTTTTGCTTAACCGGGTTGACAGGGAGAGCGCAGCGTCTTACCGTGGCGGGGTGGATGAAACTCTCTGTGCTCCCGGAGTCCAGCAGGCAGTTCGTCTCGTGGCCGTTGAGTAAAATCTTTGTGGTCGCTGTGGAGAGGGTACGGGGCCGAGACTGGTCCAGCGTGACTGAAGTGAGTCGTGGCAGATAGTCGGAGTCTTCATCAGGCAGGGAGTAGTCACCCGCGGGGTCCTTGGAGCCGATCCAAGATGGCGGTGCCCGGGGGTCGCACATGGCATCGGGGGCGTAAAATGGCGGCGCCCGGGGATCGCACGTGGCATTGGGGGATGGGGGCAGCGATGTCCGCGGGCCGCATGGGCCCCTGAAGAGAGCGAGGGGGGAGTCTCGCGGTCGCTACTTGGGACCGCAGCGACCGCCTTTGCCTGGCAAACAGCCAAAAAGTGGCCCTTCTTCCCGCAGCCCTTGCAGGTTGCGGAACGGGCCGGACAGCGCTGACGGGGTTGCTTTGCCTGGCCGCAGAATAGCAACGGGGCCCCGCGGGTTTTTCGGGGCACCCTGCAGCGCGGGCCCGGTGGGAGGGGGGGGGTCTGAGTCCGTGGGGGAGAGAGAGGCCAAGTTACACGCTGCCCAGGGGGCCGCCGCGCGGTCGGGGGCGTACGAGCGAGCGTTTTGGTTCGCAACGTCTAGGGAGGAGGCGAGGGCCCGTGCCTCCGTGAGGCTTAGAGATCCTCTCTCCAACAGTCTTCGTCGGATCTGCGAGGATTGCATGCCCGCAACGAAGGCGTCTCGAATCAGGAGTTCAGTATGCTCAGCAGCAGACACCTGTGGGCAGCCTGCAGTTCCTCCCCAGCACGAGGAGGGCACGATAAAAATCGTCCAGTGACTCACTTGGTATCTGCTGCCTTGTGGTGAGTAGGTGTCGAGCGTAGACTTGGTTCACCGGCCGTATGAAATGTCCTTTGAGCAAGTCCATAGCCGCGGTGTAGTTTGTCGTATCCTCTATGAGCGTGTACACGGCGGTGCCGACGCATGAGTGGAGGATGTGCAGTTTCTGCTCCCTCGTCGGGACGTTTTCCGCTGCGCTCAGGTAACTGTTGAAACAAGCCAGCCAGTGCTTCAATGCTGCTGTTGCATTCGCTGCTTGAGGGCTGAGCCGAAGACACTCTGGCTTGATGCGGAGCTCCATCCGTTAAAATCTTGCTGATTAAATTGATGCACAATCAATAGACACGAAACGTAGGTGAAGTTCGAAATGAAAGGCTTTAATTAGCAAGAAGTGAGCCCGGCAGCAGACGTACAGGAAATGGCCTGGCTGCAGGGGGACACGTGTTCTTATACCCCACCTCGTAGGCGGAGCTATCTTCCTCTTAGCCAATAGGAATACGGAGAGCACAATACTTGGGCCAATGGGCAGCGAGCCCTCTGCACCAATGGCAGCTCATACTCCCAGGTACCGTAATACCCCTAGTCATACTACCACATTCTGTATCTAACCCCGTGCTGTACCTGTCCTGGGAGTGTTTGATGGGGACAGTGTAGAGGGAGCTTTACTCTGTATCTAACCCCGTGCTGTACCTGTCGTAGGAGTGTTTGCTGGGGACAGTGTAGAGGGAGCTTTACCCTATATCTAACCTCGTGCTGTACCTGTCCTGGGGGTGTTTGATGGGGACAGTGTAGATGGAGCTTTACTCTGTATCTAACCCCGTGCTGTACCTGTCCTGGGAGTGTTTAAATCAGTAGTTTTCTGTATTCTCATTTAATGCTGACTTGGTAACAAGAATTCTGGCGCCACCTATTGTTCCTTATAAACAGCGATGAGTGGTAGAAACAGAATTATGCCATTCGGCCCATCGAGTCCGCTCCACCATTCAATGAGATCATGGCTGATCTGATATAATCCTCAACTCCACTTTCCTGCCTTATCCCCATAACCCTCGATTCCCTCACTGATTAAAAATCTGTCTCTCTCAGCCTTGAACATACTGAACGACCCGGCCTCTACAGCTCTCTGCGCTAACGGCCCGGCCTCTACAGCTCTCTGCGGTAACGGCCCGGCCCCTACAGCTCTCTGCGGTAACGGCCCGGCCCCTACAGCTCTCTGCGGTAAAGAATTCCACAGATTCACTCCCCTCTGAGAGAAGAAATTCCTCCTCATCTCTGCCTGAAATGGGTGACCCCCTTACTCTGAGATTGTGCCCTCTGGTCCCAGACTCTCCCACAAGGGGAAACAACCTCTCAGCATCGACCCTGTCAAACCCCCTGAGAATCCGATATGTCTCAATAAGGTCACCTCTCATTCTTCTAAACTCCAATGAGCACAGGCCCAACCTACTCAACCTCTCCTCAATAGAAATTCCCTCCCTACCCGGGATCAACCGAGTGAACCTTCTCTGGGCTGCCTCCAATGCCGGGATATCTTTCCATAGATAAGGGACCAAAACTGTTCACAGTATTCCAGGTGTGGTCTAACTAGAGCCTTGTATAGTTTTAGCAGGACTTCCCTATTTTTATAATCCATTCCCTTTGAAATAAAGGCCAACATTCCATTTTCCTTCCCAATTTCCCATTGAACTTGCTGCTAGCTTTTTATGATTTACACACGAGGACCCCTAAATCCCCTCCGTGCTGCAGCTTTCTGCAGCCTCTCTCTATTTAAATAACAGTCAGCTCCTTTCTCATCTCATCTTCCGGTTAGGCACGCTACAGCTTTCCGGCCTGAACATCGAATTCAACAACTTCAGATGATCAGCCCCATCTCTACCCATTTTTTTCCATTTCATTTTAACTGCCTTTTACTGTTTCTTTTCTTTCTTAATATACATTTAAATCCCCCCCCCCCCCAATCTTATCCACCTTTCCTGCACCTTTCTCCTCTTTGCTTCCCCCTTCCCCTCCCCCCCACACCTACAGTTCATCCTCTGATGTTAGTTTCTCTGCTGTTTGACCTTTCACATCTTTTGCCCTCTCTGGGGACTGCCATTAACACTCTTTCCCCGTGGTATCTGTGGCCATTAGCACCCGGTTTCACTGGGTTTCTGTGGCTACGACTCATCTTTCATTCTCGCTCCCAGTATGAATATTTCCCACTCTCTCTGTCTGTTAGCTTTGACAAAGAGTCATCGGACTCGAAACGTCAGCTCTTTTCTCTCCCTACAGATGCTGCCAGACTTGCTGAGATTTTCCAGCATTTTCCCTTTCGTTTCAGAGTTCAGCATCCGCAGTAATTTTCTTTTTTCTTTATTCAGCTCCTTTATTCTTCCTGCTAAAGTGCAGAACTTCACATTGTATTCCTTCTGCCAAGTTTTTGCCCACTCACCCAACCTCATCCTCACCACTTCCCCACCTGTTTGTGTATCATCCCCAAATTTGGCAACAGTACATTCATCTCCCTCGTCCATAAGACCATAAGACATAGGAGCAGAATTAGGCCACTCGGCCCATCGAGTCTGCTCTGTCATTCAATCATGGCTGATATTTTTCTCATCCCCATTCTCCTGCCTTCTCCCCATAACCCCTGATCCCCTTATTAAAGCCATTAAATGTATTGTGAATAATTGTGGTCCCAGTACGGATGACTGTGGCACTCCACTAGTTACAGGTTGTCATCCTGAAAATGCTCCTCCTATCACAACTCTCCTATCAGGGAGCCAATCCTCGATCCATGCTAATATACGACCCCCAACATCATGCACTCTTATCTTATTAAGTAGCCTTTTGTGTGGTACATTATGGACGCTTTTGGGAAATCCAAGTATATTACATCCACTTGTTCACTTTTATCAATCCCGCTCCTCCCACCTTGAAAATGTTTCAAGAAATTTTTCAGGCAAGATACTGCCGGAATTTAATTCCCCCCCCCCCGAGGAGAAGTCGGAGATAGAGGTAGCTGTTTGATCTGGCATGAATTCTGCCACGTTCCCATTCCTCCATCCCTCAGTCAAGCTGTGGGTGGGATCGGTGGAGCATGGAGGCCAATTGAGGCTCTTAAGTCGTGACCTAAGGGCCACTTTAGGGCCCCATCCTGCCAGTCCTGGTATTCAATCAGCATTGGGCCGGGGCCTTGTCATGTGACCATTCTGCCCAGCAAACCCTCTCACCGTTGGCAGCTGTCAGCCATGGGGCTTCCTCGGTATGAGGGTTCCCACGTATGGGGCGTGATTCTCCGAGCCCCGCACCGGGCCGGAGAATCGCCGCAACCGCGCCCCTACGCCGGCACGTGATTGTCCGAGGTGCGGAGAATCGGCGCCATTTGCGCCGGCGTGTTTGGCGCAGTGGTAGTCGTCCCCCCCCCCCGGCCTACGCTGTTGTGCGGCCGGCCCTTGAACGGCCACGCCATGTTGCGTTGGGGCCGGCGCGCTGAAGAAGTCCCCCGCGCATGTACGGGTTGGCGCGGCCCAACTGCGCATGCGCGGGATGGTGCGGCGTGGACCGCTCCAGCTGGCCTTCTGTGGGGGCCAGAATCGGTTGTACTCATGCCCATTTCGCGCCGTTGTAAAACGCGACGGCATTCGCAACGGCGCGAACACTCAGTCTCCATTTCAGGGAATCGCGCCCATGAAGAGAGCTGGCAATGTGTAGCGGGGTCCGCTGAGGTTTGTTGGCTGGCTTCTGTACAATTCTGTTGATGTAACTGATATGTGTTCACCCCTTTTGCCCCCCCCCCCCCCACTCCGTCTCAGATGTTTCAGTTCAATACCCAAAGTTCTACGGTTACTCCTACCTGACCTTTGAACCGCTGAAGAATTCCTACCAGAAGTTTCAGATAACCATTGAGTTCAAGGTGAGTCAAACTGCGCGGAAATGTCATGAATGAAGGGAATCTGCCGTCCTTACCCGGTCTGGCCTACATGTGACTCCAGACCCACAGCAGCGGGGTTGCCTCCTAACTGCCCTCTCAAGGACAATTAGGGATGGGTAATAAATGCTGGCACAGCCGGCGGTGCCCACATCCCGTGAATGAATGAAGAGAAAATGAAAACCTAACCTAATTCTGTCTCAGGCAGTGCATTCCCGATTCTAACCGGTCGGGGTGGGAACATGTTTCTCCTCGTGTCGCTGTTGGTTCTTTTGCCAATTATCTTAAATCTGTACCTCCCCTGCCTCTCGAACCTTCCACCAGTGGGAACAGTTTCTCCCGATCTACTTTGTCCAGACCCCTCGTGATATTGAACACCTCCATCACACCTGCTCCCAACCTTCTCTTCTCCAAGGAAAACAGTCACAACTTCCCCAATCTGTCTTCCTAACTGAAATGGGGAC
Organism: Scyliorhinus canicula; assembly: GCF_902713615.1. Taxonomy (NCBI): domain Eukaryota; kingdom Metazoa; phylum Chordata; class Chondrichthyes; order Carcharhiniformes; family Scyliorhinidae; genus Scyliorhinus; species Scyliorhinus canicula. The sequence goes on from NC_052153.1 coordinate 192,561,918, forward strand.
CATCGCTTCCATCACCGAGATAGTATCTTGGAGCAGCGTGCTCTGGAACCAACCAGGAGGCAGATTATATCAGACTTCATATTGTGTAATGTGACAGGATTAATAAATTGCCTCAGAGTAAAAGCAGCAACCACAATATGATTAAATTTTACATCCAGTTTAAAAGGGAGAAGAGTGGGTCTAAGACTAGTGTCATAAATGTAAAAACAAGGTGCCACACAAGAGATTAGCGAGGAAAATTAAAGCTCATGGTATTGAGGGGGTAATGTATTGACGAAGATAGAGAACCCGGTGGCAGGTAGGAAGCAGAAAGTGGGAATAAACGGGTCCTTTTCAGAGTGGCAGGCAGTGACTACTGGGGTACCGCAGGGTTTAGTGCTGGGACCACAGTAGTTCATAATATATATTAATGATTTGGATGAAAGAATTGCAATATCTCCTAATTTGCAGACGACACTAAGCTGGGTGGCAGTGTGTGCTGTGAGGAGGATGCAAAGAGGCTGCAGGGTGACTTGGACAGGCTGGCTGAGTGGCCAAATACTTGGCAAATGCAATATAATGTGGGTAAATGTGAGGTTATCCACTTTGGTGGCAAAAACAGGAAGGCAGATTATTATCTGAATGGTGACAGTTCAGGAAAAGGGGAAGTGTAACGAGACCTGGGTGTGATGGTGGGACAGTGGCTGAAGATTGGCAGCAGGTACAGCAGGCGGTGAGGGTTGGCATGCAGGTACAGCAGGCGGTGAGGGTTGGCATGCAGGTACAGCAGGCGGTGAGGGTTGGCATGCAGGTACAGCAGGCGGTGAGGGTTGGCATGCAGGTACAGCAGGCGGTGAGACCTGGGTGTGATGGTGGAACAGTCGCTGAAGATTGGCATGCAGGTACAGCAGGCGGTGAGGGTTGGCATGCAGGTACAGCAGGCGGTGAGCGTTGGCATGCAGGTACAGGTACAGCAGGCAGTGAGGGTTGGCATGCAGGTACAGCAGGCAGTGAGACCTGGGTGTGATGGTGGAACAGTCGCTGAAGATTGGCATGCAGGTACAGCAGGCGGTGAGGGTTGGCATGCAGGTACAGCAGGCAGTGAGGGTTGGCATGCAGGTACAGCAGGCGGTGAGGGTTGGCATGCAGGTACAGCAGGCGGTGAGGGTTGGCATGCAAGTACAGCAGGCGGTGAGGGTTGGCATGCAGGTACAGCAGGCGGTGAGGGTTGGCATGCAGGTACAGCAGGCGGTGAGTGTTGGCATGCAGGTACAGCAGGCGGTGAGGGTTGGCATGCAGGTACAGCAGGCGGTGAGTGTTGGCATGCAGGTACAGCAGGCGGTGAGACCTGGGTGTGATGGTGGAACAGTCGCTGAAGATTGGCATGCAGGTACAGCAGGCGGTGAGGGTTGGCATGCAGGTACAGGTACAGCAGGCAGTGAGGGTTGGCATGCAGGTACAGCAGGCGGTGAGTGTTGGCATGCAGGTACAGCAGGCGGTGAGGGTTGGCATGCAGGTACAGCAGGCGGTGAGGGTTGGCATGCAGGTACAGCAGGCGGTGAGGGTTGGCATGCAGGTACAGCAGGTGGTGAGGGTTGGCATGCAGGTACAGCAGGCGGTGAGTGTTGGCATGCAGGTACAGCAGGCGGTGAGGGTTGGCATGCAGGTACAGCAGGCGGTGAGTGTTGGCATGCAGGTACAGCAGGCAGTGAGGGTTGGCATGCAGGTACAGCAGGCGGTGAGGAAACTAATGGCATGGCGGCCTTCATAGTGAGAGGAATTGAGGATAGGAGTAGCGGGGCGGGATTCTCCGACACGGCGGGTTTCGGCATGAATCCCGCCCCCGCTGGCCACCGAGTTCTCCGGCCCTCCAAACGTTGGCAAGGCGTGAGTCGCGCCACCCGCCCCAGAGAATGGCGGGGACCGGTGCAACTCAATGGGCCCCGGGGCTGCCCGAAGCTTCCGGCCCGCGATGGGCCGATGTCTCGCTGGTTTTGTGCTGGTCCCACCAGCGTGGATCAGACTAGGTCTGTTACCGGCGGGACCTGGCGGTGTGGGCGGGCTCCGGGGTCCTGGGGGGGGCGCGGGGCAATCTGGCCCCAGGGGGTACCCCCACGGTGGCCTGGCCCGCGATCACAGCGCCAGGGTCCCAGGTTTGATTCCCCGCTGGGTCACTGTCTGTGCGGAGTCTGCACGTTGTCCCCGTGTGTGCGTGGGTTTCCTCTGGGTGCTCCGGTTTCCTCCCACAGTCCAAAGACGTGCAGGTTAGGTGGATTGGCCGTGATAAATTGCCCTTAGTGACCAAAAAGGTGAGGAGGGGTTATTGGGTTACGGGGTTAGGGTGGAAGTGAGGGCCTAAGTGGGTCGGTGCAGACTCGATGGGCCGAATGGCCTCCTTCGGCACTGTATGTTCTAAACACCTGACCTGCTCTGTGCTTCCCAAATTTTCCATGTTTTCTCCCAATCTGAAAATGCCGAGCGGAACTGGGAATGTTCTGCCTAAAACAGGGAAGGTTAAGGAGAGATTTAATTGAGACGTTTGAAATTGTGAATGGTTTTGATCGAGTAAATGCGGAGAATGTGTTCCCAGTGGCACGGGAATCAATAACCAGACGATACCGATTGGCAGTGATTGGAAAGCCGCTGACTGGAAGGGTGGTGAAAGCAGATTTAACAACGACTTTCAAAAGAGAGTTGGGAAAGTATTTGAAATGGGAAATTAGCAGGGCTGCTAAAAGGTTAAAGGGCAAGGGAGTGAGCCTAATTGAACAGTCCTCCCAAAGAGCCGAGATAGGATCGATGGGCTGAATGGCCCTCTGCGCTGCCGATGGTGAATGAGCTGAGGCTGATTCTGCCCTTTCGCCCACAGGGGTCAGTCTCTCTGATTACCCTTCCTCTAATGCTAGTCTATTGCCTTGTCTCACTCCTGTAGGCTGACGTGGAGGATGGTTTGCTGCTGTACTGCGGAGAGACTGAGATTGGCAACGGAGATTTCCTATCGCTCGCAATTATCCGCCGACATCTTCAGTTCAGGTCAGGCTCCGTCCCCTGAAGGCGGTGGCGTAGTGGAATTGTCGCTGGACTAGTAATCCAGAGACCCAGGGTACTGATCTGGGGACCCGGCAGGGTGTGGAATTTAAACTCAATAAAATAGCGGGAATTAAAAGTCTAATGGTGACCATGAAACCATTGTTGTGAAAACCCATCTGGTTCACTAATGTCCTTTAGGAAAGGAAATCTGCCGTCCTTACCCGGTCTGGCCTACACGTGACTCCAGATCCACAGCAATGTGGCTGACTCTGCAATATGCCCTCTGAAATAGCCACTCAATTGTATTCAACCGCTACAAAAATATGAAAAAGAACCAACACCTCAGGAACACAACTCACTACCACTTTCTGAAGGACCATTAGGGACGGGCTATATGAGGCCTCATCCCGTAAATAAATAATAAAGAACAGGTTTTTAAAAGTTTTAGGTGTTTACATGGTCCCCCGTCTTTACAGAATCCCCCTGTGTTTACGCAGACCCTGCTTTTACACAGCCTCTTGCGTTTACACAGCCCCTGTGCTTACACAATCCCCTGTGGATACACTACTCCTGCATTTACACAGACCTCAGTGTATACACAGTTTCCTGCACATATACAGTCCCCTGAGTTTCCACTGCCCCCTGCTTCTAATAATAATCTTTATTAGTGTCACACGTAGGCTGACATTAACACTGCAATGAAGTTACTGTGAAAATTCCCTCGTCACCACATTCCGGCGCCTGTTCGGGTACACTGAGGGAGAATTCAGAATGTCCAATTCCCCTAACAGCACGTCTTTCGGGACTTGTGGGAGGAAACAGGAGCGCCCGGAGGAAACCCACGCAGACACGGGGAGAACGTGCAGACTCCGCACAGCCAGTGACCCAAACCGGGAATCGAACCTGGGACCCTGGCGCTGTGAAGCCACAGTGCTAACCACTATGCTACCATGCTCCCATAAGAGGGATCGGGGGGGGGGGGGGAAAGTGAGATCAGGGCCAGGATTCTCCCCTACCCGGCGGGGTGGGGGGTCCCGGCGTGTCGGAATGGGGGGACATACCGGCGAATGCGCAGGGCAGGGGGTCTCTTCCGACTCCGCCATGGTGAAGACCATGGCGAAGGTGGAAGAAAAAGAGTGCCCCCATGGCACAGTCCCGCCCGCCGATTGGTGGGCCCTGATCGCGGACCAGGCCACCGTGGGGGCACCCCCCGGGGTCAGATCGTCCGCGCCCCCCCCCCCCCCCCCAGGACCCCGGAGACCACCCGCGCCGCCAATCCCGCCGGTAAAGTAGGTGGTTTAATCCACGCCGGCGGGAGAGGCCTGTCAGCGGCGGGACTTCGGCCCATCGCGGGCCGGAGAATCGCCGCGGGGGGCCCGCTGAATCTCGGGGGGGCGGAGAATTCGGGACACGGCGGGGGCTGGATTGACGCCGGCCCCGAGCGATTGGGGGTCAGAGAATCCCGCCCCTGGTTATTGACTTGGGTGATCAGCCATGATTATAATGAATAGTGGAGCAGGCTCGAAGGGCTGAATGGCCTCCTCCTGCTCCTATTTTCTATGTTATTATATTACACAGCCTCTGCATGGAAACAGACCCACGTCGAACCCCCCTTGCGCACAATCCTCTGTGTTTGCACAGAGCCTGATGGCTGCCTTTCACCTCCCTTCCCCCACATTGTTTGACCACAGGGTGCTGAGGCAATGCTGCACCCTTGAAGGTCGGCTCTCAGATGGGTATGAGATCACAGGGCGCATTTTGAAGGAGGGCTGGGCGGGCCCCCCCCCCGGTGTCCTGCCCAATAGCTGTCCCTCAATTCAACATCAGATTATCTGGTCGCTGGGTTGTGGGATCTTGCTGTGCATGGTGACTAGATTGACCGATCATTGAGATTATGAAAGGCGCTATATCATTGCAAGTCTTTTCTTTCCTTGCAGGTTTAATTGCGGCACGGGGGCGGCTGTCCTGGTCAGCGAGAGTCGGGTACAGGCAGGACGTTGGCACACTGCCTCCATCTACAGATATGGCATCAATGGCTGGTTACGGTTGGACAATGACACCCCAGTCACGGGAAAATCCAAGGTAACCACCCCCAGGAGGAGGGGCAGGGGGAGAGGGAGGGGAAGTGGGAGAGGGGATTGGGAGGGAGTAGAGGAGCGTGGAGGGAGAGGACCGGAGCGGGGAGGGATAGGAGATGGGGGGAGAAAAGAGGAGACCGGAGGTGGGAGATGGGGGGGAGGGCGGAAAGTGGGAAGGGTTGGGGAAGGGGGGCCCCCCCCTTCCCCAACCCTTCCCACTTTCCGCCCTCCCCCCCCCATCTCCCACCTCCGGTGGTGGAGAAAAGAGGAGACTAGAAAAGGGAGGGGAGAGGGATAAGGATAGGGAGACTGGAGGAGGAAGGGGAGGGAGAAGAGGGTTGGGTATGTGGAGGGAATGGACAAAAGTCGAGGGGGCGGGAGACAGGAGGGAGAGGAGAGGGAAGAGGGGAGGAGATGGGGAGGGAGGGAGAGAGCATGAGGCCAGGGAGGGGGAGAAATGTGTGACCGAGGTGGGAAGTGGAGATGGGGAAGTGCAGGAGGTGTAAATGGACGGATGGAGGGGGATAGGCGAGGGGGTGATGGGGAGAGGGGCGAGACTGAGTGTTACCCCGGGTTGATTAGGAGGGAGGTGAGTGGAGGGGACTGCCCTGTTACACTCTCTGTTGACCAAACTTTCCTGTCCCTCAGGGTCTCTACACCAAGATCACGTTCCGCTCCCCATTGTACCTTGGTGGAGCGCCCAGTGCCTATTGGCTGGTCAAAGCGGCAGGGACCAACCGGGGGTTCAAAGGTTGTGTGCAGTCTCTGGTCATCAACAGCAGGCGGGTCAACATGAGAGCCTGGCCTATCGGACGGGCAGTCAGTGGGGCTGACGTAGGTACGTGTAACAGACGGTGATTAACCTGGGGGTGGGGGTGCCCACCGATCGTCGGGCCGGCGTCTCCAAGGGACACACTCTTTCCCCTCCGCCGCCCCATAAGATCAAGCCGCCACGTCTTGCGGGACAGCGGAGGGGAAGACGGCAACAGCGCGTGCGCGGGTTGGAGCCGGCCAACCTGCGCATGCGTGGCTGACGTCATTAGGCACGCCGGCCACGTCATTCTCGGCGCGCCGCCTTGACGCCAGCGACAAGGCCCACGGCCGAGATTTACGGCACGGCCCCCCTAGCCGTCCCGGGGGGGGGGGTGGGGGGGAGGGGGAGAATAGGGGGACAGGAGCAGCCTCCGACGCCGTTGTGTACCTCTCCGTGTTTCACGACGGCGTCGGGCCTTGCGGAGAATTCCGCCCCTCAAATCTGCAACTTTACAAAGTTCGGCCCCTGTGTTCAGCCCTGCTGTGCCATTTAATAAGACCATCGTCCATCTGACGGTGACCGTAGCTCCACATTGCTGCCTGTCCCCCTTAACCCTTGCCTCTCTTTGTCAATCGAAACACTGTCTTAACGCAGCCTTGAATATATTCACTGACCCAGCCTCCTCTGCTCCCTGAGGAAGAGAATTCCAAACATGAATGACTCTCTGGGAAGTAGTTCCTCCTCATCTCCACCTTAAATGGCAGACCCCTTATTTACGCTGAGTTACTCAGATCTTGCTCTTGGGGTAAGTGCCTCTCGCTCCTACACAGTAACCTTTGTCATTCTTTTACCTCCTCTCCTCCTCCCCTCTCCCCAATCTCCAAACCCGGGATTTTGTTTTTTAGGCCACTGCAGCACCGGATTGTGTAACAACGTCTCTTGTGTCAATGGTGGGGCCTGTGTCCCGCACAGAGCTGACTCCTACCTGTGTCTCTGTTCCATGGGATTCCGGGGAAAACACTGTGAGCAAGGTGAGTCTCCTCCATCCGTCATCTCTCTCCACAGGGAATATCATTCCACTCTGGTTGGCATTGGTCAGTATGTATGAGTGTGTGTACGTGTGTGTGTGTGTGAGTGTGTGTACGTGTATGTACCTGTGAGTGCTTGTAAGTGTGTGTGTCTACATGTGAGTGTGTGTATGTGTGTGTGTGTATGTATGAGTGTGTGTACGTGTGAGTGTGTCTACGTGTGAGTGTGTGTATGTGGGTGTGTCTATGTGTGAGTATGTACGTGTGAGTGTGTCTACGTGTGTGTGTCTACGTGTGTGTGTCTATGTGTGAGTGTGTCTACATGTGAGTGTGTCTATGTGTGAGTGTGTCTTCATGTGAGTGTGTCTACATGTGAGTGTGTCTACATGTGAGTGTGTCTATGTGTGAGTGTGTCTATGTGTGAGTGTGTCTATGTGTGAGTGTGTCTTCATGTGAGTGTGTCTGCGTGTGAGTGTGTCTATGTGTGAGTGTGTCTATGTGTGAGTGTGTTTATGTGTGAGTGTGTCTATGTGTGTGTGAGTGTGTCTATGTGAGTGTGAGTGTGTCTATGTGTGAGTGTGTCTATGTGTGAGTGTGTCTATGTGTGAGTGTGTCTGTGTGTGAGTGTGTCTCTGTGTGTGTGTACGTGTGAGTGTGTGTATGTGTGTGTGTACGTGTGAGTGTGTCTACGTGCGAGTGTGTCTACGTGTGAGTGTGTGTACATGTGAGTGGGTCTACGTGTGTGTGTCTACGTGTGAGTGTGTCACATGTGAGTGTGCATATGTGAATGTGTGTACGTGTGAGTGTGTGTACCTGTGAGTGTGTGTATGTGTGAGTGCATGTGTGTGTGTCTGTGAATTGTGAGTGAGTGAGTGTGTGTGTGTGTGTGTAATTGTGGGGTAAAACTTACTAGATTGCATTGTTGAGGAGGTAACAGAGAGAGTCGATGAGGGTAATGCTGTTGAGTGGTTTCCACTCCGCCGGCTGGCATGAACGGCCTTTGGTGCCACGCTAGCCAGGGCCGAAAGGACTTCGCCGGCCAGCGTAAGTCCGAGCATGCGCCAGAGCGTCAGCGGCTGCTGACGTCATACCGGCGCATCCGCAGGGGAGGGGGTCTCTTCCGCCTCTGCCATGGTGAAGGCCATGGCGAACGCAGAAGAAAAAGAGTGCCCCCACGGCACAGGCCCTGCCCGCCGATCGGTGGGCCCCGATCGCGAGCCAGGCCACCGTGGGGGCACCCCCCCCCGGGGTCTGATCGCCCCCCCCCCAGGACCCCGGAGCCCGTCCACGCCGCCAATCTAGCCGGTACCAGAGGTGGTTTAAACCACACCGGTGGGAAAAGGCCTGTCAGCGGCGGGACTTCGGCCCATCGCGGGCCGGAGAATCACCGCGGGGGGCACGCCGACTGGCGCGGTGCGATTCCCACCCCCGCCGAATCTCAGGGGGCGGAGAATTCGGGACACGGCGGGGGTGGGATTGACGCCGGCCCCGGGTGATTCTCCGATCCCCTGGGGGTCGGAGAATTCCGCTCATGGACTTTCAGAAGACATTCGACACAGTGCCACACAACAGACTTCTGGGAAAAGTTATGGTTCACGAAACAAAAGGGACAGCGGCAACGTGGATATGAAATTGATTTAATAATAGGAAGCAGAGAATAATGGTCAAAGGATATTTTCTGGGCTGGAGGAAGGTTTGTCGTGGGGTTCCCCAGGGGTTGCTATTGGGTTACTTGCTTTGCCTGATATATATTAATAATCTAGATCTCGGTATACATGGGACAATTTCGAAGTTTGCAGATGACACAAAAGCGGGAAGTATTGTAAACTGTTAGGAGGACAGTGTATAACTGCAAAGAACACAGGCAAGTTGGTGGAGTGGGCAGAGAGGTGACAGATGAAGTTCAATGTGGAGAAGTGTGAGGTGATTCAGTTCGGTAGGAGGAAAATGAAGGGACAATAAAAAATAAGGGTTACAATTTTTAAAGGAGTGCAGGAGCAGAGGGACCCGGGTGTTGATGTGTATAGAACATTGAAGGTGGCAGGACAGGGGGAGAGAGCAGTTAATAAAGCAGATAGTATCCTGGGCTTTATTCATAGGGGCACAGGGTACAAGAGCGAGGAGGTTATGCTGAACTTATACAAGACTCAAGTTAGACCTCAGCTGGAATATTGTGCACAGATCTGGGCCACACTATAGGGAGGAGGTGAACGCATTGGAGAGAGAGCAGGAGAGGTTTACAAGAACGGTTCCAGGGATGAGAAACTTCAGTGATGAGGACGGATTGGAGAGGTTGGGACTGTTCTCCTTGGGGAGAAGATGGCTAAGAGGAGATTTGATCGAGATGTTCAAAATCATGAAGGGGCTGGACAGAGTAGACGGGGAGAAACTGTTCCAGCTCATTACAGGGTCGAGGACGAGAGGTCACAGAGATTGAAAGTGATTTGTAAAAGAAGCAAATGTGACGTGAGAAAAACTTTCACACAGCGAGTGGCTGGGGTCTGGAATGCACGGCCTGGATGTGTGACGGAGGAAGGTTGAATCGAGGTGTTCGAGAGGGCGTTAGATGATTATTTGAAGAGAAACAATGTGCAGGGGTTCGGGGGAAACGCAAAACAATGGCACCATTTCAAGATGCTCGTTCGGAGAGTCGGTGCGGACGCAATGGGCCGAATGGCCTCCTGTGCTCGAACAATTAATGATTGTGTGTGTGAGGGAGTGAGTGAGTGTGTATGTGTGTGACGGAATGTGTGTGTGTTGTGTAGGGTTGTGTGTGAGTGTGTAAGTGAGCGCGTGTCTGTGTATGTGTGTGCATGTTAGCGTGTCCGTAAGAGTGTGTCTGGGAGTGAATGTGTCTGTGAGTGGGTCCACGTGTATGTTTGTGAGTGTTTATGTGTGTCAGCATATGTGCGTGCATGTGTGTGTGTGTTGGCGGGGTTGAGTGTGTGTGTTCATGTGAATGTGTGTGTGTGTGTGTGTTGGCGGGGTTGAGTGTGTGTGTGTGTTGATGTGAGTGCGTGTGTGTGTTGGCGGGGTTGAGTGTGTACGTGTTCATGTGAGTGTGTGTGTGTGTGTGTGTTGGCGGGGTTGAGTGTGTGTGTGTGTTCATGTGAGTGTGTGTGTGTGTTGGCGGGGTTGAGTGTGTGTGTGTTCATGTGAGTGTGTGTGTTGGCGGGGTTGAGTGTGTGTGTGTTCATGTGAGTGTGTGTGTGTGTTGGCGGGGTTGAGTGTGTGTGTGTGTTGGCGGGGTTGAGTGTGTGTGTGTTCATGTGAGTGTGTGTGTTGGCGGGGTTGAGTGTGTGTGTGTGTTGGCGGGGTTGAGTGTGTGTGTATGTTGGCGGGGTTGAGTGTGTGTGTGTTGATGTGAGTGTGTGTGTGTGTTTCACCATCTTGGCCACATTGACGTAGTGTATTGAAGAATGCGTTGTGAATTTGGTTCACATGAGGCTACTATACCCACATGTACCAGCAGACAGAGTCTGCTCGGAAGAGATAATAAATTATTCATGTTTTAAACTCATGCAGTTGTAACTCTAAATGTCTCTGGCTGAATAGAGAACTGTTTCTGTCCCCAGCAGTTCACAATTTATAACCCCACATTCCTTTTTTGTTTCCAATAACTCCTGCTGTCTAGCTTTCACGCTGGTTGTCCCACAGTTCAATGCTTCCCTGATGTCCTATGCTGTCCTGCCCTGGCCTATGGAGCCCCATTACTATCTCTCCTTCATGGAGTTCCAGATTAGCTTCCGGCCTGAGGTCAGCAATGGGGTCATCCTCTACAGCTACGACACATCCAGCAAGGATTTCATCTCACTCAACCTAGTGGACAGGCACGTGGAGTTCCGATTCGACTGCGGCTCAGGGACCGCTACCATCAGGTCAGAGTTCAACGTTAAAACATCCAGCAGGTGACCCATCCACCCCGCTCCCCTTCTCTACCCAATTGTAAAGGAAAGGATGTTAATCACATGGTTAGTGTCGAGCTGTGGCTCAATGTTTAAGCATTCATGCCGCACAAACATTTATGCCTCCTACGCATATCCTTCAATCACACGTTCTGTGCATGCTCTTCAATCCCACCTTCGCCCCATATCCCTCAATCCCACCTCTTTCCCATATCCCTCAATCCCCCTCTTCCCTATATCCCTTAATCCCACCTCTTCCCCATATCCCTCAATCCCACCTCTTCCCCATATCCCTCAATCCCCCTCTTCCCATATCCCTCAATCCCACCTCTTCCCATATCCCTCAATCCCACCTCTTCCCCATATCCCTCAATCCCCCTCTTCCCCTCAATCCCACCTCTTCCCCATATCCCTCAATCCCACCTCTTCCCCATATCCCTCAATCCCACCTCTTCCCCATATCCCTCCTCTTCCCCATATCCCTCAATCCCCCTCTTCCCTCAATCCCACCTCTTCCCCAAATCCCTCGTCCCACCTTCTCCCCATGTCTTTTAATCCCAGCTATTTCCAGTATCCTTCGATCCTACATTTTGTCCCGTCTCTCAACCCCCACCTTCTTTCAATATTCCTCAATCCCCCGTATCCCTCAATCCCGCTTTCTTGCCCTATCCCTCAATCTCACCCCCTCACCCCACCCCTCATCCCAACCTCCTCGCCACAGAACCCAACCTCATGCACCCACCTCTTCCCTCAGCACCTGGTGTGTCTCCCAATTTATTACGCGATGGTACGCGTCTGATAATTATTGTGTTATGGCCTCGTCCCTTCTCCCAAGGCTGATTGGACTATTTCACTCGGTAGGAGTCAGGATCCTGTCGCTCTGAACCAATGGCACGAGATGAAAGTCTCCCGCACGGCCAAGAATGGCATCCTGCAGGTAGATGACCAACAGTCTGTCGAGGGTATGGCCGAGGTGAGTTCCAGCTATTGCTATTCTACTAGGGGAGGGGGACGCGGTTTCTCAAATAACCTCCACTTGAAAATGAAGTTACTGTGAAAAGCCCCTAGTCGCCACATTCCGGCGCCTGTCTGGGGAGGCTGGTACGGGAATCGAACCGTGCTGCTGGCCTGCTTGGTCTGCTTTAAAAGCCAGCGATTTAGCCTGGTGAGCTAAACCAGCCCTCTGAGCAACACTGAGGAATCTGATTGGTGGAGTAGGAATTTGTTAATGAATAATGTTTGGGGCAGGTTTAGTAAACAATGTCAGATGGTGCAGTAATGGCACTTCATGGTGGAGTATATCCACATTCCAGGCTTTATTACTGGATTAATGAACGAGAGACATGAGTTCGAACCCCACCATGGCAGCTGGGGAAACTTAAATAAAATTAATTAACAGATTTGGGCAGCACGGTAGCATGGTGGACAGCACAAGTGCTTCACAGCTCCAGGGTCCCAGGTTCGATTCCGGCTTGGGTCACTGTCTGTGCGGAGTCTGCACATCCTCCCCGTGTGTGCGTGGGTTTCCTCCGGGGGCTCCGATTTCCTCCCACAGTCCAAAGATGTGCAGGTTAGGTGGATTGGCCGTGATAAATTGCCCTTAGTGTCCAAAATTGCCCTTAGTGTTGGGTGGGGTTACTGGGTTATGGGGATAAGGTGGAGGTGTTGACCTCGGGTAGGGTGCTCTTTCCAAGAGCCGGTGCAGACTCGATGGGCTGAATGGCCTCCTTCCGCACTGTAAATTCTATGATATGATATCTATGATTAGTGAAGGGAATCTGCTGCCTTTACTCCTTCTGGCCAATATGTGAGATCAGGTAAACTCCTAACTGGTAAAGATGTGCAGGTTAGGTGGATTGGCCATGCTAAATTGCCCCTTAGTGTTCAAAGATGTGTAGGTTGGGGTGCAGGCGGTGTGGGTCTGGATGGGGTGCTCTTTCGGAAGGTCGGTGCAGACCCGATGGGCCGAATGGTCTCCTGCTACACTATGATGTGGAATGGCTGAAGAAGCCACTAAGCTGGATTCAAGAAGGCATCCGATTGGCATCTTCCCAAGGTCTAACAGACGGCCTTTCCAGCAATGCTCACATCCCGTGAATAAATTAAAAACACTCCGTGCAGTTGGGAATGACGGAGAAAGTCCACTCGGAGGACAATCTCACGTCTTCTTCAGTGAGGTGGCTTGGCCATTTAGACAGCTGGATGTCGATCTATTCAGGAGATCTGGGGTGAGGAACTTTGCTCTAAGCCCCTGAGCATTGGGAGAGTAGACAAGTAACAGTGAGGTGACATGGGTGGGAGTCCCTCATTGAGGTGGGTGTGGTGTCCCTCATCGAGGGTGTGGTGTCCCTCACTGAGGGAGAGAGTTGTGTCCCTCACTGAGGGAGTGGTGTCCCTCACTGAGGGAGTGGTGTCCCTCACTGAGGGAGAGAGTTGTGTCCCTCACTGAGGGAGAGAGTTGTGTCCCTCACTGAGGGAGAGAGTCGTGTCCCTCACTGAGGGAGTGGTGTCCCTCACTGAGGGAGAGAGTTGTGTCCCTCACTGAGAGAGAGAGTTGTGTCGCTCACTGAGGGAGTGGTGTCCCTCACTGAGGGAGTGGTGTCCCTCACTGAGGGAGAGAGTCGTGTCCCTCACTGAGGGAGAGAGTTGTGACGTGTTTTTCATTCTCTCCCAACAGGGAGGATTCACACAGATTAAGTGTAACACCGATATCTTCATTGGAGGAATCCCCGACTACGACAACATAAGGAAGAACTCTGAGGTGTTGCAACCTTTCACAGGAAGCATTCAGAATGTAAGAATTCAATCTGTTAGAATCAAGGCGAATGATCGCTGCTAATTCCTGAAGAGGTGCCTGTGAATTCTCAGTCAGTGAAGGCACCACCTCGGTCTTCTCCTGAACTGCACAGAGCCCCCAAACCCCAACTCACACCACGCAGTCAGAGGAATTACTGAAGTAAAAAAATCCCCAGGTTTCCTGTATGGTGCATTATTGAGAATGTGTGTGTCTGTGTGTCAGCACCTTGTGTGTTTGTGTATGTTGTGCACCCGTGTGTTTACGTATTTCCTTTTGTGTGTATGTGACTGAGTGTGAGTTAGTGTGTGTGTAAAAGTGCACCTGCGTGTGTGTGTGTATTTGCACGTGTGAGCACGTGTGCATGTGGGTGAGTGCGTGTGTATGAGTGTGTGTGTAGGAATGTCTGTGTGCTTGTATGTGTGATAGTGTGTGCATGAGGGTGCGTGTGTTTGCATGATTGTGCATGGGTGAGAGTGCGTGTGTGTGTGAATGTTTGTATGTGTGTGTGAGAGGACGTGAGTGAGTGTCTGTGTGTTTGCGTATGCTTGTGTGTTTGCGTGAGTGTGTGAGTGTGTGTGAGAGTGTGTGTTGTGAGAGTGCGTGTTTGTATGTGTGTGAGTGCATGTGTGAGAGTGCGTGTGTGAGAGTGCGTGTGTGTGCGTTGGAGTGTGTGTGAGTGTGGGCACAATGTGAATGAGCATGTATGTGATGTTGAAAGTGGGTGAAGTGAGTGTCCATACATGTATTGCATGTGACAGAACATGTGAGTGTGCATGTGTAAGCATGCATCTGAGTGCACAGTGTAAGTGTGTACGGGTGGGTGTGTGTCTGTACATGTTGTTACTATGTGTATGTGTTTATGTGTATGTGAATGTATGTGTTGTGAATGTTTGTGCGTTAATGTGTATGTGAGCACGTATGTATTGTGAGTGTGTCAAAATACAAGAGCATGTGTTACTGTATCTGTGTGTGTGTGTGTATCTGTGTTTGTATGTGTGTGGGTGCATCTGTGTGTGTGTATATATGCTAACAACATTCAACACTATCTGGCCAGCACCTCACATGATTCCTCCACTGTTGAACCGAGATCCAAAAGTGGATGAGCAAACATTTCCTCCAGGAGGTGTTAGGGAGACTGAGGCCATTGTTCCCGATTCCCAGCCCAGCTCCGATCCCTCATCACCAACTCTGTTCCCTCCTCACCACCTCCAGCCCTCATCACCAACTCCATCCCTCATCAACTCCATCCCTCATCAACTCCATCCCTCATCAACTCCATCCCTCATCACCAACTCCAACCCTCATCACCAACTCCATCCCTCATCCCCAACTCCATCCCTCACCAACTCCATCCCTCATCAACTCCAACCCTCATCACCAACTCCATCCCTCACCAACTCCATCCCTCATCACCAACTCCATCCCTCATCAACTCCATCCCTCATCACCAACTCCATCCCTCATCACCAACTCCATCCCTCATCACCAGCTCCATCCCTCATCCCCAACTCCAACCCTCATCAACTCCATCCCTCATCACCAACTCCATCCCTCATCACCAACTCCATCCCTCATCACCAACTCCATCCCTCATCATCAACTCCATCCCTCACCAACTCCACCCCTCATCATCAACTCCATCCCTCATCACCAACTCCATCCCTCATCACCAACTCCATCCCTCATCACCAACTCCATCCCTCATCCCCAACTCCATCCCTCACCAACTCCATCCCTCATCACCAACTCCAACCCTCATCACCAACTCCATCCCTCATCACCAACTCCATCCCTCATCAACTCCATCCCTCATCACCAACTCCATCCCTCATCAACTCCATCCATCATCACCAACTCCATTCCTCATCACCAACTCCAACCCTCATCACCAACTCCATCCCTCATCAGCAACTCCATCCCTCATCACCAACTCCATCCCTCATCACCAACTCCATCCCTCATCACAAACTCCATCCCTCATCCCCAACTCCATCCCTCACCAACTCCATTCCTCACCAACTCCATCCCTCACCAACTCCATCCCTCATCATCAACTCCATCCCTCACCAACTCCATCCCTCACCAACTCCATCCCTCATCACCAACTCCATCCCTCACCAACTCCATCCCTCATCACCAACTCCATCCCTCACCGCCAACTCCATCCCTCATCACCAACTCCAACCCTCATCACCAACTCCATCCCTCATCACCAACTCCATCCCTCATCACCAACTCCAACCCTCATCACCAACTCCATCCCTCATCACCAACTCCATCCCTCATCACCAACTCCATCCCTCATCACCAACTCCATCCCTCATCACCAACTCCATCCCTCACCACCAACTCCATCCCTCACCAACTCCATCCCTCACCAACTCCATCCCTCACCACCAACTCCATCCCTCACCAACTCCATCCCTCATCAACTCCATCCCTCATCACCAACTCCACCCCTCATCAACTCCATCCCTCATCATCAACTCCATCCCTCACCACCAACTCTATCCCTCAACAACTCCATCCCTCACCAACTCCATCCCTCATCACCAACTCCATCCCTCACGAACTCGATCCCTCATCACCAACTCCAACCATCATCTCCAACTCCATCCCTCATCACCAACTCCAAACCTCATCACCAACTCCAACCCTCATCACCAACTCCATCCCTCACCAACTCCAACCCTCACCAACTCCAATCCTCATCACCAACTCCATCCCTCACCAACTCCAACCCTCACCAACTCCATCCCTCATCACCAACTCCATCCCTCATCACCAACTCCATCCCTCATCACCAACTCTATCCCTCATCACCAACTCCATCCCTCATCACCAACTCCAACCCTCATCACCAACTCCATCCCTCATCACCAACTCCATCCCTCACCAACTCCATCCCTCATCACCAACTCCATCCCTCATCACCAACTCCATCCCTCATCACCAACTCCAACCCTCATCACCAACTCCATCCCTCATCACCAACTCCATCCCTCACCAACTCCATCCCTCATCACCAACTACATCCCTCACCAACTCCATCCCTCACCAACTCCATCCCTCATCACCAACTCCATCCCTCACCAACTCCATCCCTCATCATCAACTCCGTCCATCATCAACTCCATCCCTCATCACCAACTCCATCCCTCACCAACTCCATTCCTCATCACCAACTCCATCCCTCACCAACTCCATCCCTCATCACCAACTCCATCCCTCACCAGCTCCATCCCTCATCACCAACTCCATCCCTCACCAACTCCATCCCTCACCACCTCCATCCCTCATCACCAACTCCATCCCTCGTCACCAATTCCATCCCTCATCACCAACTCCATCCCTCATCACCAACTCCAACCCTCATCACCAACTACAACCCTCACCAACGCCATCCCTCATCACCAACTCCATCCCTCACCAACTCCATCCCTCACCACCTCCATCCCTCACCAACTCCATCCCTCATCACCAACTCCATCCCTCATCACCAACTCCATCCCTCATCACCAACTCCATCCCGCACCACCAACTCCATCCCTCATCACCACCTACAACCCTCATCACCAACTCCATTCCTCACCACCAACTCCATCCCTCATCACCAACTCCATCCCTCATCAACTCCATCCCTCATCCCCAACTCCATCCCTCATCACCAACTCCATCCCTCACCAACTCCATCCCTCATCACCAACTCCATCCCTCACCAACTCCATCCCTCACCAACTCCATCCCTCACCAACTCCATCCCTCACCAACTCCATCCCTCACCAACTCCATCCCTCATCAACTCCATCCCTCACCACCAACTCTATCCCTCACCAACTCCATCCCTCACCAACTCCATCCCTCATCACCAACTCCAACCCTCATCACCAACTCCAACCCTCATCACCAACTCCATCCCGCACCAACTCCAACCCTCACCAACTCCAATCCTTATCACCAACTCCATCCCTCACCAACTCCAACCCTCACCAACTCCATCCCTCATCACCAACTCCATCCCTCATCACCAACCTCATCCCTCATCACCAACTCCATCCCTCACCAACTCCATCCCTCATCACCAACTCCATCCCTCATCACCAACTCTATCCCTCATCACCAACTCCAACCCTTATCACCAACTCCATCCCTCACCAACTCCAACCCTCATCACCAACTCCATCCCTCACCACCAACTCCATCCCTCATCACCAACTCCATCCCTCATCACCAACTCCATCCCTCATCATCAACTCCATCCCTCATCACCAACTCCATCCCTCATCACCAACTCCATCCCTCATCACCAACTCCATCCCTCATCACCAACTCCATCCCTCATCACCAACTCCAACCCTCATCACCAACTCCATCCCTCATCACCAACTCCATCCCTCACCAACTCCATCCCTCATCACCAACTCCATCCCTCACCAACTCCATCCCTCACCAACTCCATCCCTCATCACCAACTCCATCCCTCACCAACTCCATCCCTCATCATCAACTCCGTCCATCATCAACTCCATCCCTCATCACCAACTCCATCCCTCACCAACTCCATCCCTCATCACCAACTCCATCCCTCATCACCAACTCCATCCCTCACCAACTCCATCCCTCATCACCAACTCCATCCCTCACCAACTCCATCCCTCACCAACTCCATCCCTCATCACCAACTCCATCCCTCACCAACTCCATCCCTCATCATCAACTCCGTCCATCATGAACTCCATCCCTCATCACCAACTCCATCCCTCACCAACTCCATCCCTCATCACCAACTCCATCCCTCATCACCAACTCCATCCCTCACCAACTCCATCCCTCATCACCAACTCCATCCCTCACCAGCTCCATCCCTCATCACCAACTCCATCCCTCACCAACTCCATCCCTCACCACCTCCATCCCTCATCACCAACTCCATCCCTCGTCACCAACTCCATCCCCCATCACCAACTCCATCCCTCATCACCAACTCCAACCCTCATCACCAACTCCAACCCTCACCAACTCCATCCCTCATCACCAACTCCATCCCTCACCAACTCCATCCCTCACCACCTCCATCCGTCACCAACTCCATCCCTCATCACCAAATCCGTCCCTCATCACCAACTCCATCCCTCATCACCAACTCCAGCCCTCATCCCCAACTCCATCCCTCACCAACTCCATCCCTCATCACCAACTCCATCCCTCATCACCAACTCCATCCCTCACCAACTCCATCCCTCACCAACTCCATCCCTCACCAACTCCATCCCTCATCACCAACTCCATCCCTCACCAACTCCATCCCTCATCACCAACTCCATCCCTCACCAGCTCCATCCCTCATCACCAACTCCATCCCTCACCAACTCCATCCCTCACCACCTCCATCCCTCATCACCAACTCCATCCCTCGTCACCAACTCCATCCCTCATCACCAACTCCATCCCTCATCACCAACTCCAACCCTCATCACCAACTCCAACCCTCACCAACTCCATCCCTCATCACCAACTCCATCCCTCACCAACTCCATCCCTCACCACCTCCATCCGTCACCAACTCCATCCCTCATCACCAACTCCCTCCCTCATCACCAACTCCATCCCTCATCACGAACTCCATCCCTCATCCCCAACTCCATCCCTCACCAACTCCATCCCTCATCACCAACTCCATCCCTCATCACCAACTCCATCCCTCAAGAACTCCATCCCTCACCAACTCCATCCCTCACCAACTCCATCCCTCATCACCAACTCCATCCCTCACCAACTCCATCCCTCATCCCCAACTCCATCCCTCATCCCAACTCCATCCCTCATCAACTCCATCCCTCATCACCAACTCCATCCCTCATCACCAACTCCATCCCTCATCACCAACTCCATCCCTCACCACCAACTCCATCCCTCATCACCACCTCCAACCCTCATCACCAACTCCATTCCTCACCACCAACTCCATCCCTCATCACCAACTCCATCCCTCATCAACTCCATCCCTCATCCCCAACTCCATCCCTCATCACCAACTCCATCCCTCACCAACTCCATCCCTCATCACCAACTCCATCCCTCATCACCAACTCCATCCCTCACCAACTCCATCCCTCATCACCAACTCCATCCCTCATCACCAACTCCATCCCTCACCAACTCCATCCCTCATCACCAACTCCATCCCTCATCACCAACTCCATCCCTCATCACCAACTCCATCCCTCACCAGCTCCATCCCTCATCACCAACTCCATCCCTCACCAACTCCATCCCTCACCACCTCCATCCCTCATCACCAACTCCATCCCTCGTCACCAATTCCATCCCTCATCACCAACTCCATCCCTCATCACCAACTCCAACCCTCATCACCAACTACAACCCTCACCAACGCCATCCCTCATCACCAACTCCATCCCTCACCAACTCCATCCCTCACCACCTCCATCCCTCACCAACTCCATCCCTCATCACCAACTCCATCCCTCATCACCAACTCCATCCCTCATCACCAACTCCATCCCGCACCACCAACTCCATCCCTCATCACAACCTACAACCCTCATCACCAACTCCATTCCTCACCACCAACTCCATCCCTCATCACCAACTCCATCCCTCATCAACTCCATCCCTCATCCCCAACTCCATCCCTCATCACCAACTCCATCCCTCACCAACTCCATCCCTCATCACCAACTCCATCCCTCACCAACTCCATCCCTCACCAACTCCATCCCTCACCAACTCCATCCCTCACCAACTCCATCCCTCACCAACTCCATCCCTCATCAACTCCATCCCTCACCACCAACTCTATCCCTCACCAACTCCATCCCTCACCAACTCCATCCCTCTTCACCAACTCCAACCCTCATCACCAACTCCAACCCTCATCACCAACTCCATCCCGCACCAACTCCAACCCTCACCAACTCCAATCCTTATCACCAACTCCATCCCTCACCAACTCCAACCCTCACCAACTCCATCCCTCATCACCAACTCCATCCCTCATCACCAACCTCATCCCTCATCACCAACTCCATCCCTCACCAACTCCATCCCTCATCACCAACTCCATCCCTCATCACCAACTCTATCCCTCATCACCAACTCCAACCCTTATCACCAACTCCATCCCTCACCAACTCCAACCCTCATCACCAACTCCATCCCTCACCACCAACTCCATCCCTCATCACCAACTCCATCCCTCATCACCAACTCATCCCTCATCATCAACTCCATCCCTCATCACCAACTCCATCCCTCATCACCAACTCCATCCCTCATCACCAACTCCATCCCTCATCACCAACTCCATCCCTCATCACCAACTCCAACCCTCATCACCAACTCCATCCCTCATCACCAACTCCATCCCTCACCAACTCCATCCCTCATCACCAACTCCATCCCTCACCAACTCCATCCCTCACCAACTCCATCCCTCATCACCAACTCCATCCCTCACCAACTCCATCCCTCATCATCAACTCCGTCCATCATCAACTCCATCCCTCATCACCAACTCCATCCCTCACCAACTCCATCCCTCATCACCAACTCCATCCCTCATCACCAACTCCATCCCTCACCAACTCCATCCCTCATCACCAACTCCATCCCTCACCAACTCCATCCCTCACCAACTCCATCCCTCATCACCAACTCCATCCCTCACCAACTCCATCCCTCATCATCAACTCGTCCATCATCAACTCCATCCCTCATCACCAACTCCATCCCTCACCAACTCCATCCCTCATCACCAACTCCATCCCTCATCACCAACTCCATCCCTCACCAACTCCATCCCTCATCACCAACTCCATCCCTCACCAGCTCCATCCCTCATCACCAACTCCATCCCTCACCAACTCCATCCCTCACCACCTCCATCCCTCATCACCAACTCCATCCCTCGTCACCAACTCCATCCCTCATCACCAACTCCATCCCTCATCACCAACTCCAACCCTCATCACCAACTCCAACCCTCACCAACTCCATCCCTCATCACCAACTCCATCCCTCACCAACTCCATCCCTCACCACCTCCATCCGTCACCAACTCCATCCCTCATCACCAAATCCGTCCCTCATCACCAACTCCATCCCTCATCACCAACTCCATCCCTCATCCCCAACTCCATCCCTCACCAACTCCATCCCTCATCACCAACTCCATCCCTCATCACCAACTCCATCCCTCACCAACTCCATCCCTCACCAACTCCATCCCTCACCAACTCCATCCCTCATCACCAACTCCATCCCTCACCAACTCCATCCCTCATCACCAACTCCATCCCTCACCAGCTCCATCCCTCATCACCAACTCCATCCCTCACCAACTCCATCCCTCACCAACTCCATCCCTCATCACCAACTCCAACCCTCATCACCAACTCCAACCCTCACCAACTCCATCCCTCATCACCAACTCCATCCCTCACCAACTCCATCCCTCACCACCTCCATCCGTCACCAACTCCATCCCTCATCACCAACTCCCTCCCTCATCACCAACTCCATCCCTCATCACGAACTCCAACCCTCATCCCCAACTCCATCCCTCACCAACTCCATCCCTCATCACCAACTCCATCCCTCATCACCAACTCCATCCCTCACCAACTCCATCCCTCACCAACTCCATCCCTCACCAACTCCATCCCTCATCACCAACTCCATCCCTCACCAACTCCATCCCTCATCCCCAACTCCATCCCTCATCCCAACTCCATCCCTCATCAACTCCATCCCTCATCACCAACTCCATCCCTCATCACCAACTCCATCCCTCATCACCAACTCCATCCCTCACCACCAACTCCATCCCTCATCACCACCTCCAACCCTCATCACCAACTCCATTCCTCACCACCAACTCCATCCCTCATCACCAACTCCATCCCTCATCAACTCCATCCCTCATCCCCAACTCCATCCCTCATCACCAACTCCATCCCTCACCAACTCCATCCCTCATCACCAACTCCATCCCTCATCACCAACTCCATCCCTCACCAACTCCATCCCTCATCACCAACTCCATCCCTCATCACCAACTCCATCCCTCACCAACTCCATCCCTCACCAACTCCATCCCTCATCACCAACTCCATTCCTCACCAACTCCATCCCTCATCACCAACTCCATCCCTCATCACCAACTCCATCCCTCATCACCAACTCCATCCGTCTCCCTGGCCACTGTCTGTGTAACGAGTGTTGTTTCTCCGACCCCGATCTGACAGTGAGTCCATGGGCAAGATTCAATGGAAATGAAACCATGTCCCATGTTGAGAGTGTTTACCGGCTGTTTCCTGACACTGGCAGCGCCGAGGGTGACTCCGCTATTAAACTGGACTCTGCATCATTTTGGGACCATGCCAAGGCCAGTGTTCCATCTGTCCCAGATGTTTCCGTGCTGAAACCTTGTGTCCCACTGTCCCTCTCCTAGATTATCCTGAACGATCGGACCATTCGCCTCCAGCAGGACTTCCGCACCTGTGTCAACTTGGAGAATGCGGCCCACCCGTGCGTCATCAACCCCTGTGCCAACGGAGGAACCTGCCGCCCCCATCACGATGTCTTTGAGTGTGACTGCCCCCTGGGCTTTGATGGGCTGCGATGTCAGAACGGTAGGAAATCGCCAGGGAAAGTAGGACTGAGATGAGAAGAGGATCAGGAGAACTCCCTCTCGCCCATTCCACCAACAATCAGAACACGGCCAATTTGTATCTTAACTCCAGTAACCTGCTTCAACAGGAGATTTGACAGCGTTAACGTTCAGTTAAACAATCGCAACCAGGATCTTTATTATCGCACAGAAGGAGGCCATTTAGCCCATCAGGTTCATGCTGGCCCTCTGCTGAACTATTCAGTCAGTTTCAATGTCACTTTCTATCGCTCGGCAAGTTTATTTCCCTCAAGTACCATTAGAATGTAAGATCCAATTTCCTTTTAAAATCGTGGGCGCTATTTAACGGAAATGGCACAGACTCCTGTGTCGGGCTGTTTCCCGGTGATGTCCGCTATTAAACGGGACCCTGTTTCATTTCTGGGTCTCAGTGAGGAAGCCCCAACCAAAGCCCCACTTAGTCCCATTTCCTGCAATAACAGGCTCTGCTTCATTTTTAATCGGCGCCCCGATCTCCGATCCCCCCCCCCCCCCCCCCCACCCCCCCACAACATGGGCTCTGGACCTTCCCCGTTCCCCAATGAGGGGGTCCTCGAGCCCCCCCCCCCCCCCCCCCCCACACCTCATAAGGGCACGGCACCCCTGGGCCTGATCCCCGGCGCAAACATGATGCCACCTGGGCAGATTCAATCGTGTCAATCAGAGGGGATTGGATAATGATGTGAATAATTAGAGTGTGCGGAGTTACAGGGAGTTACGGGGAGAGAGCTAGCAAGGACACACTGACCCTGAGTGGCCACCTGTACTTTGTGATTGTCGATCTGATCTCCCCACCCTCAGTTTAACGTGTGTGATGTGAACTCTCGGGTCGCTAACAATCTCTCTTGTGTTCTCTCTTTTGCATCGTACGGGCTGCAGAATGTGGGAATTACTGTCTGAACAGTAAGTAACTCCAGGATCCATCCTGGTGTCCTGTAGATGGTATTCCGAGTCGTGTTTATCAAAGGGAAACCCCCCCATTCAATGAAACCAGATAAAGGGCAACCGTTGGCTTCACAGCTGGCACAAGGTGCGATTCGGCCGCACTGATGGTCAGCCCTGCAAATGGGTCAGGCAGAATCCGGGGAGGGGTCGATCGGCCGGGGGGTTTCCACCTCCGCTGTGGAGGGGGTTTGAGGCAGGCCAGTGGCTAGACTGGAAGATCCGACAGCAGGCAGGGCTGGAAGATCCCGGGGGTTTCAGGTTGAGATGAACAGACCCAGCTTCCCCAATCTCTCTGATGCGACCATCAATTCACCCAGAGACACGAGTTGGAGTAAACTGTGGCTTTAATCGGCTTACAACTGAGCCTGCCTGCGACTATGCTGAACTGAGGGCGGACTCGCAGGAATGCAGCACTTACACTTCCTGATGGGGGCGGAGCCCTGTACATGCTCCTCATCTCCCCCTGTGGGCAGAGCCGCGCAACGGCTCACAGATGGAGCCCACAGGGACACAGTAATGTACAGTGTGAATTTACAGTGGTTACACATTCACCACACTCTCCGAATAATCGGGTCTCCCCCCTCTCACTCCCACCCCCTGGTACAACTCTGGTAAATCTCCTCCGAACCTGCCTCTCGGCATCGATTGACATACTCCCTAAAGTGAGGTGCCCAGGCCTGCACTGGGCAACCCAGCTGTGGCCTCGATGTGCTTTGACTTCCTTGTTTTTTTTTTACCCTATTTATGAAGCGAAGGATCCGTCTGCTTTCCCCAACCCTCGGAGCAACAGGCCCTGACATTTTTCAATGATTGGTGGGTTCGTCCCCTCAACTTCCTCCGCTCCTGGTCTTGCTGCACCTTTTGTTATTGTCCCCTAGAGGGAGCATTACTCCACATCGGGCCTGTGCTCTGCTCAAGGCCAGTGATAGAGCACTTCCATCGTGGCTAAGCATTATGGGTGAGCAGGCCTCCATTGCTGAGACCAGAGGCAGTTGGGGACCTGATTCACTGGCAGCAATAAATACAGGAGCAGGCTTCCCCAACAACTGGAGCCTGCCCTGCCATTCGATCAGGCCATGTTTACTCTGCCTCTTCACTCAATTTCCTCTGGTTGTG
Source organism: Scyliorhinus canicula (assembly GCF_902713615.1). Classification (NCBI taxonomy): domain Eukaryota; kingdom Metazoa; phylum Chordata; class Chondrichthyes; order Carcharhiniformes; family Scyliorhinidae; genus Scyliorhinus; species Scyliorhinus canicula. The sequence continues at coordinate 192,587,244 of NC_052153.1, forward strand.
ACACCCAAAATTCTCCTCTCTGACAAACGGTTAGCAATCTCAGCTCAGAAATTTTCAATAGACCCCCGGCGTCGAGGGTTTTGTTTTGAGGGGGAGAGAGGGTTCCCGATTTCCACTCTCCTCCATGCGAAGAATTGCTCACTGACACCACCTGGCTTTAACGTTAAAGTTCTGCCCCCTTGTGGTCTCCATCAGAGGAAATCATTTCTCTCCGTCTGCCCAAGGAACTGATTCAAACATCTTAAACTATGGGCGGCACAGTGGTTAGCACTGCTGCCTCACCGCGGCAGGGACCCGGGTTCGATTCCCGGTTTGGGTCACTGTCTGTGCGGAGTCTGCACGTTCTCCCCGTGTCTGCATGGGTTTCCTCCGGGTGCTCCGGTTTCCTCCCACAGCCCAACGATGTGCAGGTTAGGTGGATTGTCCGTGATCAATTGTCCCTTCGTATCCTGCGATGTGCAGGTTAGGTGGGGTTTGGGGGAACAAGCCGAGATACGATGCTCTCTTCTGCACTGTAGGGATTCTGTTCTATTCTATAACCTCAATCAGATCATCTCGGACTCGAGGGCGAGAAACTGGATTTGTTTAACCTTTCCTCACAGTTTAACTCCCCCCCCCCCCCCCCCCCCCCGCCGAGCCTGCGTCCTGGAGAGGGTGAGGATGGGGTAGGAATGGTTTGTAGAGGGAGGGGCAAGTGCGGAGTGGGAGAGACAGAGAGAAGGGAAGAGGGGGCAAAGGGCAGAGGAGGTGGGGAGGGGGGGCTTTACGCTGACCCGTGTTCATCCAGAGTTAACGCTCTTTTCCCCTGGTGAGCAAGGTCCGGGAGGGTTTCTGATTCCTTTGGGGCGATTTTCAGACCGGTGCAGGAGACGAGGGCCGGGTACGGCTCAATAAGAGTTTGACTCTCTGTGGGTGAGGCTCCCGGTGTGAGCTTAGGCTGCCCTCTGGAGGCCTGTGTGCAAATTGCAGATAATCACTCAGAGCTTCTTCCTGTGTTTTCAGCTGTAACAGAATCCATTGAAATTCCACAGTTCATTGGCCGCAGCTACCTCACCTACGACCATCCAAACTTCCTGAAGCGGTAAGTGTCTCATACCAAAACTTCGGTGACCCCCCTCTCGGTGCGTAGCAACCTTGTCTCAGCACTTTCACCTTCCAGCCAGATCTCTATCAATCCCATCCCATTCCAAAGAATTTGGATGGTTTATATACATAGAATCATGGAATTTACAGTGCAGAAGGAGGCCATTCAGCCCATCGAGTCTGCACCAGCCCTTGGAAAGAGCACCCTACCCAAGCCCACACTTCCGCTCTGTCCCCATAACCCAGTAACCCCACCCAACCTTTTTGGACACGAAGGGGCAATTGATCACGGCCAATCCACCTAACCTTTGTGTCCACATCTTTGGACTGTGGGAGTGTGGTGAATAAGATTCACACGGTATTAAAATCTGTATATATATGTATCAATATTGTAAGTGCAGTTGCACTACCTGACCACCAGGGGGAGTAGCTCTGGGAGTACTCAAACGTTTGTACTGGGCTCCTCCCTTGGCTCCGCCCAGGACTCCTCCCCCTGGAGCTGCTGTATAAAGATCCGGGCCACAGGGTCAGCCAGCCAGTTCACCGAAAGTTCAACGGCTAACAGGCTGTCTCTGTTGTAAGTATATTAAAACCGCTATTCTAATCCTACAAGCACATGTCCGTAGAATTGTTGGTTCCAACAGGGAGGAAACCCATGCAGACACGGGGAGAACGTGCAGACTCCGCACAGTGACCCAGCGGGAAATCAAACCTGGGACCCTGGATCATTGAATCAACTGTGCTGACCACTGTGCTACCGTGCTGCCCCAATACAGAATAACAAATATCCAGGAGTGAGTTGCAGATTTGAATCCAATTAGTGGGCCAGAATCTCAGAACCGTGCCTCCCAGAAGGAGACCATTCTGCTTTTTTCCTTTTTCTCAAATGTTTGAAAGGTCAAATTGGATCGCTGCCAAGCCGCAGGGTTAGATCTGACTCAGAACTGAATTCAAGAAACGTATTTTTCATTTACAACAGAATTAACTCTTTATTTTATGAGTTCTAACATTAGTCACTGCGGTAGGTATCGGCAGGGACCCCTGTAATAGAACATAGAACATAGAACAGTACCACACAGTACAGGCCCTTCGGCCCATAATGTTGTGCCGACCATTTATCCTAATCTAAGATCAACCTAACCTGCACCCCTTCCATTTACTGCTGTCCATGTGCCTGTCTAAGAGTCGCTTAAATGTCCCTAATGACTCTGACTCCATCACCTCTGCTGGCCGTGCATTCCACACACCCACTACTCTCTGTGTAAAGAACCTACCTCTGACATCTCCCCTATGCCTTCCTCCAATCACATTAAAATTATGTCCCCTCGTGACAGCCATTTCCGCCCCGGGGAAATGTCTCTGGCTATCCACTCTATCCATGCCTCTCATCACCTTGTGCACCTCTATCAAGTCACCTCTCTGCCTTCTTTGCTCCAGTGAGAAAATAGGGAGACACCCCCCTCCCCCCCCCACACACACACACGGGACCCCTGTAAAAGGGAGACCCCCCTGCCTCCTCCCCCCAGGGACCCCTGTAATAGGGAGACACCCCCCCAGACACACACAGGGACCCTGTAATAGGGAGAACCCCCACAGTGACCTGGGTTCAATTCCAGCGTGGGTGACTGTGTGGAGTCTGCATGTTCTCCCCGTGTCTGCGTGTGTTTCCTCTGGGTGCTCCGGTTTCCTCCCTGTGTCTGCGTGTGTTTCCTCTGGGTGCTCCGGTTTCCTCCCTGTGTCTGCGTGTGTTTCCTCTGGGTGCTCCGGTTTCCTCCCTGTGTCTGCGTGTGTTTCCTCCGGGTGCTCCGGTTTCCTCCCTGTGTCTGCGTGTGTTTCCTCTGGGTGCTCCGGCTTCCTCCCTGTGTCTGCGTGTGTTTCCTCTGGGTGCTCCGGTTTCCTCCCCGTGTCTGCGTGGGTTTCCTCCGGGTGCTCCGTTTTTCTCCCTGAGGCTGCATGGCCTCATTCTGCACTGTCGAGATTCTATGATTCAAAGATGTGCGTTCATACAACCCCCAAGGCCTCTCTGTCCCTCCATTAATATTGTATCGTTTAGTTTAAATTGCCTTCCCTCAATTTTGGATCATTTGACACATCCCTGTGTTAAATGTCATTTGGTGGTGTGCCCGCATATTTGCCTGCTCTGCCTCCTGGGGTCCCTCATTCTCCTTGTTGACATTTCTGAGTTTTGTGTCATCTGCAAACTTTGAAATACTTCCCTGTGTCCGCAGTTCCAAGTCATCAATATATCTCAGAGAGCAGTGTGGGGACCAACACCAGGGGGTGACCCAGCTCTGTGCTACCTGGGCAAACTGAAAGATAACCATTCAGCGATATTCTGCTTCGTGTCTCTTCACCCCCACACTGTCACTGCCCCAAGAACCCCCACGGGCCCGGCTGTTTTTCTCTTTACGCTTGTTTGATTGGTGCGAATCTCTATGTTTCGAGCGACAGAAGTACCAATCAGGTTAGGGATATGCTCCAGGATCTCATTGAAGGCTTTAACTTTCCCAGAGTTTTCCTTCCAATGAACCTTATTGGTTTACGTTGATTGGGGACGGCACCTGCTGAGGTGGCTGGCTCCAGGTCACCAGGTCATATTGTGCTGACGTCTGCTTCTTATTTTTGATCTGCCCACCAGAATCTCAGGAACCAGATCCAACATCTTCATGAGGTTCAAGACAACAGCTGATGACGGGCTGTTGCTATGGAGAGGGGACAGTACCATGCGGCTTAATAGTGACTTCATCTCACTCGGTCTCCAGGATGGTGCCTTGGTGTTCAGGTTAGTGCCTGGGCTTCGGTGTGGGGCTGGGGTCAGGGGTCAGGACCTCGGTGTGGGGCTGGGGTCAGGGGTCAGAGCCTCAGTGCGGGGCTGGGGTCAGGGGTCAGGGCCTCGGTGCGGGGCTGGGGTCAGGGGTCAGGGCCTCGGTGCGGGGCTGGGGTCAGGGGTCAGGGCCTCGGTGTGGGTCAGGGCCTCGGTGCGGGGCTGGGGTCAGGGGTCAGAGCCTCGGTGCGGGGCTGGAGTCAGGGGTCAGAGCATCAGTGCGGGGCTGGGGTCAGGGGTCAGGGCCTCGGTGTGGGGCTGGGGTCAGGGGTCAGAGCCTCAGTGCGGGGCTGGGGTCAGGGCCTCGGTGCGGGGCTGGGGTCAGGGGTCAGGGCCTCAGTGCAGGGCTGGAGTCAGGGGTCAAGGCTTTCGGTGCGGGCCTGGGGTCAGGAGTCAGGGCCTCGGTGCGGGGCTAGGGTCAGACCATTGGTGTGGGTCAGGGGTCAGGGCCTCAATGTGGGGCTGGGGCCTGGGCCTGTTCCTATATTGACCCGGGTGTTTATATCACGCTCTGTATTGTTCCTGCATTTAGCTGGGTCTTTATAACACTCCCTGTACTGTTCCTGTATTTGCTTCGGTGTTTATCACTCTCCGTACTGTTCCTGTATTTACCCGGGTGTTTATATCACTCTCCGTCATGTTCCTGTATTTACCCGGGTGTTTCTATCACTCTCTGTACTGGTTCTGTATTTATCCGGGTGTTTATATCACTCTCCGTTCTGCTCCTGTATTTACCCGGGTCTTTATATCACTCTCTGTACTGTTCCTGTATTTACCCGGGTGTTTCTATCACTCTCTGTACTGGTTCTGTATTTACCCGGGTGTTTATATCACTCTCCGTTCTTCTCCTGTATTTACCCGGGTGTTTATATTACTCTCTGTACTGTTCCTGTATTTACCTGGGTGTTTCTATCACTCTCTGTACTGGTTCTGTATTTACCCGGGTGTTTATATCACTCTCCGTTCTGCTCCTGTATTTACCCGGGTGTTTATATCACTCTCTGTACTGTTCCTGTATTACCTGGGTGTTTATATCACTCTCTGTACAGTTTGTGTATTTACCCGGAGAGTGATAAACACCCAAGCAAATACAGGAACAGTACAGAGAGTGTTATAAACACCCGGGTCAATATAGGAACAGGTCCAGGCCCCAGCCCCACACCGAGGCCCTGACCCCTGACCCCTGCCCCGCACCAATGCTCTGACCCCAGCCCCGCACCGAGGCCCTGACCCCTGACCCCAGCCCCGCACTGGTACCTATCACTTTCTGTACTTTTTCTGTATTTACCCGGGTGTTTATATCAATCTCTGTGCTGTTTCTGTATTTACCTGGGTGTTTATATCACTCTCCGTACTGGTCCTGTATTTACCCGGGTGTTTATATAACTCTCTGTACTGTTCCTGTATTTACCCAGGTGTTTATATCACTCTCTGTACTGTTTCTGTATTTACCCGGGTGTTTATATCAATCTCTGCGCTATTTCTGTATTTACCCGGGTGTTTATATCACTCTACGTACTGTTCCTGTATTTACCCGGGTGTTTATATCAATTTCTGCGCTGTTTCTGTATTTACCCAGGTGTTTATATCACTCTCCGTACTGTTCCTGTATTTGCCCGGGTGTTTATATCACTCTATGTACTGTTCCTGTATTTACCTGGGTGTTTACAGCACTCTCTGTACTGTTCCTGTATTTACCCGGGTGTTTATATCATTCTATGTACTGTTCCTGTATTTACCCGGGTGTTTATATCACTCTATGTACTGTTCCTGTATTTACCCGGGTGTTTATATCACTCTATGTACTGTTCCTGTATTTACCCGGGTGTTTATAGCACTCTCTGTACTGTTCCCGGGTGGTTATATCACTGTCTGTACTGTCCCTGTATTTACCCGGGTGTTTATATCACGCTCTGTACTGTCCCTGTATTTACCTGAGTGTTTCTATCACTCTCTGTACTGTTCCTGTATTTACCCGGGTGTTTATATCACTATCTGTACTGTTCCTGTATTTACCCGGGTGTTTATATCACTATCTGTACTGTTTCTGTATTTACCCGGGTGTTTATATCACTAACTGTACTGTTCCTGTATTTACTCGGGTGTTTATATCACACTCTGTACTGTCCCTGTATTTACCCGGGTGTTTACAGCACTCTCTGTACTGTTCCCGGGTGGTTATATCACTGTCTGTACTGTCCCTGTATTTACCCGGGTGTTTATATCACGCTCTGTACTGTCCCTGTATTTACCTGAGTGTTTCTATCACTCTCTGTACTGTTCCTGTATTTACCCGGGTGTTTATATCACTCTCTGTACTGTTCCCGGGTGTTTATATCACTCTCTGTACTGTTCCTGTATTTACCCGGGTGTTTATATCACTAACTGTACTGTTCCTGTATTTACCCGGGTGTTTATATCGCTCTCTGTACTGTTCCTGTATTTACCTGAGTGTTTATATCACTCTCTGTACTGTTCCCGGGTGTTTATATCACTCTCTGTACTGTTCCTGTATTTACCCGGGTGTTTATATCACTAACTGTACTGTTCCTGTATTTACCCGGGTGTTTATATCACTATCTGTACTGTTCCTGTATTTACCCGGGTGTTTATATCACTATCTGTACTGTTTCTGTATTTACCCGGGTGTTTATATCACTAACTGTACTGTTCCTGTATTTACCCGGGTGTTTATATCACTCTCTGTACTGTTTCTGTATTTACCCGGGTGTTTATATCACTAACTGTACTGTTCCTGTATTTACCCGGGTGTTTATATCACTCTCTGTACTGTTTCTGTATTTACCCGGGTGTTTATATCACTATCTGTACTGTTTCTGTATTTACCCAGGTGTTTATAGCTCTTCCTGTGTTTTTGTAGCTATAACCTTGGCAGTGGCACAGCCTCGATCATGGTCAATGGATCCTTTCATGATGACAGGTGGCATCGAGTGAAGGCCGTACGGTGAGTTCTCTGGTCCGGTGTCTTTTGCCATTGGCCTATTTATGTATAAACATGCATGTATATATGTGTACATACCTGTGTTTGCATTTACATGTTCACACATGCCTGCCAACTACTCCGAACACACCACTTGGCTGACCTGTCAATTCTCTGAATTATCGTTCTGTCAAGGTTAGGTTCTGTCTGTGATGACTCAGTTTGCTGCAGTTTTGGGATGACGAAAGCCATTGATATCATTCTTTTAACAAATGTGAGGTAATGCATTTTGGAAGGTCTAATGCAGGTAGGGAATATACAGTGAATGGTAGAACCCTCAAGAGTATTGAAAGTCAGAGAGATCTACATGTACAGGTCCACAGGTCACTGAAAGGGGCAACACAGGTGGAGAAAGTAGTCAAGAAGGCATACGGCATGCTTGCCTTCATTGGCCAGGGCATTGAGTATAAAAATTGGCAAGTCATGCTGCAGCTGTATAGAACCTTAGTTAGGCTACACTTGGAGTATAGCGTTCAATTCTGGTCGCCACACTACCAGAAGGATGTGGAGACTTTCGAGAGGGTGCAGAAGAGATTTACCAGAATGTTGCCTGGTATGGAGGGCACTAGCTATGAGGAGCAGTTGAATAAACTCGGTTTGTTCTCACTGGAACGACAGAGGTTGAGGGGCGACCTGATAGAGGTCTACAAAATTATCAGGGGCGTAGACAGAGTGGATGGTCAGAGACTTTTTCCCAGGGTAGAGGGGTCAATTACTAGGCGGCATAGGTTTAAGGTGCAAGGGGCAAGGTTTAGATGAGATGTACGAGGCAAGCTTTTTTACACAGAGGGCAGTAGGTGCCTGGAACTCGCTGCCGGAGGGGGTGGTGGAAGCAGGGACGATAGTGACGTTTAAGGGGCATCTTGACAAATACATGAATAGGATGGGAATAGAGGGATACGGAACCAGGACGTGTCGAAGATTTTAGTTTAGACGGGCAGCATGGTCGGCACGGGTTTGGAGGGCCGAAGGGCCTGTTCCTGTGCTGTACTTTTCTTTGTTCTTTGTTCGTTTGTTCATTGCTCTTTGTCTTTGGCCCAAGTTCAAATCCTCCTCGGGCTGAATTGGATTTGACTTTTCCATTTCCCTTGAGCTGAGAGATCCCAAGGCCACCTATTTGTCACCTCACCCATCACGAAACCGTCTCTGGCTGCTCCTCGCTCAGGCCTCAATCTTTTTATTTAACAAAAATCTGAAATAAAGTCCCCCCCCCCCCCCCGCCTCCCCCCCCCCCCCCCGCCGCCTCCCCCCCCCCCCCCCCCCCCCCCCGCCGCCTCCACCCCCCCCCCCCCCCCCCCCCCCCCGAGCGTTCCCGCAGAGTTCCCGCCGGCAGCGACCAGGGGTGAACGGCGCCAGCGGGACTCTGTCGTGTCAGAGCGGCCACTCGGCCCATCTGGGCCGGAGAATCGGTGGCCGGGCATCGTGCTGCGGTTGCTCCGATTCTCCGGCCCGGCAAGGTGCTCGGACAATCGCTCCCCATAGAGTTAATTCGAGTCCATATGACTCTTCTTCAGAGCATAAAAGAGGGAGAAATTTGCTAAATTTTATACTGTATATGTTTCTAACCCTCTTCAACTGTATAACATCCAATTAGCCCTGAAGACTGAAACGGATTCAAAACGTTAATTTTCAATCATTGTTTGTTCACCCTGATTCCTGTGGGTTCCTGGAGGCTCTCGCACCCTCAATATCCGTTCACCCACGACCTCTGTGCCGGCTGATCCAGCAACCCTGCAATCTTCAAATTCTCATCCCGCTTTGCAAATCTCTCCATGGCTTCAACCCTCCCTATCTCTGTAACCTCCTCCAGCTCCACACACCTCCCTATCTCTGTAACCTCCTCCAGCCCCACACCCCTCCCTATCTCTGTAACCTCCTCCAGCCCCACACCCCTCCCTATCTCTGTAACCTCCTCCAGCCCCACACCCCTCCCTATCTCTGTGACCTCCTCCACCCACACCCCTCCCTATCTCTGTAACCTCCTCCAGCCCCACACCACTCCCCATATCTGTAACCTCCACCAGCCCCACATCCCTCCCTATCTCTGTAACCTCCTCCAGTTCCACAACCCTTTCTTCCTCTGTAACCTCCACCAGCCCCACACCCCTCCCTATCTCTGTAACCTCCACCAGCCCCACACCCCTCCCTATCTCTGTAACCTCCTCCAGCCCCACACCCCTCCCTATCTCTGTAACCTCCTCCAGCCCCACACCCCTCCCTACCTCTGTAACCTCCTTCAGCCCCACACCCTTCCCTGTATCTGTAACCTCCTCTAGCCCCACACCCCACCCTATCTCTGTAACCTCCACCAGCCCCATTCCCCTCCCTATCTCTGTAACCTCCTCCAGCCCCACAACCCTCCCTATCTCTGTAATCCCCTCCAGCTCCACACTCCTCCCTATCTCTGTAACCTCCTCCAGCCCCACACCCCTCCCTATCTCTGTATCCTCCTCCAGCTCCACAACCCTCCCTATCTCTGTAACATCCTCTAGTCCCCCCGCATCTCTTTAACGTCCTCCAGCACCCCCCCATCTCTGTAACCGCCTCCAGCCCCCCACCTCTATAACTTCCTCCAGCCCTACCTTGTCCCATCTCTGTAACCTCCTCGCCCTCACTATCTGTGTAAGCTCCACAACCCTCCCTATCTCCGTAACCTCCTCCAGACCCCCAGCTCTGTAACCTCATGTAGCCCCCCATCTCTATAACCTCCTCCAGTTCCCCCCATCTCTGTAATCTCCTCCAGCCCTATCCCGCCCCATCTCTGCAACCTCCTCCAGCTGTGCCCCCCCCCCCCCCCCCCCTCCCCCATCTCTGCAGCCCCTTGCACATTATTGTATGTTCACCTGTTTGGTGAATACATTCCTGTGTATACAAAGATGTACAGGTACCAATATGTATGGATAGGATAGTTTCTATGTCTGGAATTGTGTGTGTGTTTCTAGACGTGCAGATATCTCTATGATTCAATTTCTCTGTGTTCCGGTATCTCTCTCCGTGATTCAGGGATGGTCAATCAGGAAAATTAACAGTCGACGATTACGGAGCAAAAACCGGGAAGTCGCCAGGAATGATGCGGCAGTTGAATATCAATGGGCCTCTCTATGTCGGTAAGGGGAAGTCTGAGTGTGGTTGTCCTATAACAATCTGTCATCCTGCCCTAAGGGTTGGACCATCAGTGAACGAGCAGTTTCCTGGCTGCTGGAGTTCTTTATTATTCTTTGAACTGGAGTAGAACATAGAACACAGAGCGATACAGCGCAGTACAGACCCTTCGGCCCTCGATGTTGCACCGACATGGAAAAAAAACTAAAGGCCATCTAACCTACACTATGCCCTTATCATCCATATGCTTATCCAATAAACTTTTAAATGCCCTCAATGTTGGCGAGTTCACTACTGTTGCAGGTAGGGCATTCCACGGCCTCACCACTCTTTGCGTAAAAAACCCACCTCTGACCTCTGTCCTATATCTATTACCCCTCAATTTAAGGCTATGTCCCCTCGTGCTAGCCACCTCCATCCGCGGGAGAAGGCTCTCGCTGTCCACCCTATCTAACCCTCTGATCATTTTGTATGCCTCTATTAAGTCACCTCTTAACCTTCTTCTCTCTAACGAAAACAACCTCAAGTCCATCAGCCTTTCCTCATAAGATTTTCCCTCCATACCAGGCAACATCCTGGTGAATCTCCTCTGCACCCGTTCCAAGGCTTCCACGTCCTTCCTATAATGAGGTGACCAGAACTGTACGCAATACTCCAAATGCGGCCGTACTAGAGTTTTGTACAACTGCAACATGACCTCATGGCTCCGGAACTCAATCCCTCTACCAATAAAGGCCAACACACCATAGGCCTTCTTCACAACCCTATCAACCTGGGTGGCAACTTTCAGGGATCTATGTACATGGACACCGAGATCCCTCTGCTCATCCACACTACCAAGAATTTTACCATTAGCCAAATATTCCGCATTCCTGTTATTCTTTCCAAAGTGAATCACCTCACACTTACATAGAACAGTACAGCACAGAACAGGGCCTTCGGCCCTCGATGTTGTGCCGAGCAATGATCACCCTACTCAAACCCACGTATCCACCCTATACCCGTAACCCAACAACTCCCCCCTTAACCTTACTATTAGGACACTACGGGCAATTTATCATGGCCAATCAACCTAACCCGCACATCTTTTGACTGTGGGAGGAAACCGGAGCACCCGGAGAAAACCCACGCACACACGGGGAGGACGTGCAGACTCCGCACAGACAGTGACCCAGCCGGGAATCGAACCTGGGACCCTGGAGCTGTGAAGCATTTATGCTAACCACCATGCTACCGTGCTGCCCCTGTATTTGTCAAGATGCCCTTTAAACGTCGCTATCGTCCCTGCTCCCACCACCTCCTCCGGCAGCGAGTTCCAGGCACCCACTACCCTCTGTGTAAAAAACTTGCCTCGAACATCTCCTCTAAACCTTGCCCCTCGCACCTTAAACCTATGCCCCCTAGTAATTGCCCCCTCTACCCTGGGAAAAAGCCTCTGACTATCCACTCTGTCTACGCCCCTTATAATTTTGTAGACTTCTATCAGGTCGCCCCTCAACCTCCGTCGTTCCAGTGAGAACAAACCGAGTTTATTCAACCGCTCCTCATAGCTAATGCCCTCCATACCAGGCAACATCCTGGTAAATCTCTTCTGCACCCTCTCTAAAGCCTCCACATCCTTCTGGTAGTGTGGCGACCAGAATTAAACACTATACTCCAAGTGTGGCCTAACTAACGTCCTACACAGCTGAAGTGTAACTTGCCAATTTTTATACTTAATGTCCCGACTGATAAAGGCAACCATGCCGTATGCCTTCTTGACTACCTTCTCCACCTGTGTTGTCTCTTTCAGTGACCTGTGGACCTGTACATCCAGATCCCTCTGCCTGTCAATACTCTTGAGGGTTCTACCATTCACTGTATATTCCCTACCTGTATTAGACCTTCTAAAATGCATTACCTCACATTTGTCCGGATTAAACTCCATTTACCATCTCTCCGCCCAAGTCTCCAAACAATTTAAATCCTGCTGTATCCTCTGACAGTCCTCATCGCTATCCGCAATTCCACCAACCTTTGCGTCGTCCGCAAACTTACTAATCAGACCAGTTACATTTTCCTCCAAATCATTTACATATACTACGAACAGCAAAGGTCCCAGCACTGATCCCTGTGGAACACCACTAGTCACAGCCCTCCATTTAGAAAAGCAACCTTCCATTGCTACCTTCTGCCTTCTGTGACCGATTCAGTTCCGTAACCATCTTAATAAAAGCAAATTATTTCGGATGCTGGAATCTGAAACGAAAGAGAAAATGCTTGAAAATCTCAGCAGGTCTGGCAGCATCTGTCTGGGATAGAGTAGACCAGCTCCCCTCTGATCCCATGTGACTTCACCTTTTGTGCCATTCTACCATGAGGGACTTTGTCAAAGGCTTTACTGAAATCCATGTAGATAACATCCACTAGCCTACCCTCATCAATCATCTTCGTCACTGCCTCAAAAAACTCGATCAAGTTAGTGAGGCACGACCCCCCCTTCATAAAACCATGCTGCCTCTCGCTGATAAATCCATTTGTTTCCCAATGGGAGTACATCCTGTTCCTAAGAAGCTTCTCCAATAATTTCCATACGACTGATGTAAGGCTCACTGGCCTGGAATTAACTGGATTATCCCTGTCACCCTTCTTAAACAAAGGAACAACATTAGCTACATCTCCAGTCCTCTGAGATCTCACCTGTAGCCAATGAGGTTACAAAGATTTCTATCAGGGCCTCAGCAATGTCCTAACCTACCTGCCTCAATATTCTGGCCCAACACCTCCTTTTTGTTCTCAATGTGACCCACTCTATCTACACACTCTTCCCCAGACTCATCATCCACCAATTCCTTCTCTTTAGAAAATACTGATGAAAAGTATTCATTTAGTACCTAGCCCATTTCCTCTGGCTCCACCATAGATTCCTTCCCCTGTCCTCGAGTGGGTCAACCCTTTCTCTGGCTACCCTCTTGCTTTTTATATACATATAAAATGCCTTTGGATTCTCCTTAATCCTGTTTGCCAAGGACTTTTCATGGGCAGCACGGTAGCATGGTGGTTAGCATAAATGCTTCACAGCTCCAGGGTCCCAGGTTCGATTTCTGGCTTGGGTCACTGTCTGTGCGGAGTCTGCACGTCCTCCCCGTGTGTGCGTGGGTTTCCTCCGGGTGCTCCGGTTTCCTCCCACAGTCCAAAGATGTGCGGGTTAGGTGGATTGGCCATGCTAAATTGCCCGTAGTGTCCTAAAAAGTAAGGTTAAGGGGGGGGTTGTTGGGTTACGGGTATAGGGTGGATACGTGGGTTTGAGTAGGGTGATCATTGCTCAGCACAACATCGAGGGCCGAAGGGCCTGTTCTATGTTCTATGTTCTATGTTCTATGACCCCTTATACCCCTCATGATTCCTTCCTACTTTCCTTATATTCCTCATGGGCTTTGGCTGTTCCCAGCCTTCTAGACCTTATGAATGTTCCCATTTATTTTTGACTACACTCATAATATCCCTCGTTATCCAAAGTTCCCAAAATGTGCCATACTTATCCTTCATCCACACAGGTACACCGGTCCTGATCTCTACTCAACTGACATTTGAAAGCCTCCCACATGCCAGATGTTGATTTCCCCTCAAAATAGTCGCCCCCCATCTGGTTCCTTCAGTTCCCACCTAATGTTATTATAATTAGCCTTCCTCCAATTTAGCAACTTCACCTGAGGACTACTCTTATCCTTAACCATGAGAAGGACGGCATGGTGGCGCAGTGGTTATCACTGCTGCCTCACGGCACCGAGGACCCATTTTGATCCCGGCCCCGAGTTACTGTCTATGTGGAGTTTGCACATTGTCCCTGAGTTTGCGTGGATTGGCCACACTAAATTTCCCCTTAATTTGAAAGACTAAAAAGAAAATCCTGATTCACGAATACCTTAAAACTTATTGAATTATGGTCACTGTTCCCGAAATGCTCCCCAACGGAAACCGCCCACCTGGCTGGGCTCATTCCCTAATACCAGGTCCAGTACGGCCCCTTCCCTAGTTGGATTATCTACATACTATTTCAAGAAGCCCTCCTGGATGCTCCTTACAAACTTTGCCCCATCTAAGCCCCTAGCACTAAGTGAGTCCCAGTCAATATTGGGGAAGTTAATAATCACCCATCTCAACAACATGTTGCTTTTACAAATTTCCAAAGTCTGTCTACATATCTGTTCCTCTATCTCCCGCTGGCTGTTGGGAGGCCTGTAGTAAACCCCAACATTGTGACTACACCCTTCCTATTCCTGAGATCTACCTATACTGCCTCGCTATAGGAGCCCTCCGAGGTGTCGTCCAGCAGTACAACTGTGATATTCTTCTTAACCAGTAATGCAACTCTCCCCACCCATTTTACATCTCCCTCTATGCCGCCTGAAACATCTAAATCCTGGAATGTTTAACTGTCAATCCAATCCCTCCTTCAACCAAGTCAACCAATTAACAACATCATAGTTCCAAGTACTAATCCAAGCTCTAAGTTCATCTGCCTTACCTGTTGCACTTCACGTATTAAAACAAATACACTTCAGACCACCAGTTCCGCTGTGTTCAGTAACTCCTCACTGCCTGCTCGTCCTCTGATTCTCACTGGCCTTAGTCTCCAGTTCCCTCTCAGTTACTTCACCTGCTGATAGAGTCAGAGATGTTTACAGCATGGAAACACGCCCTATCCAGCCATCAATTCCTGGCAGCATCTTCGTAAATCTCTTCTGCACTCTTTCTAGTTTAATAATATCCTGCCTATAATGCGATGACCAGAACTGAACACAGGGCGCGATTCTCCGCACCCCATGCCGGGTGGGAGAATCGTGGGAGGGCCGGGCAAATCACGCCACGCTGCTCTGGCACCCCCCGCGATTCTCCCACCCCCCCCAAAAATGGCGTGTCGCGTTTTGCGACAGGCCGCTCGGAGAATCGCCGCTCGCCATTTCTCACGAAGCCGCCGAGTGGCCTGCCGAACCCGACCGTTTCACGCCGGCGCCAACCACACCTGGTCGCTGCCGGCGTGAACATCGCACGACCGGTGAGTGTGGGGCCTGTGGGGGGGCGGAGGGAGGATCGAGCACCACGGGCGTGCTCAGCAGATGTCTGGCCTGCGATCGGTGCCCACCGATCGTCGGGCCGGCGTCTCTAAACGACGCACTCTTTTCCCTCCGCCGCCCTGCAAGATCAAGCCGCCATGTCTTGCGGCGCAGCGGAGGGAAGACGGCAACCGCGCATGCGCGGCTGATGTCACTTCGGCGCCACCGGCTGCGTCATTCCCGGCGCGCCGCTTTGACGCAAGAGTCAAGGCCGGGCGCTCGGAATTCACGCGCCACCGCTCCTAGCCCCTTGGGCGGGCGGGGGGGGGGGGGGGGTGCGGGTAGAGTATGGGGCGAGGAGCGGCCTCCGACGCCGGAGTGAACACTCCGGGTTTCACTCCGGCGTCGGCACTCAGTCTCCCCTTGGGAGAATCGCGCCCACAGTGTTCCATGTGTGGTCTTACCAAAGTCTTGTACAACTCCAACTCCTGTATTCAACATTCTGACCAATAAAGCCTAGCATGCTGAATGCCTTCTTCACCACCCTGTCCAGCTGCAACTCCACCATCAAAGAGCTTTGATAAAGAGTCATCGGACTATCTCCCTGCAGATGCTGCCAGACTTGCTGGCATTTTCCAGCATTTTCTCTTTCGTTTCAGATTCCAGCATCCGCAGTAATTTGCTTTTATGAATCTCTAGTCCTAGATCTCTTTGTTCTTAACTGTCCCCAACTCCCTACCATTAACTGAATAGGTCCTGCCTTGATTTGATCTACCGGAATGCATCACCTCAGATTTATCCAAATTAAACTCCATCTGCCATTCATCGGCCCACTGGCCCAATTGGACAAGATCTTGTTGCAATTTTATATAACCTTCATCACTATCCACTATGCCACCAATCTTGTACTGCTCTGGTTCCCACCCCCCTGCCAGACTAGTTTAAACCCTCCCAACTATCAAACTCCGGGGCCAGGATATTGGTGCCCGTCCAGTTTAGATGCAACCCGTCCTTCTTGAAGAGGTCACACCCTCCCCGAAGATCCCAGTGGCCCAGAAATCCGAAACCCTCCCTCCGACACTACCAGTTCAACCACGTGTTTAGCTGTACTATCCGGGCAGCATGGTAGCACAGTGGTTAGCACAGTTACCTCACAGCTCCAGGGTCCCAGGTTCGATTCCTGTCTTGGGTCACTGCCTGTGCGGAATCTGGACGTTCTCCCACAGTCCAAAGAGGTGCAGGTTAGGTGGATTGGCCGCCCTAAATTGCCCCTTAGTGTCCAAAAAGGTTAGGAGGGGTTACTGGGTTACAGGGGTAGGGTGGAAGTGCGGGCTTAGGTCGAGTGATCTTTCCATGGACTGGGGCAGACTCGATGGGCCAAATGGCCTCCTTCTGCACTGTAAATTCTATGATCTATGATCCTCATATTTCTAGCCTCACTGGCTCGTAGCACAGGGAGTAATCCTGATATTACACCCCGAGAGATCCTGTTTTTTAACTTACTCCCTCGACTCCCCATGTAGGACCTCATCACTCGTTCTGCTTGAAAAATGAATGAAATGAAAATCGCTTATTGTCACAAGTAGGCTTCAAATGAAGTTACTGTGAAAAGCCCCTAGTCGCCACATTCCGGCGCCTGTCCGGGGAGGCTGGTACGGGAATCGAACCGTGCTGCTGGCCTGCTTGGTCTGCTTTAAAAGCCAGCGATTTAGTTGAGTGAGCTAAACCAGCCCCTAGCTAAACCAGCCCCTAATGCTTCTGTTGTTAGTACCAATATGTACACCGGCCTCTGGCTGTTCACCCTCCCCCTTCAGCATGCCCTGTGTTCGTTCAGAGACATCCTTGACCCTGGCACCAGAGAGGCAACAAACCATCCTGGAGTCTCTTTCACGTCCACACTAGCACTTATCATGTGCCCCTGACTATAGAGTCCCTGATAACTATTCCTCTTTTGCGCTTCGGCCCTCCCCGGCTGAACAACAGAGCCAGCCATGGTGCCACTGCTCTGGCTTCTGCTGTTGTTTTCCCCTGCTAGGCCACCCCCCCCCCCCCCCCTACTGTATATGCAATGGCATACCTGTTAGAGAGTGGGACAGTCATGTGGAATTCCTGCACTGACTGCCTGCCTCTTCTAGCGGTTACCCATCTATCTGCCCGCACCACATCACTAAAACTCCGGTCTATAAGGATCTCCACCACCTGCATGCCCCTTGGTGGATCCAACTGCTGCTCCAACCAATCCACGCAGTCTGTGAGGAGCTGCAATCCCTACACTTCCTGCAGATGTAGTTGCCCGTAATGTTTGAAGCGTCACATATTTCCCACATCTCACAGGTGAAGCACTTTACCCCGCTGACTGACATTTCTAGCACTAATTAACTAATTAATAAAAAATAAGTACTTATTAAATTCATATGAAATTAAGTTACAATTAACTATATGAACCCTGGAGCTAGATTGCTACTGGAAATATTAAATGCACTAATCTCCACCCTCCAATCAGCCGATTCCCGGTCCCAGCCTCTCCTCTCAGGTAGATCCTGTCCTGAAAAATTTGACTTTGGTTTAGTTACTCCTCTACTTAGTTGGTTAATTAATTTTCAAATTAATTTTCAAATTTAATGCAGATTCCCGGCCAGCCAGTCAGATCGCAGCTTTCTTGCGACATCACTTTTCCAGTTTTTATTTCCTTTTTTTCATTTTGGTGAAATCCCCGAGGTGGGTTATTTATGCTCGCAGCTCAGAGACTCCGCCCCTCCAGCTCTGACGCTCCTCCCCTCCGGGTCCGCTCCCTGGAGACTAGGCACGAATCCTTGACATCAGTTATTTATACTCCAGCTCCGATGCTCCGCCCCTCCAAACCCGCTCCCTGGTGACTAGCTTCACTTGAAGATAAGAATATATATGTTCTTATATGTTCCTGTAGGAATGTCCCTGTGGTCAATCTACAGAGTCATGGACTTATACAGCTCACTTGTGGTGGGTATTGATGGCCAGAAATTTAAGTTACATATATATCACATCACAACAGGAAATATCTCCCTTTACACAGGAAGTATCTCCATTTACACAGGAAGTATCTCCATTTACACAGGAAGTATCTCAATTTGCACAGAAAGTAGCTCCATTTACACAGGAAGTGTCTCCATTTACACAGGAAGTATCTCCATTTACACAGGAAGTATCTCAATTTGCACAGAAAGTAGCTCCATTTACACAGGAAGTGTCTCCATTTACACAGGAAGTATCTCCATTTACACAGGAAGTATCTCCATTTACACAGGAAGTATCTCCATTTGCACAGAAAGTAGCTCCATTTACACAGGAAGTGTCTCCATTTACACAGGAAGTGTCTCCATTTACACAGGAAGTGTCTCCATTTACACAGGAAGTACCTCCATTTACATAGGAAGTATCTCAATTTGCACAGAAAGTAGCTCCATTTACACAGGAAGTGTCTCCATTTACACAGGAAGTATCTCCATTTACACAGGAAGTGTCTCCATTTACGCAGGAAGTATCTCCATTTACACAGGAAGTATCTCAATTTGCACAGAAAGTAGCTCCATTTACACAGGAAGCAACTTTATTTACACAGGAAGTAGTTCCCTTTACATAGGAAGTAGCCCTTCTACCCAAAAAGCTGCCTTCACATGTGATCGAAGCTCTTCCTGCACAGGCTCTTTCCACACAAGCAGCATCATATTGCTGCTGAAAGGTCTGTTGTCCAGTTGGAGAAACACGTTGCCTCACATTTTGCTGTTTTTTTCTCTCCTATGTCAGGAGGGATGAAGGAGATCGCCCTCCACACCAACCGGCAGTACATGAGGGGCTTCGTTGGCTGCATCTCACATTTCACCCTCTCCACCGATTACCACATTTCATTGGTAGACGACGCCACAGACGGGAAGAACATCAACACTTGCGGAACCAAATGATTCTCTCTGGCCGGGAAGCGGTGGGGGAGGGGGGAAGGGGGGGGAGGGGGCTGGAGGGCGGTGGGGGGGGGGGGGGTGCGCAGGGGTGGGGATGTCAGAGGAAAACTTGTACCTCCCCCTTTAAAAGCAGCAACAACAATTGGACTTCAAATGCCACAATGGACATTGGGAACTGGCAGCTACAGGAAGCTTCATTTCGATTGAGTTTCCGTGGCAATGGAATCGAGTAGATTCATCACTTCAGATGGCCATTATTGCTTTATTCGTTGTGTCGCTGATTTGACTGTATCCTACCCTTTGCTACTAAATGACAGCTCTTGGTAGACAGAGGGACTAAAAGCGGATCTCCCTCACCGATGTAAATTTATCTAAAGGGGCTGGGTTAGCCTCGGGTATGAAACGTTCCCTAACTATAGCAGATAGCTGGATTGAAGATATGGAGCAATCAGCAGATACCTGAGTGGCGGTGAAATAGGTTGGAGGGGCTCATTGGGCCCCGCCTGGTCCCGTGGACAACCCTGGAACATTTTACTGTGATAAAGGCACTGTATAAATAAATCCACGTTTTTTTGTTGGCTAAAAGATTTGCATGCAGGGCAACATGAAAATATACGAAAATACGGTTGAGGAACATGTAAAGATGCACTTTCAGAGACTCCATGGCTACCATCAGTAGAGATACAGTCAGTAACACAGGGTGCTGGGGGAGAGGGGTTACTGAGTGTGATGCACCATCAATTCGACTCGAGTCATGAAGAAGTTCCAAACAACAGTCTTTAATATACTAGATGTGTGCTCGGCAGTCGACTTACAGAGAAAGGCCAACTGCCAGCCGGTACAGGTTCTCATACCCCGCCTTGTAGGCAGAGCTACCAACCTCTCAGCCAATCGGCGGGTAGTCACATGACTAGCCTCAGCCAATTGGCAGAGAGGCACATGACTTGCCTGAGCCAATGGGCAGCGAGTCTTCTGCACCAATGGCAGCATTGCTCTGAGGTACCGTAATCACCCCAGTCATACTACCACAGAGTGACAGTGTGAGGGAGCTGGATTAACATCAGTGGTGGTAAGTCATTAACACAGGGTGCTGGGGGAGATGGGTTACTGAGTGACAGTGTGAGGGAGCTGGATTAACATCAGTACAGATACAGTCAGTAACGCAGGGTGCTGGGGGAGAGGGGTTACTGAGTGACTGTGAGGAAACTGGATTAACATCAGTAGGGATACAGTCAGTAACACAGGGAGCTGGGGGAGAGGGGTTACTGAGTGACAGTGTGAGGGAGCTGGATTAACATCAGTAGAGATACAGTCAGTAGCACAGGCTGCTGGGGGAGAGGGGTTACTGAGTGACAGTGTGAGGGAGCTGGATTAACATCAGTGGAGATGCAGTCAGTAACAGAGGGTGCTGGGGGAGAGGGGTTACTGACTGGCAGTGTGCGGGAGCTGGATTAACATCAGTAGGGATACAGTCAGTAACACAGGGTGCTCGGGGAGAGGGATTACTGAGTGACAGTGTGAGGGAGCTGGATTAACATCAGTGGAGGTAAATCACTAACACAGGGTGCTGGGGAGAGGGGTTACTGAGTGACAGTGTGAGGGAGCTGGATTAACATCAGTGGAGGTAAGTCAGTAACGCAGGGTGCTGTGGGAGAGGGGTGACTGAGTGACAGTGTGAGGGAGCTGGATTAACATCAATAGAGATACAGTCAGTAACAGAGGGTGCTGAGGGAGAGGGGTTACTGAGTGACAGTGTGAGGGAGCTGGATTAACATCAGTACAGATACAGTCAGTAACACAGGGTGCTGTGGGAGAGGGGTTACTGAGTGACAGTGTGAGGGAGCTGGATTAACATCAGTAGGGATACAGTCAGTAACACAGGGTGCTGTGGGAGAGGGGTGACTGAGTGACAGTGTGAGGGAGCTGGATTAACATCAATAGAGATACAGTCAGTAACAGAGGGTGCTGGGGGAGAGGGGTTACTGAGTGACAGTGTGAGGGAGCTGGATTAACATCAGTAGGGATACAGTCAGTAACACAGGGAGCTGGGGGAGAGGGGTTACTGAGTGACAGTGTGAGGGAGCTGGATTAACATCAGGAGAGATACAGTCAGTAACACAGGGAGCTGGGGGAGAGGGGTTACTGAGTGACAGTGTGAGGGAGCTGGATTAACATCAGTACAGATACAGTCAGTAACACAGGGTGCTGTGGGAGAGGGGTTACTGAGTGACAGTGTGAGGGAGCTGGATTAACATCAGTGGAGGTAAGTCAGTAACGCAGGGTGCTGAGGGAGAGGGGTTACTGAGTGACAGTGTGAGGGAGCTGGATTAACATCAGTAGGGATACAGTCAGTAACACAGGGTGCTGTGGGAGAGGGGTTACTGAGTGACAGTGTGAGGGAGCTGGATTAACATCAGTAGAGATACAGTCAGTAACACAGGGTGTTCGGGGAGAGGTGTAACTGAATGAGTAACAGGATGCTGAGAGTATGAAATAGAATTGAAAGGCTGAATGGACTTCTATTTCCTTTGTTCTGGGAGGTGCTCCTTAAAACTGGCCACATTGTTTCTGTATAACCTGTGTCGAATTGTTTACGAATGATTCTGCGAAGCATCTCAGAATGTTTTGCAGGCGCTGAATCCATGTAGCTCAATATCTGTTTCAGTCCTATTGCTGTATCCTGTCTATGGAACAAAGTTGATGTTAAGATGAAACCATAGGAGTCGAGAAGTGAAGAGACATATTTTTTGAAAAACAATATTTTATTGAGCAATGATTCGTTTATCGCGATTAACACTCTCAAACCAGACTATGATCATTTTCAACCTCCTGACATAACACTGCCCAGGGCTCCTCGGTTCCAGTCCTATTAGACACCAAAACCTTTCTTCAGTACTGATACGGCTATTTGAGTTTAGTTCACTATTCTCACTCTGACAGACAGCACTGAATTCCTTTGCACCAGGACTGAACTGGGATAGGACTGGATCAGATCCCAGATCTGAAGGATAGGGCACGGTGACACAGTGGTCAGCACTGCTGGCCCGCAGCGTCAGGGCCCCGGGTTCAATTCCAGCCTCCGGGGACAGTCTGTGCGGAGTCTGCACATCCTCCCCGTGTCTGCGTGGGTTTCCTCCGGGTGCTCCGGTTTCCTCCCACAGTCCAAAGATGGGCAGATTAGGTGGATTGGCCATGATAAATTTCCCCTTAGTGCCTGTGGGATGCGCAGGTTACATGACGGGGATAGGAAAGGATGGGCGAAGGAGTGGACTTCAGGCAAATGGTCTATCGGAGGGTCAGTGAGATTCGATGGGCCGAATGACCTCCTTCTGCAATGTCGGGAGTCGATGATTTAAAGTTATCTCTACTTGCCAGACAGTAATTAATAACAGAGCATAAATAATATATCATCCCAAATATAATACAGCTGGTAAATATTAACATAATGACAACAAGAGACGTGAGAAGCGTTCTCCAGCATTGCACTGTGTGTTTCCATCCTCCATTCCTGTTGAGTGGCTGTGTTAATGGCTGATGTTTCACTGTTGCTTGAGTGGGGTGTGGGCAATGCAAGGCTCTCCCCTACCCCCAATGGGGGCAACCTGTGTTCATCGTCCCATACTCCTCAACCTCCTCCAGCTCCACTGGCCAACACTTTATTTCCGCGCATTGATTTCCTTATTGTGATTTTTCTCCATCCATCTCTGCAGCCGGGTATTGTTGGGGTCCAGGCAGAATGTTCTTCGGGATTTGTGGACCCTGTGGGAACAATTGAATCAATTCATTCGGAGGCTGGAGGAAGAGTGAAATAGGGAGAGGCTGCACAGCCTTCCTAGCCTGTTCCAATGCATTAGATCACAGCGAATCTTTAATTTAATTTACCCCTCTTGTTTCAGGACAATGTCCTTGCCCAATCATTTACAATGCGCGCAGAAAGCTGGACACGCCAAACATTGACGTCCCACTTGAGAGTGTTATTGAACCCAATCTGTGGCCACTGCCCTTTCACTCAGTCAGTCCAGATATGTCCTTCCCTCGCTGTCCATCTTCATGCAGTGTGTGTGCATGTGAGTGTGTGAGTGTGCTTGTGTGTGTAAGTTTGTTAGTATGTGAGTGTTTGTGAGTGAGTAAGTGTGCGTGTGTGTGAGTGAGTGTGTATGTGTGTGTGAGTGTAAGTGTGTGTATGTGAGTGTGTATGCATGAGAGTGTGTGAGTATGTGTGTGTGTGTGTAAGTGTATGCATG
The DNA here is from genome assembly GCF_902713615.1 of Scyliorhinus canicula. Classification (NCBI taxonomy): domain Eukaryota; kingdom Metazoa; phylum Chordata; class Chondrichthyes; order Carcharhiniformes; family Scyliorhinidae; genus Scyliorhinus; species Scyliorhinus canicula. The sequence goes on from NC_052153.1 coordinate 192,610,469, forward strand.
AGAGTGTGTGAGTATGTGTGTGTGTGTATGAGAGTGTGAGTGAGTGTGCATGTGTGTGAGAGTGTGAGTGTGCATGTGCATGAGAAAGCGTGTGTGTGTGAGTGCGCATGAGTGTGTGTGTGTGTCTGAGTGTGTGTGTGTGAGTGTGCATGTGCATGAGAAAGTGTGTGTGTGTGAGAGTGCGCATGAGTGTGTGTGTGTGAGTCTGTGTGAGTCTGAATGTGTGTGTGTGTGTGCATGTGCATGAGAAAGTGTGTGTGTGTGAGAGTGCGCATGAGTGTGTGTGTGTGAGAGTCTGTGTGAGTCTGAGTGTGTGAGTGTGTGTGAAAGTGTCTTTTCACCCATCATTCCTTCTCCCTATTGGCTCGTGGTCCATGGAACTCTGACCTTGTGTTCCAATCCCTCAATTCCACCTACCCATCTCCTTCCCGCATCCTTTAAGCTTTAAAACTTCCCCCTCTCCTCACCGAGCAGCACCGGACCTGCTGCCCTGTGCTCTCTCTGAACACTGACGTTCTTTCCCACAAGAGGCCGAGCACAAAACTGCGGAGTCTGCGAAAATGCATGAGGCGCACAGAGGGGAGCACTTACAGGACTGCCTTGATCGCACAGACGTGGTCATGTTGTTTCTCAAAGCTCTTCACATTCGTCAGGATCCTGGGGTGGATTTTCTTGGCCACCTCTGTACAGCAGCTAACGATTTGGGTTGGATGCATTGCTGTCGAGAGAGGGAGAAGAATTAGACTTGATCCAGCAAGTTGTAGTAAACCCGTGTGAAGCGAGACCTCAGCTGGAACTATTCAATCTGCAGGGCACTGAGCTGGAGCAAGGTCTCGGCACAGAATGGTACCAGGCAAGAGGGACTTCGGTTAACCTGGAGACACTGGAGGAGCTGGGTTTCTTCCCTGTAATAAGAGATGTTTTACTGCAATTGTATAGGGCGTTGGTGAGGCCACACCTGGAGTATTGTGTGCAGTTTGTGTGTCCTTATCTGAGGGAGGATGTTCTTGCTATGGAGGGAGTGTAGCGAAGGTTTACCACACTGATTCCTGGGATGGCGGGACGGTCATATGAGGAGAGACTAAATTGGTTAGGATTCTATTCATTGGAGTTCAGAAGAATGAGGGGGGTCTCATAGAAACTTATAAAATTCTAACAGGATTGGACAGGGTAGATTCAGAAAGAATGTTCCCGATGGTGGGGGAGTCCAGAATTAGGGGTCATCGTTTGAGGATAAGGGGTAAACCTTTTAGGACTGAGGTGAGGAGAAATCTCTTCACCCAGAGAATGGTGAATCTGTGAAATTCACCACCACAGAAAGTAGTTGAGGCCAAAACGATGTGTAGTTCCAAGAAGGGATAAGATATCGCTCTTGGGGTTAAAGAGATCGAGGAATATGGGGGGAAGGCAGGATCAGGGTATTGAACTTGATGATCAGCCATGATGATAGTGAATGGCGGAGCTGGCTTGAAGGGCCGAATGGCCTCCTCCTACTTCTATTTTCTATGTATGTTTCCATGTAAAGCAGTGGTTAGCACTGCTGCCTCACGGTGCTGCGGCCCCGGGTCACTGCCCATGTGGGGTTGGCACATTCTCCCCGTGATTGCGTGGGTCTCACCCCCACAACCCAAAAAGATGTGCAGGCTAGGTGGATTGGCCACACTAAATTGCCCCTTAATTGAAAAAAAAAATCTATGTAAAGCAGCGAAGGGGAGGCGGTGGCATAGTGGAATTATCACTGGACTGGTAATCCAGAGACCCAGGGTAATGATCTGGAGTCCCGGGTTCGAATCCCACCACAGCAGGGTGTGGAATTTAAAACTCAATAAAATCTCGGGAATTAAAAAGTCTGATGATGACCATGAAACCATGGTCGTAAAAACCCATCTGGTTCACTAATGTTCTTCAGGGAAGGAAATCTGCCGTCCTTACCCGGTCTGGCCTACATGTGACTCCAGACCCACCAGCAATGTGGTTGAGTCTGGGCAACAAATGCTGGCCCAGCCTGCGACGCCCACGCCCCGTGAACGAATAACAAAAAAGGTTTAAGAGGAGATTTGGTGGTGGAGGTGGTGAAAATCATGAACAATCTTGGTAAAGGGAACGAGGAGAAAGTGGTCGCACAGTAAGGCAGGTGAATCCTGAACTGATGTAACTGGTAAAAGGAGCAGAGGGTGAGTTGAGGAGAAGCGAGTTGTTGTGGTCTGGGACCCCGCGGCCCAACAGGAAGCAGCTCAGTAAACAAAAACAATAGGAGAATTGGGCAAATGAGGGATTTGCTAGGGTCGGGAGGCAAAGGTGCCGATGGGCTAGCCAGTCAACTCTGATTGGCTGAGGTGTTACAACACCAGGTTAAAGTCCAACAGGTTTGTTTCAAACACGAGCTTTCGGAGCACTGTTCCTTCCTCGGGTGAATGCCAGTGCTCCGAAAGCTCGTGTTTGAAACAAACCTGTTGGACTTTAACCTGGTGTTGTAAGACTTCTTACTGTGCTCACCCCAGTCCAACGCCGGCATCTCCACATCATGGCTGAGGGTGTTGGCATGGAAACAGCAACGGGGAACTCCTTAAGCTTCCGGGTAATTCAAACACTGTGCAAAGGTTTGAACATATTCCTTCTGTTAGCAGAGAATGGATCCCTGTGCACGTCATGAACGAACCGCATTACGAGCGCGCCGGATGAACTATTGTTTGTGTAGCGCACTCAGGATTGTCCAGTAAAGAGGAAGATACCACTTACCTGCTGCCATATGTAGCAGAGCTGTAACAGAAATGAGGAGCAGTGCAGCCACTTTCAGTTCCATTCTGTCTCACTCTCTCTCTCTCTTGGTGCTTGGGAGTGTTGCAAAGACTCAGTTGATCTCTGAATGGAACCTCCTTCTCTGAGGTCTGAGCACGCCAGGGTCCTCCTTATATTGTGCGGGGAGCTCTCCGTATGGAATTCCCGGGGTGGGCTGGAACATGTTGCATCACAAATTCTCTTTAATTCTCAACATTTTTCCAAGAGCTTATTAACCATGACCTTTCACAGCCAGGTGTCAGCGCAGATGAGATTTCCTCCCCGCCCACATTCATTCCTGGTAGAGATTGTAACATTACAGCGATAGATTATGGGTGTATGTTGTGACAGAAATGGAAAGTGCTTCAAGGAAAAATAATACTCTGTCACCAGCTGGTTTTATTTCATTCCTGAATAACCCCTGAACATTACTGAGGTTAAAACGATTAAATGACGAAGCTAGGTTGCACTGACAAATAAATTGTGAAGGATGGAGAAAATAATAGATGTTATAGAACCATAAAATCCCCGCAGTTCAGAAAGAGGCCATTCGGCCCATCGGGTCTGAACCAACCCTCTGAAACAGCATCCAACCCAGGCCCCCCCCCCGCCCCATCTCCGTAACCCCACCGAACCTTTGGACCCTAAGGGGGGAACTTATCACAGCCAATCCACCAAATCTGCACATCTTTGGACTGTGGGAAGAAACCGGAGCACCCGGAGGAAACCCACGCCGACACGGGGAGAACGTGCAGATTCCGCACAGACAGTGACCCAAGCCGGGAATCGAACCTGGGTCCCTGAAGCTGTGAGGCAGCAGTGCTAACCACTGTGCCACCGTGCCTCCAATTTGGGCGTGATTCAGCAACCCTGTTGTGTCAGGCGTGGATCCGGGCACAACGGGTGAATCGTACACCACCCGGAGTGATCTCGTCCTCGCTGGGCGAGCTGATCTGAATACTTAAATGAGCCTGATGGCTCATGACAGGGTGGCGTGGCACCCTGGCACTCCCCTGGCACTCCTCTGGCACACGGGGGCCTTGGCACTGCCAGCCTACACTCTGGCTGTGCCACCTGGGGAGCCCAGCTGTGCCACCTGGGCAGCCTGGCAGTGCCACCTGGGCAACCCTGGCAGTGCCACCTGGGCAACCCTGGCAGTGCCACCTGGGCAGCCTGGCTGTGCCACCTGGGCAACCCTGGCTGTGATACCTGGGCAACCCTGGCTGTGCCACCTGGGCAACCCTGGCAGTGCCACCTGGGGAGCCTGGCGTTGCCACCTGGACAACCCTGGCGTTGCCACCTGGGCAACCCTGGCTGTGTCACCTGAGCAACCCTGGCAGTGCCACCTGGGAAATCCTGTCTGTGCCACCTGGGGAGCCTGGCAGTGCCACCTGGGCAACCCTGGCAGTGCCACCTGGGCAACCCTGGCAGTGCCACCTGAGGAGCATGGCAGTGCCACCTGGGAAACCCTGGCAGTGCCACCTGAGGAGCCTGGCAGTGCCACCTGGGCAACCCTGGCAGTGCCACCTGAGGAGCCTGGCAGTGCCACCTGGGCAACCCTGGCAGTGCCACCTGGGCAGCCTGGCTGTTCCACCTGGGCAGCCTGGCTGTTCCACCTGGGCAACCCTGGCAGTGCCACCTGGGCAGCCTGGCAGTGCCACCTGGGCAACCCTGGCAGTGCCACCTGGGGAGCCTGGCAGTGCCACCTGGGCAACCCTGGCAGTGCCATCTGGGGAGCCTGGCAGTGCCTCCTGGGCAGCCTGGCAGTGCCACCTGGGAAACCCTGGCAGTGTGTGACGAATGCAGGATTTTTGATACATTGGATTACAAACATTTGGCAATTGAAGGATTAAAAGCCTGGCATGCTGTGGAGTCGCTGGGGAGATATTGAGCGGGATTCTCCGTCCAGTGACCTGGAATTGCGATTGGGAGGAGACGCGGGGGTTAGCCGAAAATCAAGGTCGGCAATTGGTGCCAAACAGAACGCCACGCTCCATCGCCTCTATGGAGGTGTGGGTACATTCCGCACCCTACGCCAACCTAGGCATGCAGATGGTACAGTAATGGCCATTAGCACATCACAAATGGGCCCAACCTGGTAGTCTCCAGTGACCCACCAGGTGTTGGCACCCCTCAGTGCACCCTTCCGTGGCGCTGCAGGGTGGGGGGTGCAGTGTGCACCCTGAACAGCGAATGCATACTTCGTGGCCCTTGCCACCCTCCCTGACCCCCACCCCTCCAGGGCGGATGCCCCCTTCGTTAGCCCACCCTACAGAAATATCAGACGCACCAAGCTCCACCTGCCCACTGCGCCCCTGCTCCCAACCATCCTGCCCACCAAACAGGTAGGCACAACCCGCGGGTCACACAGAGGACCCACGCCACATTACAGCAGTGGTCCCCACGGACACCCACCCCTTCTCCCTGCACCCTCTGCGGTCCCTGCCCTCACATATGCCACCAAGCATGGCAGCGGTTGGTGGCACGCAGCCCACCCACGGTTAACCCCACAGGAGGGCACGGGCCGGACAGCTGGCATGGACGAGTGGGCGGGCAGGAGGCCTCCCGGTGTGGCGGGAAGAGTCGGGGGGTACGGCCGGGGGCTGGAGCTGCGATCCGGAGGGGGGAGGGAAACAAATGGTGGCTGCGGTGCATGCCAGGAGTCTGGCCGCTGAAGCACTGGCAGATACACTGAGGCTGCGCGAGCAGGAACTGCTCGGGGAGAACCCTGCAGACCAGGAGCCTGCCCCAGAGGAGGAGCAAGGGCCAGCCGGTCATGATGGGGAGCTGGCCGCCCAACAGGCCGTGGAGGAAGTGGGACGGAGGATTGGCATTAACCCCCGTGTATACCGGCCATGCCTGACGTCCGAGGACCTGCCGGACTGGGTGAGCCACTGTTGGCTGAAGCTGAGTAGGGGACAGTGTGACATCCGTGCTGGATGTTGCTGCCAGCTGGGAATGCCGGGACATGGTGTCCGCCAAGCGGATGGTCGCCCTCAATGCTTATGCCACGGGGTCCCTCCAGGCCCAGAATGAGGGTCAGTCTGGGATCTCCCAGACCTCCGTACACAGGTGCTTCCGTGCCATCACCGATGCCCTGTGTGCCCAGGTGGCACAATGAATTCCCTTCAACTGGACCGAGCCCACCAGGTTCCCTGGGCAACGGGATTCACTGCCATCGCCAATATGCCTCAGGTCCAGGGGGTGAGCGGTGGGTCGCTTGTCCCCCTACGAGCACTGGCGTATCAGGAGGTGTCCTTCATCAGTAGAGAGGGATACCACTCCCTCAATGTGCAGGGATGTGTGGACACTGGTTGCACATCGTACACGTCTGCGCCCGATACCCAGGCAGCACAACACCTTTGCCCTGGTACACTTGACAGTGCCCACACCTTCGCAGCGCAGCCCCGGGTGAGGAGTTGGCTTCTGGGCGGCAGGGGCTATCCGCTGCTGTCGTGGCTGATGACACCAATCTGGACGCCTCAGACGTAGGTGAAGACCTGCTACAACGATTCCCGTGCAGCGACCAGGCGCATCATCGAGCGGTGCATTAACGCCCTGAAGGAGCGATTGAGGGGACTGGACTGCACGGGTGGGACCCTCCAGTACAGCCCTTGAAGTGTCTCCCATGTTGTGATGGCCTGCTGCATCCTGCACAGCATCACGCTGCAGAGGGGCGACATGCTGGAGGAGGAGGTGCAGGAAGGCCATCCCATCCTCATCTGACAAGGTAGACATGGAGGAGGGACAGGACATGAGGCCCAGCCAGGCCAAGGAGGCCCCTGTAGCCTTCGAGGACGGCCACTGGGGGTACCCTCTGCAGGCCCTGTCCCATGCTGTGCTCCAACATCCGGACCCCAATATACCGGCCTCCCCCCCCCCCCCCCCCCACACACACACACACACACACACACACCCACACCCAACTGGCACTCTGCACTCGGCCCAGCCCAGCTCATCCCTCACACCTTGTGGACAGAGGGCCGACAAAGTTCGGAACGTCAGTGTGGTAATACCACTGTATATATATGTGTGTGCCTCTATTAGGGGATGTACAATAGTACCTGCTATTACAGGTTTGTCGGTAAGCCCCTGCATAGATTGTCGGTAAGCCCCTGCCGGCTAGCTCCGCCCACAGGGAGCAGTATAAATATCCATGAGGTCTCCTGAGCTGCCATTTTATAGCTCCACTTGAGGGAATAACATCTCACGGTAATAAAGCCTCTTTTGTACCGTTTAGTGTTTCTGTGTGCAATTGTTAGCGCATCAGTCAGTGAACATGTGTTTATTTGTGATAGTGCTACATACAACAACTGTGCCCGAGCCCCTAACACTATCCCATGTGCTGCAGCTGGGCAAGTTTAACTGGTGTCAAACTTCCGAGTGTCTGAATGCCCCTTCCAGCTGGGTCCCCTTGCATCAGACGTGGAGGTGACCTGCTGCACTCCCGGCCCTGTGACCTGGGTCCTCTTTGGCAGCCATCCTCTGGCATGACTGGGCCCGGATGAGCCTGGGAGTCTTCCTGCTGTCACAGGTGGTGTGGTATCACTCTGTTCTGCAGGCTACCCATTGGATGTGCCAGGGACAGGTGAGGGAGGTTCACAGGTGCTGTGGTTTTCCGGCATCAGCTCAGTCACCTCCTCCTCCCTGGTAGTGCCCGCTGGCACCTGGGCTAATCCTTTGGACTGGGGTGCGGCTGGAGTGAGCTACCGTCACCTGTCGCTGCCAGTCCTGGAGGCCTGCTCTCATCTCGAACAGGATAGTAATAATAATAATACCACTCACGGCCATCGGGCACAACGGCTGCGCGAGGTTCTGCTGGGACTGGGCCACAACACTCTGGGACAAAGCCACATCCCTCTGGGACAAAGCCACATCCCTCTGGGACCGGACCACATCCCTCTGGGACAAAGCCACATCCCTCTGGGACAAAGCCACATCCCTCTGGGACCGGACCACATCCCTCTGGGACTGGGCCACATCCCTCTGGGACTGGGCCACATCCCTCTGGGACTGGGCCACATCCCTCTGGGACCGGGCCACATCCCTCTGGGACTGGGCCCGATCCCTCTGGGACTGGGCTGCATCCCACTGGGACTGGGCTTCATTCCTCTGGGACTGGGCCTCATCCCTCTGGGACTGGGCCTCATCCCTCTGGGACTGGGCCTCATCCCTCTGGGACTGGGCCGCAACCCCCTGGTACTGTGCACATCCCTCTGGGACTGGGCCGCATCCGTCTGGGACTGGGCCGCATCCCTCTGGGACTGGACCACATCCCTCTGGGACTGGGCCACATCCCTCTGGGACTGGGCCCCATCCCTCTGGGACTGGGCCACATCCCTCTGGGACTGGGCCACATCCCTCTGGGACCAGGCCGCACCCCTCTGGGATTGGGACACATCCCTCTGGGACCAGGCCACATCCCTTTTTTCCCAGTTTTCCTCCACTCCATTAGAATAGACACTGGAAATTTGGGGGAATTCTGTTCACTGGCATGCTCTTGAAATCGCTCAACATTGATCTTTTCGCTGAGCTATTTCTTCATCCTTCGTGAAATTTGATGGACACAGAGGAGCGGGTGTTTGATCTATCCAACAGTCAGGTGGTCATCGCTTTGGTGAAGACCATCCTTGGGATTGGACGATGACGAAGTTGATCACGTGCCAGTGCTTTGATCCTGGATATCTCCAGCAGGTCGTGAACTTGCCTTTTTGGTGGGACAGTGATGTCATGCTGGTGTTTTGCATATTTGGCGAGCAGGGAGAACTCCGTTGGAGCTGCAGTTCCCAACTCCTTCATTCCCGATGGTTCCTTTCCAGATTTCGGAACCCTTTCCAACCCTGGCATTCAAGTCCCCTTCGGAATTTTGGAGAGTATGGTGGCCAGGGAGGAGTGGAAGCCTTCTTTGTACTCAGTGGCTGCAAGGGTAGGGGGGTAGGCGCTCTGATAGAATCTAGTTTTATTTCTAGCTTTATTCGTATAGCAGTTAATTGAATGCATATAATCAATAAGCGAAATATTAGGAGTGTCTTGATTGTGGGAACCCAGTCATTTTCTCATGTAATGAATTAACCATTGTATCCCATTGTATTCAATACTGAGAATGGAGTGTTCTCTGTCTAATCAACTAATCAATTTTCGGTCTCCACCCATGAAACATGGCAAACTGTGAGAAAACATATCCAGTATTTTTCATAAGACTGCGCATACAAACGCTAAGCTAGTTTTGATAGGCACTAGTCAATCTCAAGTCATGTTCATTGTTTAATGAACATGTTATCCTCTAAGTAACAGACATTCATTTGAAGAAATTGAGAGGTTGAATTGGAAGCCAAAGAACGCAAAAGAGGGGTTAACCCAGAGATCGAGGTTATGTGATCGAGGTTCTTTGGGCGCGATTCTCCCAGAGGGGGAGAAATCGTAAGGCTGGCGTCAAATCCGGGCGGGTTTGACGCCAGCCCCCCCCCTCCCCAACCGGGAACCGATTCTGGTCCCCGGTCGGGGCTAGCATGCCGCCGCCGTAAACTCCGGCATCGCGGGCTTAACGAATTTCGTTAAGCCCGCTTGCCAGAGTTTGCGCCGGCTGACGCGTCATATGACGTCAGCCGCGCATGCGCGGATTGGAAGACTCCAACCCGCGCATGCGCGGATGACGTCATCGCGCATTTGCGCGAAACCCGCGCATGCGCGGGCCGGGATGCCCCTCAGCCGCCCCGCGAAGTGATACAGCGGGGCGGCGGAGGGACAAAGAGTGCGCGGGCATCGGACCCGCTGGGTGGGCATCGATCGCGGGGCCATGGCACCCTTGGCACGGCCATGGTACTGCCGTGCCAATCGGTGCCATGGTTTTAAAAATCGGCACTTTACGGCCGTTTTTACGAACGGCCAGACCAGGTGTGTTTGCCGTTCGTAAAAACAGCCGTAAAGGGCTGGGAACTCGGCCCATCGGACAGCTGAGAATCGCTGCTGGCTGTAAAAAAACGGCGGCAGCGATTCGTATCGGGAGTCGGGCGTGGGGGGGGGGGGGGGCGGAGAATAGCGGGAGGGCGTCGGACGAGCGTGGCCGTAAAATTTTACGAGCCCCACTATTCTCCGCACCGTCGTGAGTGCGGAGAATTGCGCCCTTTGTTCCTGAATTTGTGAATCATCTATCTATCTGTTAGTGTTTAGTGATTTATTTTGTGCTTTATGCGTTTGCCATGTGCTTAACTTTTCTGCATTGTTTGATATTTTGTTTCTAAGTTTTATTCAGTTCTTATTCAAGTATTTCAAGCCATTTTCATTTCATTTCATTTCATTTCCATTTCATTTCAAACACCAGTGAACAACGAACAATAAAGTCGTATTTTTGACACCTCCCACCAACCGGACTATCGATTCTTATCAGATGAGAAAAAGAGTCCCCATACACTCACAGCTATTGCTGCTGGTTCTTGACGGAGATTCAGGCGGCCCTTGTTGATGCTGACAGGGATCTCTGGTAGCTGCTTGAGGAGCTTGATCTTGATGGTGAATCCAAGTCCATGCGTCCTGGGCTGATTCTCGGGCTTTGCTCTCCAGAGGAAGGTGTGACCTCCGTCATCTTCCCTCAGGTGCACCTATGCCTGCTCCTCTGCAGGGCAGCCCAGGGAGGTTCCTGAGGTCACGTGAAAGAAGGACAGTCCTCCGTTGCGGTCGACCGTTTCGATCATTACCCCGTGCGGTTCTGGAATTCAGTTGAACTTTTATTGCCTGACTGCAGGTGGATGAAGCTGCTCGATGTGGTTTTCCAGCCAGGCTTGGGGGACAGGACTGACTACTTTTAGGGCACCTTTTCATGTGCCTGCACCACATGGACAGCAGCGGTTCAAGAAGATAGCTCGCAACCACCTTATCAGGGGAAATTAAGGATGGGCAACAAATACTGGCTTAGCCTGCGACAGCCCTGTTCCAGGAAAGAATTGAAAAACAATGAGGCTGCGAAATCTGTGCAGGTATCGCATCCTGAAAGTTATAAAAATAACAAACAGCATCATGAGAAAAGTTATTCAGTGCTTGATGCAGTGGTTAATGCTCACTCTGTCAATGATTACTGCTCACTCTGTCAACATTGTAAATTCTATGATTCTACAAAAATGATTAAAGCTCACTCTGTCAATGATTTGCGGATGACACCACGGTTGGTGGAGTGGCAGATAATGTTGAGGATTGAGGATACAGCAGGACATAGATAGGTTGGAGACCTGGGGCGAAATTCTCCGACCCCCAGCAGGGTCAGAGAATCGCCTGGGGCCGCCGAAAATCCTGCCCCCGCCATGGCAGAGATTCTCCGCCACCCGGGAAGTGGCGGTGGCGGGAATCTCGCCACTCCGATCGGAGAGGCCCCTGCGGCGATTCTCCGGCCCGGATGGGCCGAAGTCCCGCTGCTGGGAGGCCTCTCCCGCTGCCGAGGTTTAAACCACCTCTGGAACGGCGGGATCAGCGGCGCGAGCAGGCCCCCGGGGTCCTGGGGGGGCGGGGGGGCGATCGAACCCCGGGGGGTGCCCCCACGGTGGCCAGGCCTGCGATCGGGGCCCCCCGCTCAGACTCCGGGCCAGTGCCCTGGCTGCACTATTTTCCTCCGCGTCCGCCACAGCCTCTGCCATGGCGGAAGCGGAAGAGAACCCCACATCGCGCATGGGCTGGCAGTGACGTCAGCGGCCAGCTGCTGCTGACGTCACTGCCGGCGCATGCGCGGACCGGCGAAAGCCTTTCGGCCAGCCCCGCTGCCGGGGGCGCCGTTTTTTTGCGCCAGTCTTCTGGTGCAAACCGCTCCGGCGCGGGGCTGGCCCCCAAAGGTGGGGAGAATTCCCCACCTTTGGGGAGGCCCGACCCATGAGTGGTTGGCGCCACTCCCCTACGCCGGCACCCTCCGTCACGGCGGGTAGGGGAGAATCCCGCCCCGGGGCAGAGAAATGGCAAATGGGGTTTAATAGGGACAAATGCAAGGTAATGCGTTTTGGTAGGTCTAACATAGAGGGGGAATGTACCGCAAATGGCAAAACTCATGGGAATGTAGAATAATAATAATAATACTCGCACACACACGTGCACACAAACTCACCAACACACACACATTCACTTTCACACACTCACTCACACACACCCACTCACAAACACGTAAACACTGACGCTTGGCAAGAAAGTGGCTTAGTGTTAATGACGCTGGACTAGTAATCCAGAAGCCCAGACTAACGCTCTGGGACATGGGTTCAAATCCCACCACGGCAGCTGGAATGCAAATCTGGAATTGAAAGCTAGTCTCAGAAATGGTGACCAAGACAACTTCCATCGATGGTTGCAAAAAACCGTCTAGTTCACACTGATGCCCTTTCGGGAAGGAATTCTGCCGTCCTTACCTGGTCTGGCCTACATGTGACTCCAGACCCACAGCAATGTGGTTGTAAAGCAGGAATAATTTCAGGGTTATGGGGTAATTAGAGAGCTCTTTGAAAGAGCTGGCAGTGTTACGATAGGCCGAATGGCCTTCTTCAGTAACATTTGGTTCAATGATTCTTGAGAGGGGATCCAGCTGGTGAAGACTCATGAGCGCATCTTACGAACAGAGGTAAGTACCCCGTGGACGGTAAGTGTAAGACGGCTCATTGGGGCCTGTCTTGTGCTGGCAAACAGTTAAGTTTAGGGCCAGCAAGGATTGTGTGGGGAGTACAAATGTGACGTCTAATCTCTGCTTTATTTATGTATTATCCTGGTGTACTGCCAGCAGGCGAATGAGTCAGACTCTTGGAAAACGCATACCCGACTCCTGTTCTAAGAAGTAAATTTCAAGGGAACTGCTGACTCGGAAAACTGCCCCCATGCAACGAATTCTACAGAAACCCAAACCACAATCCCACACTGATAACATTCAAAACCATTCACTAATTGTCAATTTGATGGTGATTGAGGCAAAGGTCAAAATTAGTTGGTCATTGAATTCCGGAAGCAAAGTATTGTACACTCCCATGTCAGCATCAATGGGGCTCAGGCGGAGGTGTAAACATGCATGGGTGTGTTTTCAGGTGTATGCGTTTTATATATATGTGAATGCATGTGTACATCAGCACGTGTGGGTATGAGAGAATGTGTAACTGTACGGACATACGTGTGTTTGCATGTGAGTGTGCATGTGTGAGTGCATGAGTGTGTGACAGTGTGTGAGTGTGTGACAGTGTTGTGGGGTGGCGCACATGAGTGTGTGTGCAGGCAATGTGTGTGTGCAGGCACAGGTAGTGTGTGTGTGTGTGTGTGTGTCACTGTCTGTGTGTAACTATGGAAGTGTGTGTGTATGTGCATTTCAGGGTCTGTGAGGTTGACTGTGTGTTTGTCAATGGATGGGAAGCGGCTCCATGAGATGGTCTGGGCTCTGCTCAGGACTCTCTGAAATTTCTTGCAGTCTTGGGCTGATCAGTTGCCAGACCAGGATATGATGCAGCTGTGGTGAATGTATTATGCCAATAATCCACCATTGTATTTGCATCTGTGCTATGCTGTTGCCCTTGTGGTCTTCTCTTATGGGCCATTGGCTGGCATTATCCATAGGGGAACATGTTGGAGCATGTATGGGCTCCGCCCCATGGCTCCTCATCTTGAAGGGAGGTATAAACAGCAGTTGACCTGTAGGCGGTTCTCAGTATTGGATCAGTTGCAGGCAAGCACTGTTCGAAGTTGATTAAAGCCACGGTTTACTTCTACTCATGTCTCGAGTGAATTGATGGTCGCATCACAGATATCTCCCTGAGAGAGAGAGAGAGGATAGAGAGACACCAGTCAGTGTGCAGATATCTCCCTGAGAGAGAGAGAGGGGACTGAGAGACACCAGTCAGTGTACAAATATCTCCGTGAGAGAGAGGGGGCTGAGAGAAATCAGGTTGTGTACAGATATCTCCCTGAGAGAGAGAGGGGACTAAGAGACACCAGTCAGTGTACAGATATCTCCCTGAGAGAGAGAGGGGACTAAGAGACACCAGTCAGTGTACAGATATCTCCCTGAGAGAGAGAGGGGACAGAGAGACACCAGTCAGTGTGCAGATATCTCACTGAGATAGAGGGGTCAGAGAGACACCAGTCAGTGTACAGATATATCTCTGGGAGAGAGAGGGGACTAAGAGACACCAGTCAGTGTACAGATATCTCCCTGAGAGAGAGAGGGGACAGAGAGACACCAGTCAGTGTGCAGATATCTCACTGAGATAGAGGGGTCAGAGAGACACCAGTCAGTGTACAGATATCTCCATGAGAGAGAGGGGACTGAGAGACATCAGGTTGTGTACAGATATCTCCCTGAGAGAGAGAGGGAACTAAGAGACACCAGTCAGTGTACAGATATCTCCCTGAGAGAGAGAGGGGACAGAGAGACACCAGTCAGTGTGCAGATATCTCACTGAGATAGAGGGGTCAGAGAGACACCAGTCAGTGTACAGATATATCTCTGGGAGAGAGAGGGGACTAAGAGACACCAGTCAGTGTACAGATATCTCCCTGAGAGAGAGAGGGGACAGAGAGACACCAGTCAGTGTGCAGATATCTCACTGAGATAGAGGGGTCAGAGAGACACCAGTCAGTGTACAGATATATCTCTGGGAGAGAGAGGGGACTAAGAGACACCAGTCAGTGTACAGATATCTCCCTGAGAGAGAGAGGGGACAGAGAGACACCAGTCAGTGTGCAGATATCTCACTGAGATAGAGGGGTCAGAGAGACACCAGTCAGTGTACAGATATCTCCATGAGAGAGAGGGGACTGAGAGACATCAGGTTGTGTACAGATATCTCCCTGAGAGAGAGAGGGAACTAAGAGACACCAGTCAGTGTACAGATATCTCCCTGAGAGAGAGAGGGGACAGAGAGACACCAGTCAGTGTGCAGATATCTCACTGAGATAGAGGGGTCAGAGAGACACCAGTCAGTGTACAGATATATCTCTGGGAGAGAGAGGGGACTAAGAGACACCAGTCAGTGTACAGATATCTCCCTGAGAGAGAGAGGGGACAGAGAGACACCAGTCAGTGTGCAGATATCTCACTGAGATAGAGGGGTCAGAGAGACACCAGTCAGTGTACAGATATATCTCTGGGAGAGAGAGGGGACTAAGAGACACCAGTCAGTGTACAGATATCTCCCTGAGAGAGAGAGGGGACAGAGAGACACCAGTCAGTGTGCAGATATCTCACTGAGATAGAGGGGTCAGAGAGACACCAGTCAGTGTACAGATATCTCCATGAGAGAGAGGGGACTGAGAGACATCAGGTTGTGTACAGATATCTCCCTGAGAGAGAGAGGGGACTAAGAGACACCAGTCAGTGTACAGATATCTCCCTGAGAGAGAGAGGGGACAGAGAGACACCAGTCAGTGTGCAGATATCTCACTGAGATAGAGGGGTCAGAGAGACACCAGTCAGTGTACAGATATATCTCTGGGAGAGAGAGGGGACTAAGAGACACCAGTCAGTGTACAGATATCTCCCTGAGAGAGAGAGGGGACAGAGAGACACCAGTCAGTGTGCAGATATCTCACTGAGATAGAGGGGTCAGAGAGACACCAGTCAGTGTACAGATATCTCCATGAGAGAGAGGGGACTGAGAGACATCAGGTTGTGTACAGATATCTCCCTGAGAGAGAGGGGACTGAGAGACACCAGTCAGTGTACAGATATCTCCCTGAGAGAGAGGGGACTGAGAGACATCAGGTTGTGTACAGATATCTCCCTGAGAGAGAGGGGACTGAGAGACACCAGTCAGTGTACAGATATCTCCCTGAGAGAGAGAGAGGGGACTGAGAGACACCAGTCAGTGTACAGATATCTCCCTGAGAGAGGGGACTGAGAGACACCAGTCAGTGTACAGATATCTCACTGTGAGAGAGAGGGGACTGAGAGACACCAGTCAGTGTACAGATATCTCCCTGAGAGAGAGGGACTGAGAGACACCAGTCAGTATACAGATGGCTCCCTGAGATAGAGGGGTCAGAGAGACACCAGTCAGTGTGCAGATATCTCACTGAGATAGAGGGGTCAGAGAGACACCAGTCAGTGTACAGATATCTCACTGAGAGAGAGAGGGGACTGAGAGACATCAGGCTGTGTACAGATATCTCCCTGAGAGAGAGGGGACTGAGAGACACCAGTCAGTGTACAGATATCTCCCTGAGAGAGAGGGGACTGAGAGACAGCAGTCAGTGTACAGATATCTCCCTGAGAGAGAGAGAGGGGACTGAGAGACACCAGTCAGTGTACAGATATCGCCCTGAGAGAGAGGGGGGACTGAGAGACATCAGGCAGTGTACAGATATTTCCCTGGGAGAGAGGACTGAAAGACACCAGTCAGTGGACAGATATCTCCCCGAGAGAGAGAGGGGACTGAGAAACACCAGTCAGTGTACAGATATCTCCCTGAGAGATGGAGGGTACTGAGAGACAGCAGTCAGTGTACAGATATCTCCCTGAGAGAGAGGGGACTGAGAGACACCAGTCAGTGTACATATCTCCCTGAGAGAGAGAGGGGACTGAGAAACACCAGTCAGTGTACAGATATCTCCTTGAGAGAGAGAGGGTACTGAGAGACAGCAGTCAGTGTACAGATATCTCCCTGAGAGATAGAGGGGACTGAAGACACCAGTCAGTGTACAGATATTTCCCTGGGAGAGAGAGGGGACTGAGATACACCAGTGTACAGATATCTCCCTGAGAGATAGAGGAGACTGAGAGACACCAGTCAGTGTACAGATATCTCCCTGAGAGAGAGAGAGAGGGGAGTGAGTAACACCAGTCAGTGTACAGATATCTCCTTGAGAGAGGGGACTGAGAGACACCAGTCAGTGTACAGATATCTCCTTGAGAGAGAGAGGGGACTGAGAGACACCAGTCAGTGTACAGATATCTCCTTGAGAAAGAGAGGGGACTGAGAGACACCAGTCAGTGTACAGACATCCCCCTGAGAAAGAGGGGAGTGAGATACACCAGTCAGTGTACAGATATCTCCCTGAGAGAGAGAGGGGACAGATAGACACCAGTCAGTGTACAGATATATCTCTGGGAGAGAGAGGGGACTGAGAGACACCAGTCAGTGTACAGATATCTCCCTCAGAGGGAGAGGGGACTGAGAGACACCAGTCAGTGTACAGACATCTCCTGAGAAAGAGGGGAGTGAGATACACCAGTCAGTGTACAGATATCTCCATGAGAGAGAGAGGACTGAGAGTCACCAGTCAGTGTACAGATAACTCCCTGAGAGAGAGGGGACTGAGAGACACCACACAGTGTACAGATATCTCCCTGAGAGACACCAGTCAGTGTACAGATATCTCCCTGAGAGAGAGAGGGGACTGAGAGACACCAGTCGGTGTACAGATATCTCCCTGAGAGAGAGAGGGGACAGATAGTACCAGTCAGTGTAAAGATATCTCCATAAGAGAGAGAGGGGACTGAGAGACATCAGTCAGTGTACAGATATCTCCCTGAGAGAGAGAGGGGACAGATAGACACCAGTCAGTGTACAGATATATCTCTGGGAGAGAGAGGGGACTGAGAGACACCAGTCAGTGTACAGATATCTCCCTCAGAGGGAGAGGGGACTGAGAGACACCAGTCAGTGTACAGACATTTCCCTGAAAAAGAGGGGAATGAGAGACACCAGTCAGTGTACAGATAGTTCCCTGGGAGAGAGAGGACTGAGAGACACCAGTCAGTGGACAGATATCTCCCTGAGAGAGAGAGGGGACAGATAGACACCAGTCAGTGTCCAGGTATCTCCCTGAGAGAGAGAGGGGACTGAGAGACACCAGTCAGTGTACAGATAGTTCCCTGGGAGAGAGAGGACTGAGAGACACCAGTCAGTGTATAGATATTTCCCTGAGAGAAAGAGGGGGGACTGAGAGACACCAGTCAGTGTACAGATCTCCCCGAGAGAGAGAGGGGACTGAGAGACACCAGTACTGGCCCTCTGATAGTGCAGCACTCCCTCAGTACTGACCCTCTGACAGTGCGGCACTCCCTCAGTACTGGCCCTCTGACAGTGCAGCACTCCCTCAGTACTGACCCTCTGACAGTGCGGCACTCCCTCAGTACTGGCCCTCTGACAGTGCAGCACTCCCTCAGTACTGACCCTCTGATAGTGCAGCACTCCCTCAGTACTGACCCTCTGACAGTGCAGCAGTCCCTCAGTACAGACCCTCTGACAGTGCGGCACTCACTCAGTACTGACCCTCTGACAGTGCAGCACTCCCTCAGTACTGACTCTCTAACAGTGCAATACGCCCTCAGTACTGACCCTCTGACAGTGCAGCACTCCCTCAGTACTGACCCTCTGACAGTGTGGCACTCACTCAGTACTGACCCTCTGCAGTGCAGCACTCCCACAGTACTGACCCTCCGACAGTGCAGCACTCCCTCAGTACTGACCCTCTGACAGTGGAGCACTCCCTCAGTACTGACCCTCTGACAGTGCGGCACTCCCTCAGTACTGACCCTCTGACAGTGCGGCACTCCCTCAGTACTGACCCTCTGACAGTGCAGCACTCCCTCAGTACTGACCCTCTGACAGTGCAGCACTCCCTCAATACTGACCCTCTGACAGTGCGGCACTCCCTCAGTACTGACCCTCTGACAGTGCAGCACTCCCTCAGTACTGACCCTCTGACAGTGCAGCACTCCCTCAGTACTGACCCTCTGACAGTGCAGCACTCCCTCAGTACTGACCCTCTGACAGTGCAGCACTCCCTCAGTACTGACCCTCTGACAGTGCAGCACTCCCTCAGTACTGACCCTCTGACAGTGCAGCACTCCCTCAGTACTGCCCCTCTGACAGTGCAGCACTCTCTCAGTACTGACCCTCTGACAGTGCGGAGCTCCCTCAGTACTGACTCTCTGACAGTGCGGCACTCCCTCAGTACTGACCCTCTGACAGTGCAGCACTCCCTCAGTACTGACCCTCTGACAGTGCAGCACTCCCTCAGTACTGACCCTCTGACAGTGCGGCACTCCCTCAGTACTGACCCTCTGACAGTGCAGCACTCCATCAATACTGCATTGGAATATTAATGTATAATTAAAGCCCTGTTCCCAGTGCCAGAAATCAGTGGAAAGCAGCAGAAGAAATGATATTGATAAGCTGGAAAATGGGGCAGAGCAATGACAGATAGAATTTAATTCTGATAAGTGTAAGGAGTTGCAATTTGGAAAAGTAAGAAGTCTTACAACACCAGGTTAAAGTCCAACAGGTTTGTTTCAAACACGAGCTTTCGGAGCACTGCTCCTTCCTCAGGTGAATGGAGAGGTATGTTCCAGAAACATATTTACAGACATAGTCAAAGATGCCAGACAATGCTTAGAATGCGAGCATTAGCAGGTGATTACATTTTTACAGATCCAGAGATAGGGGTAAACCCAGGTTAAAGAGGTGTGCAACCTGAGTGGGTTTGTGATCTGTAGCCGTTTCGGGATCTTGTCTGCTTTCTTGCATCTTTGTAGAAACTCAATGTCAGTGTCTATATGCGCGATTTTCCCGGAGATCCTCTCCACTTTGAGCCGGCAGTTTGCGGTGTCGATGGCAGCCATGATGTGGAGATGCCGGCGTTGGACTGGGGTGAGCACAGTAAGAAGTCTTACAACACCAGGTTAAAGTCCAACATGTTTGTTTCAAACACGAGCTTTCGGAGCGCAGCTCCTTCCTCAGGTGAATGAAGAGTCCAGTAAGGGGGGATATGCACAATGAAGGCCAGGTCCTATGGGAGTGTTGATGAACAAAGGGACCTTGGTGTACAAGTCCATAGGTGCCTTATTGTGGCAGCACAGACAGATGGGTTGTTGAAGATGGGCTACGGAGTGCTTGCCTTCATTAGCCGGGGCATAGAATATAAGAACAATGAGGTCTTGGAACAACTTTATAAAACATTGGTTTGGCCACCGATAGAGTATAGTTTGCAGTTCCGGTCACCACACCATTGGAAGGATGTCATTGCACTGGAGGGGCTATTCTGAGAAACTAACTGCAATGTTCATAAACATAATGTTTTTTTTGACAGCTCCTGGGCCACTTCAAATAGAGTTAAGTGCTGTTAGTTTTTAACTGATCGCTTCAAAGTCACTCACCAGGAAGGGAGATGAATGGAACAATGCCGACTGCTGGCTGTGTGTGGAAGCTGCCAATCACAGCCTACGAAAATCAATATCAAAGAGAAATGAATGATTGATGTGCTGACCACAGATCTGAGGGGGGTTTTGTTTTGTAAGGGGCAATGAAAAGTCCACACCGAGTTTGGTCGGAACAAACAGATTATTTTTTACAAGTTGAAAAATGATTAAATATTCACATGGATTTGGGAGTCCTTGTGCAGGGGTCAGGGAAAGTTAGCATGCAGGTACAGCAAAGAATTAGGAAGGCAAATGTCATGTCAGCCTTGATTGCTGTAAGGATGTCTGGCTGCAATTGTATTGGACCTGAAGTACCGTGCACAGTTTTAGTCTCATGGCCTGAGGAAGGATTTGATTTGATTTATTATTGCCACATGTATTAGTATACAGTGAACAGTATTGTTTCTTGCATGCTGTACAAACAATGCATACCGTACACAGGGAAGGAAGGAGAGACTGCAGAATATAATGTTACAGTTGTAGCAAGGTGTAGAGAAAAGATCAACTTAATACGAGGTAGGTCCATTCAAAAGTCTGATGGCAGCAGGGAAGAAGCTGTTCCTGAGTCAGTTGGTACGTGACCTCAAACTTTGGTATCTTTTTCCTGACAGAAGGAAGTGGAAGAGAGTATGTCCGGGGTGCGTGGGGTCCTTAATTATACTGGAAGGATGTCCTTGCCTCAGAGGTGAATGTAACAGAGGTTCACTGGACTGAGTGCTGGGAAGAGAGGCATTGCCTTCTGACGAGGGAGTGAGTAGAATGTATCCATATCTCCTGGAGTTTTGAAGAAAGAGGGCAACCTTATTGGCACATATAATGGGCACGATTCTCCCAGCCCCGCGGCGGGCTGGAGAATCGCCACGACCGCGCCACGCCGCCTCAACGCCAGCGCACGATTCTCCGAGGTGCGGAGAATCGGCGCCATTTGCACCAGCGTGTTTGCCGCGGAGCCGGTGGCGGGCCGCTGTCCAAGGCCGGGCCTCCGATTTTCTGGCCCGGATGGGCCGAGCGGCCGCGCGGGAAAAGCAGAGTCCCGCCGGCGCCGTCCACACCTGGTCGCTGCCGGCGGGAACTCTGCGCGAAGGGTCGGGGGACGGCCTGTGGGGAGGGTGAGGGGGGCTCTGTCACCGAGGGGCCGGGCTTCCGGGGGGGGGGGGTCTGGCCCGCGATCGGGGCCCACTGATCAGCAGGCCGGCCTCTCCCCCCACCCCGGGCCTACTTTGTTGCGTGCCCGGCCCCAGAACCCCCGCGCCATGTTGCTTCGGGGAAGGAGCGTTCAGTGAGGCCACCGTGCATGTGCGGGTTGGCGCCACCCCCCCAGTGCGCGCCAGGAAGTGAGGCTGGAGCGGCGTACACGACAGCCCGGCCACTCTGACCCACGATCAGAGAATCACGCCCAACATTCTTGGAATTCTTATGAAAAGGTTTCCTAGCTGGAGAGCTGAGAACATGGAGTCATCGCCTCAGCGTAAGTGGTTGAGCAGAAGATATTATTGGAGCAGTAGCAGTCTCTGCATTTTCCCAACAGGCTCGAGGTCACGTAGTCCCTTTGGACTAGAGCAGGGACTGCAGGGAGGATCAGCAAACTCACCACAACACTGTGGTGCGGGGAGACATTCAAGTGGGTGGAGTAATAAAGAAGGAGTTGTGGTGGGGGGGGCGGTGTATTGTCAAGGGCCTGGAGACAGTTCTCTGCAGCCGACAGCGTGTATCCTGAAGGCTGTGTAGCTTGTCCGATGCCAGGGTTAACGGCATCTCCCCAGGGCTTGAGAGTATCTCGAAGCAGGAGGAGAAGTATCGAGATGTTGTGGTCCACGTGAGTGCCAACAACATATGTAGGACTAAGAAAGAGGATTCCTGAGGGTGTACAAATAGCTAAGGGCAAGATTAAAAAGCACTGTCATAATATACACACAAGTATATGATGGTGCACAGTCAGACATTGATTGACACACAGGATGACCAATGAACACACAGAACACAGCAGCCAATCACCAGACAGGACACGGCCACTATAAAGCCAGAGGGCACTAGTTTTCCCGCTGTCTCGGGATCCAGCCTCTGAGACAGCCAGAGCCCGTGAGCAACAACTAGAACTTACACCATGTGGTAGTAAGATAGTCTGGTCAGATGAGCCTCAGGTCTCCAGTAAAGTCAGTATAGTGTCAACCCACAGTTAAAGTATGTTCAATAGTTAAGAGTTCAATAAAATCGAGTTGCATTTCTTCAAGTGTTGGAAGCCCGTCTCTCTCACTGCTGCAGTAAACGCAGTTCTCGCAGACCCAGCTTACCCAACACATCAAGCAGAACCTCAAAAATTCTGGACTACCCCACGAGCCATGAGCACGGTGGCGTAGTGGTTAGCACGACTGCCTCACAGCTCCAGGGTCCCAGGTTCAATTCTTGCTTCGGGTCACTGTCTGTGCGGAGTCTGCACGTTCTCCCCATGTCTGCGTGGGTTTCCTCCGGGTGCTCCGGTTTCCTCCCACAGTCCAAAGATGTGCAGGTTAGGGTGGATTGCCCATGCTGAATTGCCCCTAAGTGTCCAAAGATTGGGGGGAGTAGGGGGGATTAGGAGATGGGGCGGGATCGTAGGCCTAGGTAGGGTGCTCTTTCAGACAGGGTTGGTGCAGACTTAAATGGGCCGAATGGCCTCTTTCTGCACTGTCGGGTTCTATGATCTTATCGAATGGCAGGGCAGGCTCAAGGGGCCGAATGGCCTACTCTTGCTCCTAATTGGTAACTGACCGGCTCATTCATAATAAAAAAAAATAATAATAAAAATAATAATAGAATAATAAAGAAAATAATAGTAATAATAACCTTTTATTGTCACAAGTAAGAAGTTATTGTGAAAAGCCCCCAGTTGCCACATTCCGGCACCTGTTCAGGTAAGCTGGTACGGGAGGAGGGGGGGGGTTGGGGGTATCCAACTGGGGGGGGGGGCACGGTAGCCTGGCCCGTGATCGGGGCCAGCATCCCGATGGGCAATCGGTGAGTAGTCCCCCAGCGTCGGGAACTCAGCCGGTCGGGAGTGGATTGCTGGGTGGGCCTCTGTCAATGGGCCACGCAGCCGTTGCGGCGTACTCCACGGTCACGCCGATTTTTGGGTCCCGGAGAATCGACGGGCCGGCAAGGGCCCAATTATGGGGTGAAAGTGGATTCTCCGCCCCCGCGCCGGCCACGATTTCGGTGTGGGGCTGTGGAGAATTTAGCCCAGCTTACTCCTGCTTATCGATGGTGGTTCAATCAAGGCCCATTGTCCTCTGAAACACCCCTTGTCTGACCAGCCATCAGCTCATTAAGGAGTCTGACGGCTTCTTTTGTCCGTTCTTCGTCCTGCTGCAAAGTTGATCACCTGGGTCTGGAGGTTTGTTACATATTCATAAACTTGGGGTGGGTAATCAAAGTCCACATCGCAATAATAGGTTTATGCCTTGACTTGGGTGCTTTTGCAGGCGGCCAGTATCGATTCCAGCCAGCGCCTCATGAGACAGTTTCTGTTCCTGGCCCATGTGTATCTTCTCAGCTTGTTTCCAGTACCACACGCCAGGACCGGGATTCTCCAATCCCGCGGCCAATTTCTGACGGCGGCGTGAAAAGCAGCACCAAGCACTCCGGCGTCAATGGTCCGATAATGAGGAATTCTCCCCTTCCTGGGGGACTAGGTCAGCGCTGGAGTGGTCCCCGCAGCTCCAGCCGGCGCGTGTTCGTACATGTGTGGAATGGCCGGCGTGATTCCGAGTATGCACGGGGGTTATCGTCTCCGCGCCGGCCCCTGGGCAATATGGCGGAGCCCTACAGGGGCCCGGTGCGGAGGTACATAGACCCCCATGGAACCAGCCTGCCCGCCGAATGGTAGGCCCCAATCGCGGGCCAATCCACCGTGGGCTGCCCCCCCCCCCACCTGGGTCGGATCATCCCGCCACCCCCCTCCAGGACGGCCCCCGCAGACACACCTTCCAGGTCCCGCTGTGTGGGACATGAGTAACCCACGCCGGCGGGACTCGTCCGAACTCGGCGGCTACTTGGCCGATCGGGGCCCGGAGAATCGCCCTGGGAGCCGACTGGCGTGGCGGTGATCCCGCAGCCCCCCCGAGAATCAACGCTGGAGAATCGGTCAGCTGGCGTCGGGACGGCGAGCCGCGATTCTCGCTTCCCCCCCCCCCCCCCCGGGGATTCTCCGACCTGGCGCGGGGTCGGAGAATCCCAGCCCAGAAGTGAAGCCCTAGCGCGGGAAACAGAGAGGGAGAACAGCAAGGTTAACGATAACGTGCCGTGAATAAAGCTCACGAGGTTTTAAACTTCGGTGCTCTCCATTGTATCACATCTCCAAAACGCAACATAAAACTGACGATGAGGATGACAAAAATACCCCGGCTAGCCAGCCGGGAAGAAGACATTTACCAAAAAAAAATTGGAAAAGGGAAAGTTAGAAAGGAAAACTTTTCACATGTGCTACGGAAAACTGACGGGCTAGGTGGATGAGAGTAATGATAATCTGCCTGCGGATCAGATTATGCAGTTGTCTGTGAGAAATGAGAGGCTGAAGCTCACGATGTTGCCTCGTGTGTGAGGGAATCAAGGTAGTTGCAGACAACGCGAAGTGTGCATACGGTAAACCTCCATTGGGACAAAAATGGTGGGTGTTTCCAGCGCTGTGTGACCCCATAATGAACATGTGGAGCGAGGGAGCTCCCATACTGAGCATTTTGACTATTTTGTGCAGGCATGAAGATATTGTGATGCTCACTTTCCTGACCACGATGGCGGGAAACGTTTAATCTCCTCCGCAGTTTCGTTCAAACTGAGGAGTCAGGCGTTAAGACGTACAAGCAGACTGTAGATGCTTGGCAAGCATATTTTAGCCGAAACATTTGGTGATTGCAGAACACTTCAGATTCCATATTAGAAACCGAGAAGCGGGGGAGTCAATCACACAATTCGTGGCAGTGCTTAAACGATTTGCAGAATCTGATGAGTTTGGGAATGTGCTGAATGACACTGCTCGGGACAGATTTGTTTGTGGTGTACGCAGTGAAGCGACATAGAAACATTCGCCAATTGAGAGTAATCTTACTCTGCAGACAGCCAAGGAAATCACTGTTTCTGTGGAGCTGGCGACAAAGGAAACTCAGCAATTGCGTTTGTGCACTCGAATACCTAAATTCGGAGAGGCGGAGATTGATCAAGAACAGTCAGCATGGTTTTGTTAAGGGGAGGTCATGTCTGACCAACTTGACTGAGTTTTTCAAAGAGGTGACCAGGTGTGTAGATGGGGGAAATGCATTTGATGTAGTTTATTTGGACTTCACCAAGGCTTCTGATAAGATACCTGGGAGACTGATAGCAAAGGTCCATGGCATCCAAGGAAATTTGGCAAATTGGATCCATAATTGGCTGAGTGGTAGAAAGCTGAGGGTGATGGTCGAGGGGTGTTTCTCTGACTGGAAGCCTATGTCCAGTGGGGTCCCACAGGGATCAGTGTTGGGGTCCTTGCTGTTTGTGGTTTATATAAATGATTTAGCCATGAATGTAGGAGGGTTGATCAGTGAATTTGCAAGATTATACAAAAACTGGTAAACAGTGAGGAGGATGGCCTTCGATTACAGGAGGGTATCGTCGGGCTGGTCAGGTGGGCTGGTCAATGGCAAATGGAATTCAGTCTGGATAAGTGTGAGGTGATGCACTTGGGCAGGACAAACAAGACAAGTGTGAGTGTACATATGTGTGTGTGTGTGTGTTTGTGTGAGCATATGTGTGTGAATGTGTGGGTGTTTGTGTGTGTACGTGAGTGGGTGTTAGTGTGGAAGTGTGTACACGTGTGTGTGAGTGTACATATGTGTGTGAGTGTGAGTGATTGAGTGTCCGGTGTGTGTGTGATTGAGTGTGTGTGTGTGTGAATGCGAGAATGAGTGAGTGTATGTGTGTGAGTCAGCATGTGTGAGTGTGTGTGAGAGTGTGTGTGCCTGAGTGTGAGTGAGTGTGTGCGTGAGTGAGTGTAAGAGTGTGTGTGATTGTGAGTGTGTGTGTGGGTCTGTGTGGGTTTTTGTGTGTGTTAGTGTATGCGTCTGTATTTGAGGATATATGTGCTCTAGTGAGGGTGTGTGAGTATGTGTGTTAGTGAGTACCAGGTACGCGGTACATACTCGTGCGACTCGACCAACGTTGTCTACCTCATACGCTGCAGGAAAGGATGTCCCGAAGCGTGGTACATTGGCGAGACCATGCAGACACTGCGACAACGAATGAACGGGCATCGTGCGACAATCACCAGGCAGGAATATTCCCTTCCAGTCGGGGAACACTTCAGCAGTCAAGGGCATTCAGCCTCTGATCTCCGGGTAAGCGTTCTCCAAGGCGGCCTTCAGGACACGCGACAACGCAGAATCGCTGAGCAAAAACTTATAGCTAAGTTCCGCACGCATGAGTACGGCCTCAACCGGGATCTTGGATTCATGTCACATTACATAGGGGCAGCATGGTAGCATGGTGGTTAGCATTAATGCTTCACAGCTCCAGGGTCCCAGGTTCGATTCCCGGCTGGGTCACTGTCTGTGTGGAGTCTGCACGTCCTCCCCGTGTGTGCGTGGGTTTCCTCCGGGTGCGCCGGTTTCCTCCCACAGTCCAAAGATGTGCGGGTTAGGTGGATTGGCCATGCTAAATTGCCCGTAGTGTCCTAATAGTAAGGTTGGGGGGGGGGGGGGGGGGTTGTTGGGTTACGGGTATAGGGTGGATATGTGGATTTGAGTAGGGTGATCATTGCTCGGCACAACATCGAGGGCCGAAGGGCCTGTTCTGTGCTGTACTGTTCTATGTTCTATGTTCTACATTCACCCCCCCACCATCTGGCCTGGACTTGCAAAATCCCACCAACTGTCCTGGCTTGAGACAATTCACACCTCTTTAACCTGGGGTTACCCCTATCTCTGGATCTGTAATGATTTGATTACCCGCAAATGCTCGCATTCCAAGCATTGTCTGGCATCTCTGACTTTGTCTATATAAATGTTTCTGGAACATACCTCTCCATTCACCTGAGGAAGGAGCAGTGCTCCGAAAGCTTGTGTTTGAAACAAGCCTGTTGGATTTTAACCTGGTGTTGTAAGACTTCTTACAGGATTTAGAAAGAGTAATTATTATGTATAGATACATACATACATACATAGATACATAGAAGATAGGAGCAGGAGGAGGCCTTTTGGCCCTTCGAGCCTGCTCCGCCATTCATCACGATCATGGCTGATCATCCAACTCAATAGCCTAATCCTGCTTTCTCCCCGTAGCCTTTGATCCATTTCTCCCCAACTGCTATATCCAGCCGCCTCTTGAATATATTCAAAGTTTTAGCATCAACTACTCCCTGTGGTAATGAATTCCACAGGCTCACCACTCTTTGTGTGAAGAAATGCCTCCTTATCTCTGTCTGAAATGGTTTACCCTGAATCCTCAGGCTGTGACCCCTGGTTCTGGACACACCCATCATTGGTAACATCTTCCCTGCATCTACCCTGTCTAGTCCTGTTAGAATTTTATAAGCCTCTATGAGACCCCCCCTCATTCTTCTGAACTCCAGCGAGAACAATCCCAACCTCGTCAATCTCTCCTCATAGGACAGTCCCGCCATCCCTGGAATCAGTCTGGTAAACCTTCGCTGCACTCCCTCGAGAGCAAGAACATCCTTCCTCAGAGAAGGAGACCAAAACTGCCCACAATACTCCAGGTGTGGCCTCACCAAGGCCCTGTACAACTGCAGCAACACATTCCTGCTTCTATACTCGAAACCTCGCGCAATGAAGGCCAACATACCATTAGCCTTCTTTAACGCCTGCTGTACCTGCATGCTTACCTTCAGCGAATGGTGCATAAGGACACCCAGGTCCCGCTGCACACTCCCCTCTCCCAATTTACAACCATTCAGGTAGTAATCTGCCTTCCTGTTTTTGCTTCCAAAGTGAATAACCTCACACTTATCCAAATTATACTGCATCTACCATTGATTTGCCCACTCGCCCAACCTGTCCAGATCATGCTGTAGGATCTCTGCATCCTCATCACAATTCACCCTCCCACCTAACTTGGTATCATCTGCAAACTTTAAGATGTTACATTTTGTTTCCTCATCCAAATCATTAATATATATTGTGAATAGCTGGGGTCCCAGCACCAATTTGTAGTACTCCACTGGTTACTGCCTGCCACTCTGAAAAGGACCCATTAATCCCGACTCTTTCTTTCCTCTCTGTCAATCAGTTTTCTATCCACCTCAATACATTTCCCCCAATCCCATGCGCTTTAATTTTGCACAATAATCGCTTATGCGGGACTTTGTCAAACGCCTTCTGAAAGTCCAAATATACCACATTGACTGGCTCCCCCTTGTCGACTGTACTGGATACCTCTTCAAAGAATTCCATCAGATTTGTCAAGCATGATTTTCCCTTCATAAATCCATGCTGAATCTGACTGATCCTGCCACTGCTTTCTAAATGTTCCGCTATAAAGTCCTTGATATTGGATCAAGCATTTTCCCCACTGCCGATGTTAGGCTTCCTGGTCTATAATTCCCTGCTTTCTCTCTACCTCCCTTTTTGAATATCGGAGATATGAGCTACCCTCCAATCTGCAGGGACAGTTCCAGAGTCTATAGAATCCCGGAAGATGACCAGCAATGCATCCACTATTTCCAGAGCCACCTCCTTAAGCACTCTGTGATGCAGATTCTCAGGCCCTGGGGATTTATCCACCTTCAATCCCATCAGTTTTCCCAGCACCATTTCTCTACTAATGTTGATCTCCCTCAGTTCTTCCCTCTCACTAAACCTTTCATTCTCCAACATTTCTGGGATCTGATTCTGTCCTCATTTGTGAAGACAGAACCAAAGTATGTATTTAATTGCCCTGCCATTTCTTTGTCCTTTATTATGCATTCCCCTGTTTCTGTCTGTAGGGGGCCTACATTTCTCTTTACCAATCTCTTTCTCGTCACATATCTGTAGAAACTCCTAATGTCAGTCTTTATGTTCCCTGCAAGCTTCCTTTCATACTGTACTTTCCCTTTCTTAATCAATCCCTTCATCCTTCTTTGCTGAATTCTAAACTGCTCCCAAGCCTCAGACCTATTATTTTTCTTGGCCAATCCGGACGCTTCTTCCTTGTATCGGATACTATTTCTAATTTCCTTTGCAAGCCATGGATTGGCTCTCTTACATCCTTTGCTTTTGTGCCAGTATTTTTTATTGTATGCCAATAACCTTCCCCTTTCTACTTGATAAGTCTGGTTTTATAATAAACAAATTAATTTGCTTATTGACGAAACCTGGACATTGATGAGTCTGTCTGAGATTCACAGGAAAGTATTTGGCTGTTCAGCAAGCTGGGGAAATCATTGAAATATGTGTTGTGACCTGTGGAGTTAAGGAACGAGAGTCAGACAGAGCATTCTTCCCACCACCTCACAACAGTCTTCTTGGAAGAAAACTTCCCAGAAATACTACAGTCACCAAGGGACTTGTGAAACTGAGGAAATGGAATAAATCAGTATTGGCAAAGTGGTTTTACAATCTGAATCACAGAATAATCCAGCACAGCCCGTACCAGCCTCCCCGGATAGGCGCCGGAATGTGGCGACTAGGGGCTTTTCACAGTAACTTCATTGAAGCCTACTCGTGACAATAAGCGATCTTCTTCAGAAGGGACCCTTCGGCCCACTGAGTCTGCACCGACACATGAAAAGCACCTGGCCTGCACACCCGATCCCATTTACCAGCACTTGGCCCCTAGCCCTGAATGTTATGACGCGTCAAGTGAGTCTGGCTGATACCAGCAAATACACAAAATAATGTCCTTATTTGGTCAACGTCGGTCACCTCCGGCCAAAGTGTCTGTGTTTAAACTTGGCCTGCCCAAATTCCCATGAGGCCTGGCAGCTCAAACTGTTGGCTGCTGGTTAACTGAGACTGTCCAACCTTGTGTCTGGCCTAGCTTTTCAGGCTGTTGGCCACAGTCCTTCCCCATGACCTAATGAGCATCAGCAAATCGTTATGGGCCTGGGTTTAGAGAACCCCAAAGTGTGTCATGGCGTTCACCTGACCCACAACTTTTACTAGATTGTGGTATGGGGAGCACACGGCCACTCTACAGGTGTGGTACAGCAGAAATGGAAAAGTATTTTTTAAAGCAAAACAATGTTTATTCTATGAACTCACGTTAACCTTTTTAAAACATAATGAACATCTTAGCAACCATTAATTCAAATATCCCCATAGAATACAACACTAAGTAATCCTTAAACTTTCCCTTTAACATCCATAAGATATATTTTAAAACCCTTTAGCAGGGGCACATCAGGTTTAAATTCACTTCTGAGAACAGCTATCACTCTGAATTCACCAAATGATCAAGAGATAGTCTTTACATGGCAGCGAGAACATTACACCTTCTTTGGCTGGCTGCAGCTCCAACACTAAAATGAAACCAAAAAACACAGACCCAAGCTTTCGTCAAAGTGAAACTAAAAAGCTGACAGACAGCCCAGCTTCCCCCACACTCTGACATCACTGCAGTAATAAATACCCATTTCTTAAAGGTACACTCACTACAATTATTCTACAAAACACCCATATCTTAAAGGTACTCTCACATGACACCTCCCCCCAAGAAAAGAAATAAACCATCAACTCAAGATGGTTTCATTTTTCACCTTTTCACTTTCCTTTAAGAAATATAAACAGTGAATATACATTTCCTTTTTTATAAAACAAAATACGCAAACATTGATAATAATATAGTCCATTTTAGTTCTTCTTCCTCCACCGAACCTGCTTCTGTTCATCACATTCGTGACAAAGCATCGGCTATCACGTTTTCTCGTCCTACTCCCGTACCAGCCTCCCCGGACAGGCGCCGGAATGTGGCGACTAGGGGCTTTTCACAGTAACTTCATTGAAGCCTACTTGTGACAATAAGCGATTTTCATTTAATTTTCATTTTTCATGTACTATTTTTAAATGAAATAGCTATAACTATAAACTCCAGTGAAAAAGCCTTGCATTGTTATTCCGGAATTGCTCCGAAAACGTAAACGGATTATGATCAGTATATATAATGGTGTCAGACAGATTGCTGGTCACATAAATGTGAAAATGTTGCAAAGCCAGCACCAAACTCAAAGTCTCCTTCTCAATCGTGGAATACTTTTTCTTGTGAGAATTAAATTTCTTTGAAAAATAACCAATAGGCCGCTCTAGCCCTTCGTCGTCGTCTTGTAGAAGCTCCGTATCTACGCCCACATCACTCGCATCACTTTGAATGGTTTGGTATAATTTGGGATGGCTAGTGGTTTTTAGGCCGTCAAATGCCTGTTGACACTCCGCTGTCCACTGGAATTTGTTACGCTTCTTGAGCAAATCCGTCAGTGGAGCGACCACACCGCTAAAATTCGGTACAAATTTCTGGAAAAATCCACTCATACCAAGAAATCGCATTATTTCCCGTCGGGTCGAGGGTATCGGAAACTCCCCAATAACTTTTGTTTTCACATCCCGTGGGACCATTCGACCCTGTCCGATTGTATGGCCAAGGAAAGTGACTTGGGCTTTACCAAATTCACTTTTGGCGAGGTTTATCACCAAACCCGCCTCCTGAAGTCGATCGAATAACTCCATCAGATGTTTTAAATGTTCTTTCCATGTCTGGCTGAAAATTACCAGATCGTCGATGTATACCGCACAATTGGGTAATCCTGAAACAACTTTGTAAGTTAATCGCTGAAATGTGGCTGGGGCGTTTTTCATGCCACATGGCATAACTCTGAATTGGTATATACTATCTGGAGTACATGCTATCTGGAGTCACAAAAGCTGAAATCTCCTTCGCTCTTTCGGATAAAGGTACCTGCCAGTAACCTTTAAGTAAATCCAATTTGGAAAAACAAGCTGATTGTCCCACTTTCTCAATGCAATCCTCCAAACGTGGGATAGGATAAGAGTCCATTTTTGTAACTGCATTAACCTTTCTACAGTCCACACACAACCATTGGTTGCAGGGACAGGGATGGTTGTTGCAGGTTCCGGGGTTTAGGTGTTTTAGTAAGCTCAGAGAAGGGGGCAAAAGAGGGGGAGGTGTGGCGCTGCTAGTCAAGGACAGTATTACGGTGGCAGAAAGGATGCAAGCTGGGGACTCTTCTTCCGAGGTAATATGGGCTGAGGTTAGAAACAGGAAAGGAGAGGTCACCCTGTTGGGAGTTTTCTATAGGCCGCCTAATAGTTCTAGAGATGTAGAGGAAAGGATGGCGAAGATGATTCTGGAAAAGAGCGAAAGTAACAGGGTAGTTGTTATGGGAGACTTTAACTTTCCTAATATTGACTGGAAAAGATATAGTTCGAGTACATTGGATGGGTCGTTCTTTGTACAATGTGTGCAGGAGGATTTTCTGACACAATATGTTGACAGGCCAACAAGAGGTGAGGCCACTTTGGATTTGGTTTTGGGTAATGAACCAGGCCAGGTGTTAGATCTGGAGGTAGGTGAACACTTTGGAAACAGTGACCACAATTCGGTGACCTTTACATTAGTGATGGAAAGGGATAAGTATACCCCGCAGGGCAAGAGTTATAGCTGGGGGAAGGGCAATTATGATGCCATTAGACATGACTTAGGATGTGTAGGTTGGAGAAGTAGGCTGCAAGGGTTGGGCACACTGGATATGTGGAGCTTGTTCAAGGAACAGCTATTGCGTGTTCTTGATCAGTACGTACCAGTCAGACAGGGAGGAAAGGGTAGAGCGAGGGAACCGTGGTTTACCAAAGAAGTGGAATCTCTTGTTAAGAGGAAAAAGGAGGCATATGTGAAGATGAGGCGTGAAGTCTCAGTTGGGGCGCTTGATAGTTACAGGAAAGCGAGGAAGGATCTAAAGAGAGAGCTAAGACGAGCAAGGAGGGGACATGAGAAGTCTTTGGCAGGTAGGATCAAGGAAAACCCAAAAGCTTTCTATAGGTATGTCAGGAATAAAAGAATGACTAGGGTAAGAGTAGGGCCAGTCAAGGACAGAGGTGG
Organism: Scyliorhinus canicula; assembly: GCF_902713615.1. Classification (NCBI taxonomy): domain Eukaryota; kingdom Metazoa; phylum Chordata; class Chondrichthyes; order Carcharhiniformes; family Scyliorhinidae; genus Scyliorhinus; species Scyliorhinus canicula. Next base: position 192,643,449 of record NC_052153.1, read on the forward strand.
GAAGTTGTGTGTGGAGGCTGAGGAGATAAGCGAGATACTAAATGAATACTTTTCGTCAGTATTCACTCAGGAAAAAGATAATATTGTGAGGAGAATGCTGAGACCCAGGCTATTAGAATAGATGGCATTGAGGTGCGTAGGGAAGAAGTGTTGGCAATTCTGGACAAGGTGAAAATAGATAAGTCCCCGGGGCCTGATGGGATTGATCCTAGGATTCTCTGGGAAGCCAGGAAAGAGATTGCTGAGCCTTTGGCTTTGATTTTTAGGTCATCATTGGCTACAGGAATAGTGCCAGAGGACTGGAGGATAGCAAATGTGGTCCCTTTGTTCAAGAAGGGGAGTAGAGATCCCCGGTAACTATAGGCCGGTGAGCCTAACATCTGTGGTGGGTAAAGTCTTGGAGAGGATTATAAAAGATACGATTTATAATCATCTAGATAGGAATAATATGATTAGGGATAGTCAGCATGGTTTTGTGAAGGATAGGTCATGCCTCACAAACCTTATCGAGTTCTTTGAGAAGGTGACTGAACAGGTGGACGAGGGTGAAGCAGTTGATGTGGTGTATATGGATTTCAGTAAAGCGTTTGATAAGGTTCCCCACGGTCGGCTATTGCAGAAAATACGGAGGCTGGGGATTGAGGGTGATTTAGAGATGTGGATCAGAAATTGGCTAGTTGAAAGAAGACAGAGAGTGGTGGTTGATGGGAAATGTTCAGAATGGAGTTTAGTTACGAGTGGCGTACCACAAGGATCTGTTCTGGGGCCGTTGCTGTTTGTCATTTTTATAAATGACCTAGAGGAGGGCGCAGAAGGATGGGTAAGTAAATTTGCAGACGACACTAAAGTCAGTGGAGTTGTAGACAGTGCGGAAGGATGTTGCAGGTTACAGAGGGACATAGATAAGCTGCAGAGCTGGGCTGAGAGGTGGCAAATGGAGTTTAATGTGGAGAAGTGTGAGGTGATTCACTTTGGAAAGAATAACAGGAATAAGGAATATTTGGCTAATGGTAAAATTCTTGGTAGTGTGGATGAGCAGAGGGATCTCGGTGTCCATGTACATAGATCCCTGAAAGTTGCCACCCAGGTTGATAGGGTTGTGAAGAAGGCCTATGGTGTGATGGCCTTTTTTGATAGAGGGATTGAGTTCCGGAGCCATGAGGTCATGTTGCAGTTGTACAAAACTCTAGTACGGCCGCATTTGGAGTATTGCGTACAGTTCTGGTCGCCTCATTATAGGAAGGACGTGGAAGCTTTGGAACGGGTGCAGAGGAGATTTACCAGGATGTTGCCTGGTATGGAGGGAAAATCTTATGAGGAAAGGCTGATGGACTTGAGGTGTTTTCGTTAGAGAGAAGAAGGTTAAGAGGTGACCTAATAGAGGCATACAAAATGATCAGAGGGTTAGATAGGGTGGACAGCGAGAGCCTTCTCCCGCGGATGGAGGTGGCTAGCACGAGGGGACATAGCCTTAAATTGAGGGGTAATAGATATAGGACAGAGGTCAGAGGTGGGTTTTTTACGCAAAGAGTGGTGAGGCCGTAGAATGCCCTACCTGCAACAGTAGTGAACTCGCCAACATTGAGGGCATTTAAAAGTTTATTGGATAAGCATATGGATGATAAGGGCATAGTGTAGGTTAGATGGCCTTTAGTTTTTTCCATGTCGGTGCAACATTGAGGGCCGAAGGGCCTGTACTGCGCTGTAACGTTCTATGTTCTATGTTCTATGTTCTATTGGGTACCATCTGGTTTAGGTACCATCACTATGGATGAGCTCCATTGGCTGCAACCCACTTCAATTATGCCATAAACATACTCTCTTTGTTAACCTGTGCCAATCTTAAAGGGTTAAATCTATCTGGATGTTGTTTAATTGGAACAGCATTTCCCACATTTGCATCATGTATAGCCATTTTAGTACTTCCCAATTTATCTCCACAAACTTGCCCATGTGATATCAATAACTCTTTCATGTCAGTTTGTTTTTCCTCTGGAATGTAACTCAACAATTTATCCCAATTTTTAAGAACATCCTCATTTTCCAATTGAATTTGAGATATGTCAAATTCACAGTCATCTGGATTTGGTTCGTCACTTTGAGTTAGAATCATTAAAACCTCCCCCTTTTGCTCTCCTTCCCTCTCAAAGTACACTTTAAGCATATTCACATGACATACTCAGTGAATCTTCCTTCTATCTGGTGTTTTTACCACATAATTCCCCTCACTTAATTTCCTTTCAATCTGATAAGGTCCACAAAACCTAGCTTTTAAAGGCTCATCTACCGCTGGTAACAATACTAAAACTATATCTCCAATGGCAAAACTACAAACTTTGGATTTCTTGTCCGCTACCCGTTTCATCATTTTTTGTGCAACTTTTAAATGTCGTCTAGCCAATTCACCTGCTCTATTTAATCGTTCCCTAAAATTTGACACATAACCCAATAATGTAAGTTCTGATTTCTCACTCACCAATTTTTCCTTAATCAATTTAAGTGGTCCTCTTACCTCATGACCAAAAATTAATTCAAAAGTACTGAATTTGGTTGACTCATTAGGTGCATCCCTAATTGCAAACAGTACGAATGGAATTCCTTTATCCCAATCCTCTGGATAATCATGACAATATGCCCTCAACATTGCCTTTAATGTCTGATGCCACCTTTCTAATGCTCCCTGCGATTCTGTTGTAACTCAGCCAATCTTCCTGAACTAAAAATATCTGCCTCATCCTCCACCTGTTCTTGTTCTTTTTCAACCATCTGATCAAAAATCGTTTCTGATAATTGCACTTCAACTTCATCTTCACTCTTTGATTTCTCCTCTTGTCTTAACCTGTGACTTTTTGACCTTGTTACTACTTAATCCGGAAAAACCCCAGGATATTCATCCTTCAACATTTCAGTTGCCTGATTTTCCACTGGCTTATCAAGCACAGTAAGCATCACTCCCACCTGCGATCCAGCTATATCATTACCCAAGATAAACTGTATTCCTGGACAAGATAGTTTTGCTATTACTCCGACTACCACTTCGCCACTCTTCACTGGACTTTCCAACGTTACCTTATATAATGGAACACTACTCTTCCCACCCTGAATTCCACATATTACCACCTTTTCTGGCAATATTCTTCCCAAACTACATAACTCCTCATCTCTTACCATTAAAGATTGACGAGCTCCCGTATCTCTTAAAATTGTGACTTCTTTACCTGCTCCTCCTGATACACATGAGTAAACTTTGTCCACACAAAGTAAATTCTTTAAAGACATCTGGCACCTTCTTATCAATCGCCTCTTGATCAGGCTGTACAATCTTTTGCACCTCCTTCGCTTCACTTGGGCTTTCCTTTACCACTCCAGAAAACCCCACTGTCCTGTTTTACCACATCAGCCTTCCCAGTGCTTTTCTTCAACCACCAACACTGTGACTTTACATGGCCTAGTTTATTACTGTAAAAACATTTGAAACTTTTCATTTCTTTTCCACCCTCCTGGATTTCTTTTTAATCTGAGGTACACTCTCTTTACTGTCTCCGATCAGATCACCTTTACTTTTACCACTTGAATATTTCTCATGTCCCCAGTTTCTATCCCTAACAGGCTGAAACTGATGTCAGAAACCAATCTTTGATTTATGAACTAATTCATAACCATCTGCCATTTCTGCTGCTAATCTCGCAGTTTTAACCCTCTGTTCTTCCACATGAGTTCTCACTACATCAGGAATTGAATTTTTAAACTCCTCCAAAAGTATAATTTCTCTGAGAGCTTCATACGTTTGGTCTATTTTCAAAGCCCTTATCCACCAATCAAAATTACTCCTTTTGATCCTTTCAAACTCCATGTATGTTTGACCCAATTCTTTCCTTAAATCTCTAAACCTTTGTCTGTAGGCTTCAGGCACTAGTACATGTGCACCTAAGATGGATTTTTTCACCTCCTCATACGCCCCAGATACCTCCTCCGGTAGTGATGCAAACACTTCATTAGCCCTACCTACCAGCTTTGTTTGAATCAGTAATACCCACATGTCCTGTGGCCATTTCATTTGTTTATCCACCTTCTCAAATGAAATGAAAAAGGCTTCTACTGCCTACTCGTCAAATCTTGACAATGCTTGTACATATTTAAATAGATCCCCACCAAGCCTTTGACTTTGACCCTCTTTCTCTTCATTCTCATCACTATCCTCAAACTGTACGTTTCCCTTTAAATCCGCCAATTTTAACTGACTGTCATGTTTCATGGCCATTTTCCGAAATTCAAACTCTCCCTTTCTTTTCCTCTCTTTTTCTTTTTCCTCTTTCGTTTTCAAGTTGCTTTAATTCTTTCTCATGTTCAAGTTGCATGATCTGTAACTGAATTTTTGCCATTTCCAATGAGTCAAACTCTATCTCAGGCAATTTTAAATCCTCAGCCAATGCCATAATTACCTCACCTTTTTTGCATTTTGTCAGGTAATGTTAACTGCAATGTTTTTGCCAAATCTAACAGTCTGTTTTTAGTCTCTGTCCGTAAGGTACTGCGTGTGACCGTCTCCACCCCCAAAAACTTCAGAGCCTCTGAAAGAGCCATTGTCCACAACACACTCCCCACTTAAACTGGAATACCACACCTGAAAAGCAACCACAATATGCTCACCCCTCACTGTCTTTAAGTTCACTAAGCCAATCCAATAGATAGACTTCTAGCCCCCTCGAGCCCCCAATGTGTTATGGGCCAGGGTTTAGGGAACCCCAAAGTGTATCATGAAGCTCACCTGACCCTCAACTTTTTCTAGATTGTGGTATGGGGAGCACACGGCCCACTCTACAGGTGTGGTGCAGCAGACATCTGATGGTAATTTTTAAAGCAAAACAAGGGGCTGGTTTAGCACACTGGGCTAAATCGCTGGCTTTGAAAGCAGAACAAGGCAGGCCAGCAGCACGGTTCAATTCCCGTATCAGCCTCCCCGAACAGGCGTCGGAATGTGGCGACTCGGGGCTTTTCACAGTAACTTCATTTGAAGCCTACTTGTGACAATAAGTGATTTTCATTTCATTCATTCATGTTTATTCTATGAACTCAAGTTAACCTTTTTAAAACATACAGCGAACATCTTAGCAACCATTAATTCAAATACAACCCCCAAAGAATACAACACTAAGTAATCCTTAAACTTTCCTTTTAACATCCATAAGACATTAAAAAAACTTTTTAACAGAAGCACATCAGGTTTAAATTCACTACTGAGAACAGTTATCACTGAATTCACCAAATGATCAAGAGATAGTCTTTACATGGCAGAGAGAACAACAACACACCTTCTTTGGCTGGCTGCAGCTCCAACACTGGAACAAAACATAAAACCAGACACACCCAAGCTTTTTTCAAAGTGAAATTAAAAAACTGACAGACAGCCTAGCTCCACCCACACTCTGACATCACTGCAGCAATAAACACGCATTTCTTAAAGGTACACCCACTACAGTTATTCTGCAAAAACACCCATTTCTTAAAGGTACTCTCACATGACAGAATAGAATTACACAACCGTGACCAAGCTCTCCTGCAGACGAATACCGGGGTCCCAGGCGGACCCACTAAATTCCTAATATTACACTTAACACCTGGCATTACCACATGTAACTTTACAACATTCCGTCGTCTTAAATATAAAGAAATACATCATCAAAATACGCAGAGAAAAAACCTAATCCATACAACATTTCATTGCCACCCATATTCCAGATAGTCCCACATCCTACACCTTTACTTAAATAATAATAATAATCTTTATTACTGTCACAAGTAGGTTTACATTAACACTGCAGTGAAGTTACTGTGAAAAACCCCTCGTCGCCACATTCCGGCGCCTGTTCGGGTACACAGAGGGAGAATTCAGAATGTCCAAATTACCTAACAGCACGTCTTTCGGGACTGGGGGGAGGAAACCGGAGCACCCGGAGGAAACCCACGCAGACACGGGGAGAACGTGCAGACTCCGCACAGACAGAGATCCAAGCCGGGAATCGAACCTGGGACCCTGGCGCTGTGAAGCAAGAGTGCTGACCACTGCGTGATTTTCCGGCAGGAGTTTAACACTAGTGTTGTTTTCCTAAAGGTATTCTCCGAGAGTCTGCCAGAGTTTGCCATCTCAAGGACCTTCAACCCAATTTTGTTTCTTGAGAATACTGGGATCCCTAATTTCATTCTGTGGTGGTACGATTAACATAGCTGCCTGCCATTGGTGCAGAACACCGGGTTACCATTGAACATGGTCGGTCATGTGCCTCTCGACTGATTGGTTGAGACCAGTCATGTGACAGCTCCCCGATTGGTCGAGAGGCTGAGTTAACACGGGGTATAAATACCCAGTATGCCCGGCGGCCGTCCATTTACTGTAGTCGACCGCAGGGCTAACATCTAGCTTATTAAAGCCTAACTTTTGTACAGCAACTCGTCTCGCGTTCAATTGATGGTTCATCACATTCCCCTGGCTTTACCCACAGTCCCTCTGCAGCGGTCATTAAACCAGACCTTGGCCAGTTTTTTACGCCTGGGTGTTTCTTCCCCCGGAACAGGTGCTCTGCTTGCTGGTTGCTGATCCAGGACGGGAGCTTTCCCTTTGCGAGCCTCCTCGAGGTTCTCCCTCAACTGCTCTATCTTCCGCTGTCCATTGATACTGAGCAGAGTTGGGTTCTGTCGCCTGCTGTTGTCATCTATCTTACCTCGGATTATCTGATTTATGTTCTGGCATTTTGTTTTAGCACAGTAACCACCTGGATGCTGGCCTGATTCCCAATTATTTCCTCCTCCGGGCATCCTTCCTGCTATCCACATTTATGGTATGGGTGAGTAAATTTGCAGATGACACTAAAGTCGGTGGAGTTGTGGACAGTGCAGAAGGGTGTTACAAGTTACAGAGGGACATAGATAAGCTGCAGAGCTGGGCTGACAGGTGGCAAATGGAGTTTAATGCAGAAAAGTGTAAGGTGATTCATTTTGGAAGGAATAACAGGAAGACAGAGTACTGGGTTAATGGTAAGATTCTTGGTAGTGTGGACGAGCAGACAGATCTCGGTGTCCATGTCCATAGATCCCTGAAAGTTGCCACCCAGGTTGAGAGGGTTGTTAAGAAGGCGTACGGTGTGTTAGTTTTTATTGATAGAGGAATTGAGTTTCGGAGCCATGAGGTCATGTTGCAGTTGTACAAAACTCTGGTGCGGCCGCATTTGGAGTATTGTGTGCAGTTCTGGTCGCCGCATTATTGGAAGGATGTGGAAGCATTGGAAAGGGTGCAGAGGAGATTTACAAGGATGTTGCCTGGTATGGAGGGAAGATCGTATGAGGAAAGGCTGATGGACTTGAGGCTGTTTTCATTAGAGAGAAGAAGGTTAAGAGGTGACTTAATTGAGGCATACAAGATGACCAGAGGATTAGATAGGGTGGACAGTGAGAGCCTTTTTCCTCGGATGGTGATGTCCGGCACGAGGGGACATAGCTTTAAATTGAGGGGAGATAGATATAGGACAGATGTCAGAGGTAGGTTCTTTACTCAGAGAGTAGTAAGGGCGTGGAATGCCCTTCCTGCAACAGTAGTGGACTCGCCAACACTAAACAAATTCAAATGGTCATTGGATAGGCATATGGACGATAAGGGAATAGTGTAGAGGGACTTTAGAGGGGTTTCACAGGATGGCGCAACATCGAGGGCCGAAGGGACTATACTACGCCGTAATGTTCTATGTTCTCTGTCCTATTTATCTGTCCAAGATCTGATGAACTTGTTGGTTTAAGATCCTGAGCTTGTTGTCCACGTTTGTCGAATCCAGGGTATTGATTGTGGATATCGATGCCCCGTATGCCATTGCCAGATGGTTAACTGGTTCTCTCTTCTTGTGACCCTTGGGTCTGTATCTGGCTCCATCCACATCGCTTCCATTTCCTGTTCCTGTAATCTACGGGTAAGTGGAGGGAGTGGGCGCGATTTAACGGAAACATTTCCAAGTGTGATTTTGGGCATGTTTGGCGGGTGTTTATCGACGGCCACATTGGCGAGATCCCAGCTCGCCTTTAACAACACTTAGTGCCGGGAATTAGCCCCCCCCCCTCTCCCCGTCCCCCGTCCCCCGTCCCCCGTCCCCCCGTCCCCGCCCCCTGAGCCTCTCACCATCACTGGCTGTCTCGTCGTCTGAATCACCAGACTTACACCTCAGTATCTCACCCCGAACAAGGGGGAGCTGCTTTTAAACACTCCCTCATCACTCACTCCCAATCAACACACAGACATGGCAGCGCACTGACCTGCTCCTCGCTTTTGGGGATGCCGACCTGGCCAGACGTCTGGACGCTGCGGAGGTGAGACGGGACGTCCTGTTCCCCCGAGGGGTGGGGGGGTCAGAGAGCCGTGAGGGACAGCAATACCCCCTGGGAGGCAGTGGCAGCGACTGTCAGCACAGGCAGCGTGACCAGGAGGACCGCCATCTAATGTTGGAAGAAGACCGATGGCCTCCACTGAGCTGCAAGGATGGGTTACCACCTCTCTCCTGGCATCAGATCCGCCTGCCACCCCATAAATTCCTAAACCCCCCCCATCCCAAATCACTGGTTGAAGGCGCAGAGTCCCAGAGGTCTGAGTCCTCACTCTTTATGAGGAGCAGGTCCTGGAGATCGTGGGGTTGACCGAGGTGAGAGCAGTCACTGGCAGCGAGGTTGCCCTGTGCCACAGAGGTGAGGATCCACTGTCCCTCCACCCAGATGACCTGTCCATAATAATAATCTTTATTATTGTCACAAGTAGGCTTACATTAACACTGCAATGAAGTTACTATGAAAAGTCCCTAGTCGCCACATTCTGGTGCCTGTTGAAAATGAAAATCGCTTATTGTCACGAGTAGGCTTCAATTAAGTTACTGTGAAAAGCCCCTAGTCGCCACATTCCGGCGCCTGTCCGGAGAGGCTGGTACGGGAATCGAACCGTGCTGCTGGCCTGCTTGGTCTGCTTTATAAGCCAGCGATTTAGCCTTGTGAGCTAAACCAGCCCCTCTCTGTGTACTCTGTGTGTACCTCTGTTCAGGTACACAGAGAGAGAATTCAGAATGCCCAAATTACCTAAAAAGCACGTCTTTCGGGACTTGTGGGAGGAAACCGGAGCACCCGGAGGATGCCTGCAGGATGCAAGCTGAAGTTAAATGTCTGTGCGCCAACATCAACAGAGACATTCTTGGCTCAAGTCTGAGGGAAGGGTTAGCATGCCTTGCTGTTATTGACTGTGCAGTGTGAGCTCACAGTCTGGCTGAATCTCTTCCCTCTGCAGCCAGGCATGCCAGGCCAGCTTTGTACAATTACTCTGGAAGCCACCCCAGCATATTGCAGGCCAGTACAAGCTGGGCAGGGTGGGGTACCTCATTAAACACACATTGACAAAAGGGAGAATGCTGATGGTGGAAACACATATATGCTTTTAGAGCCTCAGGAGAATAATGTGCGAGGTGTGGCACGGTGGCTCAGTGGTTAGCACTGCTGCCTCACGGCGCTGACGACCCGGGTCACTGTCTGTGTGGAGCATTCCCCGTATTTGCGTGGGTCCTACTCCCACAATCCAAAAAGGGTCCTACTCCCACAATCCAGGGGAGCTGGGTTGTCAACAAATTGCCCCTTAATTGGAAAAAAAAGAAATGGGCAATTTAAATTTAAAAAAAGGAGAGTAATGTTGATTGATTGATATATATATTGTCACATGTACCGAAGTACAGTGCAAAGTATTTTCCTGTGGCCAAGGGAACGTACACAGAACGTACATAGTAGACAAAAAGTATATTCAACAGAGAACATTGACAGTGGTGCATCAACAAACAGTGATTGGAGAGCAGCATAGAGGGCATCGTGAATAGTGTTCTTACAGGGAACAGATCAGTCCGAGGGGGAGTCGTTGAGGAGTCTTGTAGCTGTGGGGAAGAAGCTGTTCCTATGTTTGGATGTGCGGATCTTTAGATTCTGTGACCGGGGTTCTCCAACCCCCCCCGCTGGGTCGCAGAATACCTGGGGGCAGGCACGAATCCCCCCCCCCCCCCCCCCCCCCCGCCCCGACGCCGGCTGCCCTATTGTCCGGTGCCGTTTTTCGGGGGCCGGAGGGATTCCCGCCACGCCGATCGGGGGCTGTTGACAGCTGCCCCCCACCCTGCGATTCTCCGGGCCCCGATGGGCCGAATGGCCGTCCAGTTTTGACCAGACCCGCCGGCGTGAATTACTCACCTCACGCACGGCGGGACCTGGCAGGTAAGTGTGCGGGGGGCATTCCTGGGGTGGGGTGGCACGGGGGCATCTGATCCGGGGGGGGGGCACTCCAAGGTGGCCTGGCCCACGACCGGGGCCTTCTGATCTGCGGGAAGGCTGGTTCCGTGGGGGGCCTTCTTTCTTCCGCCCCAGGCCCCTGTTGGGCTCCGCCATATTGCCCGGGGACTGGCGCGGAAATACACAGGCCGGTCCACGCATGCGCGAGATCGCGTTCCGCGCATCTGTAGACGTTTGTGAGAGTCGATGCAGACATACCGAATTTCTTTAGCTTCCATAGGAAATAGAGACGTTGTTGGGCTTTCTTGACTGTTGCATCAATGTGAGTGGACCAGGACAGACTGTTGGTGATGGTGACCGCCAGGAACTTAAAGCTATCGACCATCTCCACTTCGGAGCCATTGATGCAGACGGGAGTGTGTGTCGTGCTACGCTTCCTGAAGTCGATGATCAGTTCCTTGGTCTTTCCGACATTTAGAGAGAGGTTGTTTTCCGTACACCATGCAACCAAGTGATTTATCTCCCTCCTGTAGTCTGATTCATCGTTGTTTGATATACGATTCACCACAGTCGTATTATCCGCAATGTGGTGCCCGTTGTGATATTGCGGTCGTGTGGCACATTTAAGAGGTGATCTTTCACGGACCACATGCCTCTCCTGGGGCCTATTGGCAGGGAGCATACAAATCCTACCAAAGGGGAGTAAGCGAGGGGTCCTGGGAGCAAGGGTGCGGACTGGGTGGACCCAGGATTCACGGAGTAAGACCTGCATAACATGCCTCTGAGTCTGTACACAGATAAATCTCACATGGGATCACACGGGATCAAGGGTGAGCTGGCAAGGTGGATACAGAACTGGCTTGGTCATAGAAGGCAGAGAGTAGCAATGGAAGGTTGCTTTTCTGATTGGAGGGCTGTGACTAGTGGTGTTCCACAGGGATCATTGCTGGGACCTTTGCTGTTCGTAGTACATATAAATGATTTGGAGGAAAATGTAACTGGTCTGATTAGTAAGTTTGCGAACGACACAATGGTTGGTGGAATTGCGGATAGCAATGAGGACTGTCAGAGGATAACGCAGGATTTAGATTATTTGGAGACTTGGGCGGAGAGATGGCAGATGGAGTTTAATCTGGACAAATGTGAGGTAATGCAATTTGGAATGTCAAATGCAGGTAGGGAATATACAGTGAATGGTAGAACCCTCAAGAGTATTGAAAGTCAGAGAGATCTAGGTATACAGGTCCACAGGTCACTGAAAGAGGCAACACAGGTGGAGAAGGTTGTCAAGAAGGCATAAGGCATGCTTGCCTTCATTGGCCGGGGCATTGAGTATAAAAATTGGCAAGACAGCTCCAGGGTCCCAGGTTCGATTCCCGGCTGGGTCACTTTCTGTGCGGAGTCTGCACGTCCTCCCCGTGTGTGCGTGGGTTTCCTCCGGGTGCTCCGGTTTCCTCCCACAGTCCAAAGATGTGCGGGTTAGGTGGATTGGCCATGCTAAATTGCCCGTAGTGTCCTAAAAAGTAAGGTTAAGGGGGGGGTTGTTGGGTTACAGGTATAGGGTGGATATGTGGGTTTGAGTAGGGTGATTATTGCTCGGCACAACATCGAGGGCCGAAGGGCCTGTTCTGTGCTGTACTGTTCTATGTTCTATGTTCTATGTTGCAGCTGCATAGAACCTTAGTTAGGCCGCACTTGGAGTATGGTGTTCAATTCTGGTCGCCACACTACCAGAAGGATGTTGAGGCTTTAGAGAGGGTGCAGAAGAGAATTACCAGGATGTTGCCTGGTATGGAGGGCATTAGCTATGAGGAGAGGTTGAATAAACTTGGTTTGTTCTCAATGGAATGACGGAGGTTGAGGGGCGACCTGATAGAGGTCTACAAAATTATGAGGGGCAGAGATAGAATGGATAGTCAGAGGCTTTTTCCCAGGGTAGAGGGGTCAATTACTAGGGGGCATAGGTTCAAAGTGCGAGGGGCAAGGTTTAGAGGAGATGTACGAGGCACGTTTTTACACAGAGGGTAGTGGGTGCCTGGAACTCGCTGCCGGAAGGGGTGGTGGAAGCAGGGACGATAGTGACATTTAAGGGGCATCTTGACAAATACATGAATAGGATGGCAATAGAGGGATACGGACCCCGGAAGTGTAGAAGATTTAGTTCAGCCGGGCAGCATGGTCGGCA
>NC_052153.1:192656417-192834400 GCF_902713615.1 Scyliorhinus canicula
TGTGAAGTTCTTGAGAAAATTGACATAGGGAGGGACAAGGTATTGCAGGTGTCGGCAGGCTTAATAATGGACAAGTCAAGGGCAGCACGGTGGCACAGTGGGTTAGCCCCTGCTGCCTCACGGCGCTGAGGTCCCAGGTTCGATCCCGGCTCTGGGTCACTGTCCGTGTGGAGTTTGCACATTCTCCCCGTGTCTGCGTGGATTCGCCCCCACAACCCAAAGATGTGCAGGGTAGGTGGATTGGCCGCGCTAAACTGCCCCTTAAATTGGAAAAAATTAATTGGGTACTCTAAATTAAATTTAAAAAAGGGCAAGTCTCCAGGTTTGGATGAATCGTCTCCCAGGGTGCCGTGGCAGTCGAGGGAGAAGTCTGCAGGGTCTCTCACCCAAATGTTTAATTCCTCTCTCGCCACAGGGAGGTGCCAGAGGACTGCATAACAGCTCATGCGGTCCCACTGTTTAAGAAATGCTGCAGGGATAAGCCAGGGAACTACAGGCCAGGGAGTGTCACGTCAGTGGTGGGGAAACTAATGGGGTAAATCCTGAAGTAGAGAATCTGTCTCCACTGGGAGAGGCAGGGTTTGATCAGGAATAGTCAGCGTGGCTTTGTCAGAGGGAGGTCACGCCTGACAAATTTGATAGAACGTTTTGAGCATGTGACCAGGCGTGTAGATGAGGGTAGTGCGGTCGATGGATTTCAGCAGAGCCTTTGACAAGTACACACACGGGAGACTTATAAAGAAGGCAAATGCACTTTGGATACAGGGTAACTTGAGAAGGTGGATTCATAATTGGCGTAGCGACAGGAGACAGGGGATGATGACAGACGGTTGCTATGGTGTCTGGAAGCCAGTGTCCAGTGGGACACCACAGGGATCTGTGCTGGGTCCCCGAATAGTCGTCACTTATATAAACAACATAGATGACTGTGGGGAGGGGGTAGGATCAGTCAGTTTGTGGATGGCACAATGATTGGCCGGGTGGTTAATAATGAGGCTGAGAGTCCTGGATTACAGGGAGATACAGACGGGATGGTCAAATGGGCTGAAAAGTGGCAGATGGAATTTAACCCTGAAAAGTTAACCCAGGGGCAGCAGGATAGCATGGTGGTTAGCATAAATGCTTCACAGCTCCAGGGTCCCAGGTTCGATTCCCGGCTGGGTCACTGTCTGTGTGGAGTCTGCACGTCCTCCCCGTGTCTGCGTGGGTTTCCTCCGGGTGCTCCGGTTTCCTCCCACGGTCCAAAGATGTGCGGGTTAGGTGGATTGGCCATGCTAAATTGCCCGTAGTGTCCTAATAAAAGTAAGGTTAAGGGGCGGTTGTTGGGTTACGGGTATAGGGTGGATACGTGGGTTTGAGTAGGGTGATCATTGCTCGGCACAACATTGAGGGCCGAAGGGCCTGTTCTGTGCTGTACTGTTCTATGTTCTATGCTCTATGTTCTATAAGTGTGAGGTGTTACACTCTGGAAGGAGTAATTTAACAAGGAAATATACGATGAAAGGTCTGACACAGGGAAGTCCCGAGGAACAAAGGGACCTTGACGTGTTTGTCCATAGATCTCTGAAGGCTGAAGGGCAGGTTAATAGGGTGGGGAAGAAGGGATATAGGACACTCGCCTTTATCAATCGGGGCATAGATTACAAAAGCAGGGAGGCCATGTTGGAGTTGTACAGAACATTGGTGAGGCCACAGCTGGAGCACTGGGTGCAGTTCTGGTCATCACATTATAGGAAGGATGTGATTGTACTGGAGGGGGTGCCGAGGAGGTTCACCAGTCCAAAGACGTGCAGGTTAGGTGGATTGGCCATGATAAATTGCCTTCAGTGACGAAAAAGGTTAGGAGGGGTTATTGGGCTATGGGGATGGGGTGGAAGTGAGGGCTTAAGTGGGTCGGTGCAGTCTCAATGGGCCGAATGGCCTCCTTCTGCACCGTGTGTTCTATGTGCTACAGAGGATGTTGTCTGGGATGGAATATTTCAGTTATGAAGAGAGGTTGGATTGGCTTGGGTTGTTTACGCTGGAGCAGGGGAGACTGAGGGGTGACCTGATCGAGGTGGACAGGATTCTGAGGGGCATGGACAGGTTGGATAGGGAGCAGCTGTTCCCCTCATTTGAAGGGTCAGTTACGAGGGGGACACAAGTTCAAGGTGAGGGGTGGGAGGTTTAGGGGGGATTTGAGGAAAGATGTTTTCCCCAGAGGGTGGTGATGGTCTGGAACGCACGGCCTGGGAGGGTGGGAGAGGCGGGTTGCCTCACATCCTTTGAAAAGTACCTGGATGAACACTTGATGGGCCGAAGGGCCTTTTCTGCGCTGTATTCAGTGATTCTATCATTCAGATGGCCTGTTCGTTGGCACGTTCTGTTTTTCCCGGATCTCACTGCGCACAATCTGGCCGCCGCATTTTCTCAATGGGCCCCTTTTCCGAGGTGGGAAAATTCTTTGGCAGATTTCCCCCACCTCTCCTGGCGTCCCGTGGCCTCCGTGATGGACGTGGTTTGGGCAGGTTGTTTGGCAGGGAGTTTGGGGGAAGAGGAGCGAGCCACCAGCAGGTGGCAGTGCCGCGCTCCCCAAGCCCTGCCGGTAAACACTGCCCACGCTGCCATCCAGTGGCCGCAGCGGTATTGCAGGGATTTTGAAAATCTACCTGGAACTCGGTCGCGATAATCAGAGAATCATAGAGAAATACAGCACAGAACAGGTGCCTTCGGCCCACGATGTTGTGCCGAACTTTTGTCCTAGGTTAATCATTGATCATAGAATTTTGAGGCTGAGGGGAGCGCAGCGGAAAGGCTGGGGATGGGGCAACAAACTCTAGTCTTGCCCAGTCAGGTAACTCTTCAAAGGGGAAATTCCTGGAGTGGAAGGCGGTCATCCTCGATGCCGAGCGTCAACCGGAGATCATTGCAGCAATGTGACAGGGATGTATTTGACTGGAGCCAAATAGAAGAGGCAATACCATTGGTATTTGTTAAAGAGAGGAGGTGGTACACACGGATTGGATTGGATTTGTTTATTGTCACGTGTACCGAGGTACAGTGAAAAGTATTTTTCTGCGAGCAGCTCAACAGATCATTCAGTACATGGGAAGAAAAGGGAATTGAACAGAATTCAAGAAAATACATGAGAATACATAATAGGGCAACACAAGATATACAATGTAACTATATAAGCATTGGCATCGGATGAACCATACAGGGTGTAGTGTTAATGAGGACAGTCCATAAGAGGGTCATTTAGGAGCCTGGTGACATGTGGGGAAGAAGCTGTTTTTGAGTCTGTTCGTGCGTGTTCTCAGACTTCTGTATCTCCTGCCCGATGGAAGAAGTTGGAAGAGTGATTAAGCCGGGTGGGAGGGATCCTTGATTATGCTGCCCGCTTTCCCCCGGCAGCGGGAGGTGTAGATGGAGTCCATGGATGGGAGTCTGGTTCGTGTGATGGACTGGGCTGTGTTCACGACTCTCTGAAGTTCCTTGCGGTCCTGGGCCGAGCAGTTGCCATACCAGGCTGTGATGCAGCCCGATAGGATGCTTTCTATGGTGCATCTGTAAACGTTGGTAAGAGTTAATGTGGACATGCCGAATTTTCTTAGTTTCCTGAGGAAGTATAGGCGCTGTTGTGCTTTCTTGGTTCGAGCGTCGATGTGGGTGGATCAGGACAGATTTTTGGAGATGTGCGCCCCCAGGAATTTGAAGCTGTCAACCATCTCCACCTCGGCTCCGTTGATGCTGACAGGGGTGTGTACAGTACTTTGCTTCCTGAAGTCAATGACCAGCTCTTTAGTTTTGCTGGCATTGAGGGAGAGATTGTTGTCGTTACACCACTCCACTAGGTTCTCTATCTCCCTCCTGTATTCTGACTCGTCGTTATTCGAGATCCGGCCCACTATGGTCATGTCGTCAGCAAACTCGTAGATGGAGTTGGAATTAAATTTTGCCACACAGTCGTGTGTGTACAGGGAGTAGAGTAGGGGGCTAAGTACGCAGCCTTGCGTGGCCGCGGTATTGAGGACCATTGTGGAGGAGGTGTTGTTGTTTATCGTTACTGATTGTGGTCTGTGGGTCAGAAAGGCGAGGATCCAGTAGCAGTTGAAGGAGCCAAGTCCTAGGCTTTGGAGCTTTGATATGATTAAAGCGGCAATGTCCTGCCAAGACCCGACGATGCCTGCAATGTGGCAAACCTGGCCACTATGCTGCTTTATGCAGATCAGCTCAACCTGCCCACTCTTGTCGCTCCAGCCAGCCTCGCAAGGATGTCCGGGCCATTCAACCCACGGTCACCGAGCCCGATTCGGACCTGCTACCCGATATTGACCGAGGACCCACAGGCGCCTTTTCTAGTCGGTGTCATTACGAAAAACAGGGTGTCCCCAAAGCAAAGAATCCAGCCTCTACCGGTACACAGCACCAATCCGGACGATGGGTGGTGTGCCACCCTTACGGTCAACCGGTCCCAAATACGATTCCGTCTGGACACCGGTGTCTCCGCCAATCTCATTGCGCGGTCTGACCTCCAAAGCCTTCGTGTCAAACCAGCCATCCTGCCATCAGCCTGCCAGCTATTAGATTACAATGGCAATGCCATTGCTGCCAGCGGCTCATGCCAACTGGAAGTGACGCACCGGTGACACAAAGCCATCCTTCGTTTTGAAATCATGGGCTCCTCGAAAGCCTCCTTGCTTAGCGTGCAGGCACGCAAGCTGTTGAACCTAGTCCAGAGAGTTCACTCTCTCTCTCCTGCTGACGCGTCTGCCTTTCTGGACACTGATTTCAGGGCGCAGCTCGACACCATTATTAACCAGTACCACAACGTCTTCCAGGGCATGGGCACGCTCCCGTACACCTACAGGATTTTATTAAAGCTGAATGCCACGCCTGTGGTGCACACACCTCGCAGGGTCCCAGCG
Organism: Scyliorhinus canicula; assembly: GCF_902713615.1. Lineage (NCBI taxonomy): Eukaryota > Metazoa > Chordata > Chondrichthyes > Carcharhiniformes > Scyliorhinidae > Scyliorhinus > Scyliorhinus canicula. Next base: position 192,661,325 of record NC_052153.1, read on the forward strand.
CCCCTTAAGGACCGCCTCAAGCAGCAGCTGCAGGGCCTCCAGGACCAAGGAGTGATTTCCAGGGTCACGGAACCAACCGACTGGGTCAGTTCCATGGTATGTGTAAAAAAGCCTTCCGGCGAATTGAGAATGTGCATTGATCCCAAGGATCTGAATCGCAATATCATGAGAGAGCACTATCCCATTCCCATGTGCCGGAGCGTCAGCGGCCGCTGATGTCACCACTGGCGCATGCGCGGTGGAGGGGGTCTCTTCCGCCTCCGCCATGGTGGACGTCGTGGCGGCGGCGGAAGAAAAAGAGTGCCCCCACGGCACAGGCCCGCCCGCCGATCGGTGGGCCCCGATCGCAGCCAGGCCACCGTGGGGGCACCCCCCGGGGTCTGTTCGCCCCGCGCCCCCCCAGGACCCTGGGGCCCGCTTGCGCTGCCTGCTCCCGCCGGCACAGAGGTAGTCTAAACCATGTCGGCGGGAGAGGCCTGACAGCGGCGGGACTTCGGCCCATCGCGGGCCGGAGAATCGCCGCGGGGGGCACGCCGATCGGCGGGGCGCGATTCCCGCCCCCACCGATTCTCGGGTGGCCGGGAATTCCGGCTACGGCGGGGGCGGGATTTACGCCGGCCCCGGGCTATTCGCCGACCCTGCGGGGGGTCGGAGAATTCCGTCCTATCTCCTGATCGTGGACTACTTTTCGAATTACCCAGAGGTGATACTGTTGCACAACCTCACTTCGTCCACAGTCACTCGTGCTGTAAAGAAACCTTTGCTCGACACGGCATCCCGCTCACGGTTATGTCGGACAATGGCCCCTGCTTCACCAGCCAAGAATGGTCCAACTTTGCCAGGCGGTACAATTTTACCCATGTGACGTCCAGTCCCCTGTACCCCCAATCCAATGTCAAAGCAGAGAAGGGTGTATATATCGTCAAGGGGCTCCGATGGGCTCCAATAGGCCAGCAAGGCTGCCAATGCTGGGTCTGATTTCTACCTGGCCTTGCTGGCCGATCGCTCCGCCCCCCCCCCTGTCCACTGGCCTATCGCCAGCCCAACTACTCATGAATCGCACCCTGAGGACGATGGTGCCGTCCACCCATGTCCCGGTCCTCGGCCACGTTCCGGTTCTTTGCCGAATGCAGCTGTCTCGTGCCCAGCACAATGACTCCCGTGCAGCTGATCTCCCTGCTCTGGCTCCAGATGACAATGTCCGCGTCCATCTCCCGGATGCTGGCTACAACCGCTGTTGTCCTTCGGCAGGTAGCCCCCCCGCTCGTTCCTGGCTCTATTCTGTGCCACAATCGACGTGCCCTTCGCCTCGTTCCAGACTCGCCACGAGACCCTCCGGTGTTGCCTCACCCTCCTGCTGACCCTGCCACGGACTATGCAGAGCTCCCTGTCACTCTACCTCCCCCTGACTGTGACGCAGTCCAGCCCGGTCCTGAACCGGCGGCTCTCGACCCACCCTTGAGACGGTCAACCAGAATTCGTCGCCCACCTCAGAGACTAAATTTATGAACTTTTCGAATTTATGGACTCTCTGAATTGTTTCGTTGCTGTGTTTGATCGATCTCCTGGTTTGTATATAATGTTGATCTCGTTACTCTTGTTGCATACTGCTTCTCTGAACCAGGCACCTTCCCTTGTAAATAGCTTATTTCTTATGTACATAGTCCTGTAAATATGTCTTCGCACCCCACACATAGTTAGGAACATTATCACCACACATTATTTATTGCCGCAAACATACATTTTTTTATAAAAGGGGATGTCATAATATACACCAGCACATCAGGGTGCAGACACACACACTGATGGACACACAGTAGGGCCAATCAACAAGCAGAACACCGCAGCCAATCACCAGTTAGAGCACACTCACTATAAAGACAGAGGGATCAGTTTTCCCGCTCATTCGGGACGCAGCCTCTCAGAAGGACAGAGCTTACAGCTTACAGCACAGATCCTCACCATGTGCTGAGTGATTAGACTGGTTAGGGTAGGCATAGGTCTTTAGTTTAATCTAACATCGTGTTTACCCACAGTGGAAGTATGTTCAACAGTTTATAGCTTAATAAAATAGTGTTGTACTATTTCAAGTGTTGCTAGCCTGTATGTGTTCCACGGATCCAGAGCAACCAACACATCAACGCGGTGATTTTCCGCCCGTATTGAGAAGCCTTCAGGTTGTATGGCACAGTCCGGTGAGGCGGGGGTGAGCCATGTCTCTGTGAAACAGAGCACACAGCAATCTCTTACTTCCCTCTGAGAGGTAAGTCCAGCATTAAGCTCTGACTGCAGTTGTAATGAAGTGCTTCGAGAGGTTGACCATGAAGCGCATCACCTCCACACTCCCAGAACGCCTTGATCCACTGCAATTCGCATACCGTCGCAAACGGCCCACAGCAGATCTCCCTGGCCCTACTCTCATTCCTGGAGCATCTCGACAACAAGGATTCCTACATCAGACTCCTATTTATTGACTACAGCTCCGCCTTCAACCCCATAATCCCAGCCAAGCTCATATCAAAGCTCCAAAACCTAAGACTTGGCTCCTCCCTCTGCAACTGGATCCTCGATTTTCTGACCCACAGACCACAATCAGTAAGAATAAACAACAACACCTCCTCCACAAATAGTCCTCAACACCGGGGCCCCGTAAGGCTGCATACTTAGCCCCCTACTCTACTCCATGTACACACACGACTGCGTGGCAAAATTTCGTTCCAACTCCATCTACAAGTTTGCTGACGATACGACCATAGTGGGCCGGATCTCGAATAACGACAAGTCCGAATACAGGAGGGAGATAGAGAACCTAGTAGAGTGGTGTAACTACAACAATCTCTCCCTCAATGCCAGCAAAACTAAAGAGATGGTCATTGACTTCAGGAAGCAAAGTACTGCACACACCTCTTCCTCAGGAAACTAAGGAAATTCGGCATGGCCACATTTTTACATTCTTACCAACTTTTTACAGATGCACAATTGAGAGCATCCTATCGGGCTGCATCACAGCCTGGTATGGCAACTGCTCGGCCCAGGACCGCAAGAAACTTCAGAGAGTCGTGAATACCGCCCAGTCCATCACACAAACCTGCCTCCCATCCATTGATTCCATCTACACCTCCCGCTGCCGGGGGAAAGCGGGCAACATAATCAAAGGCGCCTCCCACCCGGCTTACTCACTCTTCCAACTTCTTCCATCGGGCAGGAGATACAGAAGTCTGAGAACACACACGAACAGACTCAAAAACAGCTTCTTCCCCACTGTCACCAGACTCCTAAATGACCCTTTTATGGACTGACCTCATTAACACTACACCCTGTATGCTTCATCCGATGCTGGTGTTATGTAGTTACATTGTATATCTTGTGTTGCCCTATTATGTATTTTTTTTCATTCCCTTTTCTTCCCATGTACTGAATGATCTGTTGAGCTGCTCGCAGAAAAATACTTTTCACTGTACCTCGGTACAGGTGACAATAAACAAACCCAATCCAATCCAATCCAATCCAGCATGTTTGTGATCCGGTCGGATTCAGGCGTTCTGCGAGCACGGGAATACCTTGCAGCGCGTTTGAGATCTCGTGCGGGGTCTCCGCTGTTTTGGGGGTTGCAAGCAGGGGCCTCCTGTGGCAGGTTGGGCTGTGTCCCGTGTTCTGCTCCCTCCTTGGGCGCTCCTGGGGTTGGGTCTTGGAGTAGGCCCGGTCGGCCTCACGTGGATTTTTCTATCCATTCTAATCCCATTTCCCAGCACTTGGTGCGTAGCCTTGTGTACACTGCCATTTCCAATGCTCATCAAAATACTTCTAAAATGGTCTGAGGGTCTCTACCTCCACCCCCCCCCCCCCCCCCCCCCCTTTCAGGCAGCGAGTTCCAATCTCCCACCATCCTCTGGGTGAAAAGCTTTTTCCTCATATCCCCTTTAAACCTCCTGTCCCTTTCCGTAAATCTATGTCCCCAGGTTATAGACCCCTCCACCCAGGGGGAAAAGTTTCTTCCCATCCACCCTATTTATGTTGTTCAGAATTTGGGGGGGGGGGGGGGGGGGCGTGGTAGCACAGTGGTTAGCGCTGTTGCTTCACAGCTCCAGGTTCGATTCCCCGCTGGGTCACTGTCTGTGCGGAGTCTGCACTTTCTCCCCATGTCTGCGTGGCTTTCCTCCGGGTGCTCCGGTTTCCTCCCACAGTTCAATGGTTCCCACCAAAGACAGCGGCCAGGATTTTTGGACCCCGCGCAAGGTCGGAGAATCGCCGAGGGGGGGGGGGAGCACGGGAATCGCGGCACGCCGCTCCGACGGCAGCCCGCCGAATCCCCGCCGCCGATTTTTGGACACCTGCGGGGTTGCCGTCGGGGAATTTGAAACCCACGCACACACGGGGAGGACGTGCAGACTCCACACAGACAGTGACCCAAGCCGGGAACCGAACCTGGGACCCTGGAGCTGTGAAGCATTTATGCTAACCACCATGCTACCCTGCTGCCCATTGACCCGGGGCTGACACCAGAATCACCAGTCCTTCCCTCTGAGCTGTGCGATGATCCCATGGGGATGGAGTTTGACACGCGGCCTCTCCAACTGAGCGACACAAACTTCCCGCTTCACATCACTGAGTGAACGGCAGTGATGGATGAATCAGACATTCTGCTTCAAATCATCTCCGTAAGGTTGACAGATCCTTAATCGGGAATAATTGCCTGTCAAATGCGCTAAGTCGTCACTTAGTTATATTACAAGAAGCTGAATTAAATATTGGAGAATCAAATCATGACTAAATCACCCACTCGCCACAACTCATAGAATCATAGAACTTACAGTGCGGAAGGAGGCCATTCGGCCCATTGAGTCTGCACTGGCCCTTACAAAGAGCACCCTACTCAAGCCCACGTCTCTACCTTATCCCCGTAACCCAGTAACCCCCACTTAACCTTTTTGGACACTAAGGGCAATTTAGCATGGCCAATCCACCTAACCTGCACATCTTTGGACTGTGGGAGGAAACCGGAGCCCCCGGAGGAAACCCACGCACACACGGGGAGGACGTGCAGACTCCGCACAGACAGTGACCCAAGCCGGGAATCGAACCTGGGACCCTGGAGCTGTGAAGCCACTGTGCTAACCACTGTGCTACCGTGCTGCCACAATGAACTCGATGAACAATCGCTTCACAATCAGGCCATGGAATTATGGGAGATGGACAACTTCCTGGTGCAGTCAATCTGGGCAGCGGGATTCTCAGTCGCGGGATCCTCCGGTTCGCCGGCAGCGCACCCACGCCCCCGGGTTCCCCGACGGCATGTGGATGGAGAACCCCGCTGCCTCGGGGGAGCAGCGAGTGCCGAGTTGTGGGAGATTTCCTGCCGCTGGTGCAGTGAATGTGGATCCTGGGGGATGTGCTGACCAGCCGAAGCAGCAAGTTGGGAGTTGAGTGGAATTTCCAGCCCAGGATCGTGTGCAATATTCTCACCGCTGGTGGAGTGCCTGGGATCAAATGGACTTAATTGGCTGAAAGCACGTTTGGAGGCTGTGAGGTCACGAAAGGCGATATCTAAATGCAATCCTTCATTTCTGGAAAAATTAGCTTTCTGCGTTTTGTGCACACACTGGGGAAGCCTCAGAGCGAGGAGGAGATTCAAATAGGAGTTAAAATGATTGAGGGGTTTGACAAATAAGGAGAAATTCTTTCCACCAGTAGGAGGGCCAATAACCAGGGAGAGGCAGGCTTATAATATAATAACCTTTATTATTGTCACAAGTAGGCTTACATTAACACTGCAATGAAGTTACTGTGAAAAGCCCCTAGTCGCCACATTCCGGCGCCTGTTCGGGTACACTGAGGGAGAATTCAGAATGTCCAAATTACCTAACAGCACGTCTTTCTGGACATGTGGGAGGAAACCGGAGCACCCGGAGGAAACCCACGCAGACACGGGGAGAACGTGCAGACTCCGCACAGACTGTGACCTAAGCCGGGAATCGAACCACTTAAGGTCATCGTGCTGGAAGCATATTTAATGTGAACTTTCAAAAGGTGATCGGATGGAAGGGCAAGTGTCGCAAAGGTGATAGGGACAGAGGTTAATTGGCAAGCTCTTTCAAAAGAGCCAGTACATGCCAGGATGGGCCGGGTGGCCTTGTGTGTTGTGTGATTTTATTAAAGCTGTGCTCGGGCTGGATGGGGCAGAATCGCACCCAGAGAGCACCAGGTTTGCTCCTTAGCTGAAGTAAGTTTGTGATTGGTGGCGTATGGAGCAGTATTGCTGGGAACGGCAAAGTCAGCGACGGGCTCAGTTTGTGCTCTGTGAACACTCTCACGCATAACGCGTGGTGGGAGGCAGCTTTGAACACAGCGAGCTGAAAAACCGTTCAACCCTGAAGCCGTCGAGCATAGCGTGTCACGGTCGCCAGGCGCCTGAGCACTTTGTGCATTCCAACGATGCCAGCCTGTCCGTCAACTTCGACCCCCTCCGCTTCCCTCCAAAATGTCAGACACACTTCAATGCTGCAGTTAGATGTCACTTTTAACTTCTGGAACATTCCTATAAAGTTGATGACGTTGTTTGTTTAAAATGCAGCCAGGGACTCGAAGCGTCAGTTCTGCTTCCGATTTGGTGCTAATTGCTGCAAATGTAATTCTCGAACCGTGTTATTGATGTGTTTCTTTTCCCAATTATTGTAACAGCTCCAATCCCGCCCCCCATAACCAATGTGAAATGACACCTCTGTCTGAAATGACAATCTTGACACTAATCTGACGATCAGCGAGCCCCCCCCCCCACCCATATTCCCTCTTATTAGTGACTTGCAGGACACAAAGCTGCTGCATGAAACAAACACAGAAAGTGCTGGACGCCCTCTGCATGGTTTGACAGCTTCTGCAGAGGAGAGAGAAGGAAGCTAACCTTTCGAGACTGGAAGGCTCTTTGTCAAAGCCACTGTGTCATTAAACTGTCCGTTCTCCGTCTCAAACGCGCTGGCCACCTCCGGGGGGCACTGCAAGGTCTCCCAGCCACACTACAGCTTCCGTAACAGTGTTCAACTCTGGTCGCCACACTACCAGAAGGATGTGGAGGCTTTAGAGAGGGTGCAGAAGAGATTTACCAGGATGTTGCCTGGTATGGAGGGCATTAGCTATGAGGAGAGGTTGAATAAACTCGGTTTGTTCTCACTGGAACGACGGAGGTTGAGGGGCGACCTGATAGAGTTCTACAAAATTATGAGGGGCATAGACAGGGTGGATAGTCAGAGGCTTTTCCCCAGGGTAGAGGGGTCAATTACTAGGGGGCATAGGTTTAAGGTGCGAGGGGCAAGGTTTAGAGATGTACGAGGTAAGTTTTTTACACAGAGGGTAGTGGGTGCCTGGAACTCGCTGCTGAAGGAAGTGGTGGAAGCAGGGGCGATAGTGACATTTAAGGGGTATCTTGACAAATACATGAATAGGATGGGAATAGAGGGATATGGACTCCGGAAGTGTTGAAGATTTTAGTTTAGACGGGCAGCATGGTCGGCACAGGCTTGGAGGGCCAAAGGGCCTGTTCCTGTGCTGTACTTTTCTTTGCTCCTTGTTCTATGTTTGTAATGACCTCCGCAATCTGATCTTGTCCACAGTGATTTTGGTTTACTTATTTCGAACCTAAATGGGTGTGGTTTTTGGGTGGCCTGCGACCCTTCAGCTTTGAAGCACGTTTTCTGATATCTCGCAGTGGTTGGTATGTCCGTCAGTGACCTTCGACAAGCATTGTCCTCACTCCTCATGAATCTCTTCAGTTTTGTTTCAATCTGATCCTCCACCTGGGTCTTAAGGGCCATACTTCAGTATTTTATTCATTCCCGGGATGTGGGGGTAACTGGTTAGGCCAGCATTTATTGCCCATCCCTAATTGCCCTTCAGAAGGTTTGGTGAGCTGCCTTCTTGAACCACTGCAGTCCATGAGGTGTAGGTACATCCACTGTGCTGTTAGGGAGCTGTTAGGGTTCCCAGGTCTCTGCTGCTCTTGTCCTTCTAGATGGGAGTGGCCGTGGGTTTGGAAGGTGCTGCCTAAGGAGCCTTGGTGAGTTACTGCAATGCACCTTGTCGATGGTACACACGGCTGCCACTGTGTTTCTGTGGTGGAGGGAGTGAATGTTTGTGGAAGGGGAAGCAATCAGGTGGGGCTGCTTTGTCCTGGATGGTGTCGAGGGTCTTGAGTGTTGTTGGAGCTGAACTCATCCAGGCAAGTGGGGAGTATTCCATCATTGGAGCATAGCGAATGTAACCCCGCTATTCAAAAAAGGAGGGAGAGAGAAAATAGGGAACTATAGACCAGTGAGCCTGATAGTAGGGAAGTTGCTGGAGTCCATTATCAAGGATTTCATAGCACAGCAATTGGAAAGCAGTGGTATAACCAAAGTCATCATGGATTTACGAAAGGGAAATCATGCTTGACAAATCTACTGGAATTTTTTGAAGATGTAACTAGTAGAGTTCACCAGGGAGAACCAGCGGATGTGGTTTATTTAGACTTTCAGAAGGCTTTCGACAAGGTCTCACATAGCAGATTACTATGTAAAGTTAAAGCGCATGAGATTGTGGTAGTGTACTGAGATGGATAGAAAGCTGGTTAGCAGACAGGAAGCAAAACGTTGGAATAAATGGGTCTTTTTCTGATTAGCAGGCAGTGAATCGTGGGGTACCGCAGCTGGGATCTGTGCTGGGACCCCAAATGTTCACATTATATATCAATGATTTAGATGAGGGAATTAAATGTGTTTTCTCCAAATTTGCAGATGATACAAAGTTGTGTGGGAGGGTGAGCTGTGAGGAGGATGCAGAGATGCTTCAGCAGGATTTGGACAGGCTGAGTGAGTGGACACACGCATGGCAGATGCAGCGTAATGTGGATAAATGTGAGGTTATCCACTTCAGTAGCAAAAAAAGGAAGGCAGATTATTATTTGAATGGGTGTAAATTCAGAGAGGTGGATACTCAGCGAGACCTTTGTGTCCTCGTGCATCAGTCACTGAAAGTAAGCACGCAGGTACAGCAGGCAGTAAAGAGGCAAATGGTATGTTGGGCTTCATAGCGAGAAGATTTGAGTATAGGAATAGAGATGTTTTACTGCAATTGTATAGGGCATTGGTGAGGCCACACCTGGAGTATTGTGTGCAGTTTTGGTGTCCCTATCTGAGGAAGGATGTTCTTGCTATGGAGGGAGCGCAGCGAAGGTTTACCAGGCTGATTCCAGGGATGGCAGGACTATCATATGGGGAGAGACTAAATCGGTTAGGATTCTATTCATTGGAGTTTAGAAGAATGAGGGGGGATCTCATAGAAACTTATAAAATTCTAACAGGATTAGACAGGGTAGATTCAGAAAGAATGTTCCCGATGGCGGGGGAGTCCAGAATTAGGGGTCATCGTTTGAGGATAAGGGGTAAACCTTTTAGGACTGAGGTGAGGAGAAATTTCTTCACCCAGAGAGCGGCGAATCTGTGGAATTCACTCCCACAGGACGTAGTTGAGGCCAAAATGTTGTGTAGTTTCAAGAAGGGATTAGATACCGCTTTTGGGGCTGAAGGGATCAAGGGATATGGGGGGGAAAGCAGGTATTGAACTTGATGATCAGCCATGATCATAATGAATGGCGGAGCAGGTTCGAAGGGCCGAATGGCCTCCTCCTGCTTCTATTTTCAGTGTTTCTAAGATTCTATGTATATGGGCTCTCCTGTAAAGGAAATGAGTGAACCGTGTGGGTTTCTACATCAATCGGCAATAGTTTCATTAAACTTTTAATTTCACCGTCTGCCGTGGTGGGATTCGAACCCAGGTCTCTGAATTAATAGTCCAGTGACAGCAGCACTGCGACATCACCTCCTCAAATGGTGCATCTGGTCCCTTTGCTTGAAGGCACTTCCTTTCTGAAAGCTGTTACTTCAGGGGAGCTGATGGAAGAACAGTAATCGCACCAGACTATAATTCTAAATTCATAACTTCATAAGATATCAGAGCAGAATTAGGCTATTCGGCCCATCGAGTCTGCTCTGCCATTCTATCATGGCTGACATGTTCCTCATCTGCTACCTACACTGTTACAGACCAAGAGCTGGATTGCGAAATCAGCCGGAGCATCTCCTCCCTGATCCAGGATCCAGGGAGTCGGCAATTTAGCCTCCCGATCCTAACACCCTTAATGTGATCATGGCTGATCCCATCCTGGCCTCAACTCCACACCGTCCTGCCCCGTTCTCCATAACCCTTCACCCCATTACCAATTAAAACTCAGTCTAACTCCTCCTTAGAGTTACTCACTGTCCCAGCATCCACCGCATTCTGGGGTGGCGAATTCCACAGATTCACAATGAAAAAAATGAAAAAATGAAAATCGCTTATTGTCACGAGTAGCCTTCAATGAAGTTACTGCGAAAAGCCCCTAGTCGCCACATTCCGGCGCCTGTCCGGGGGGGCTGTTACGGGAATTGAACCGTGCTGCTGGCCTGTCTTGGTCTGCTTTCAAAGCCAGCGATTTAGCCCAGTGAGCTAAACCTTTGGGAGAAGTAGTTTCTCCTCAAATCTTTTTAAATTTGCTAAACTGTTAAATCTCTCCGTTCAGTTCAGTTGGCTCAATCTGACATTCCGAGGTTCGAATCCTACCACGGCGGCTGATGGAATTTAAATTTAATAAATAAAATCGGAAATTAAAAATTAGTCTCAGTCATGATGACCATGAAACCATTGTCGATTGTCATAAAAAACCCTTCTGGTTCATTAATGTCCTTGGGGGAAGGAAATCTGCTGTCCTTACCCGGTCTGGCCTACACGTGACTCCAGACCCACAGCAACGTGGTTGACTCTGGAATGGCCTCAGTCTCAGGACGATTAGAGACGGGCAATAAATGCTGGCCCATCCAGCGATGCCCACATCCCACGAAAATAATTTGTAAAGTACTTCATCAGATTTTCTTTGTCCGCCTGGTGGTGTCCATTCTGCTGTGTACCCCGGTGGGGCGTACGTCCGGGATGTGAAATGCCTGTGCAGCAGGCCTCAGCTCAGAGCTGAGGCCATGATGAGATCTACCAGGGTTGTAGTGAATGCTGGAGCAGGCTCGAGAGGCTAGATTGACTACTCCTGCTCCTCTGCCCAATTCCACCTTCCAGCTCTTGTTCTGTAGCCCTGTGATGTGGCGGTATCCACGCTACTCCCCAGAACTGATTTATGTTAAATCATGTGTTAACTCCATATTAAAAACTGATGAAGCCACGTTGCGCTAACAATTGCACACACAAACACGAAACGGCACAAAGAGGCTTTATTACCGTGAGATGTTATTCCCTCAACTGCAGCTGTAAAATGGCAGCTCAGGAGATCTCATGGATATTTATACTGCTTCCTGTGGGCGGAGCTAGCCGGCAGGGGCTTACCGACAAACCTGTAATAGCAGGTACTATTGTACATCCCCTAATAGAGGCACACACATATATATACAATGGTGGATTACCACAAGCCATGTATTTCTTGTAAACCATAAAATTGATGCTACTTCTCGCAATAATGTCTTTCAACAAGTGCTGCAGACATTACCTTTGTAGATGCCCGGCTGCAGTGAACCCATTAGTCTAGTGGCCTTTCCAACTACGGGAGGCTTTTGTTTGTCTAGAAATGGCTGTTGGGGTGTTAATCTAGTATCTTCAGAAGCAGAGGTCTGCTAAAACCTCCCTCGAACTCCCGAAGTAAAAACCCTATAAAGTTTGAGCAAAAAGCTGCGGAGGCAATCGCTTCAAGAGCTGTTTAGAAGATTGCTGAGCGTTTACCTGGCCAAGCCGCTGCCATTATCTCGATGCCTAGAGTTCTGCTCTTGGTTGAGTATTGAATTCCGAGACTACTAGCCGCTGTAATTGTTCATAGCTTAAGTAACTATATAGTGAGGGAATTCATCTATATCCTGTATTTATTGACAAGACCTTGTCTGGTAGATTACAACCTCAAATAATCAGGAAGATCTTAGGTCGAATACTCCTCGACTGTCACAAGGTAACATCACCTCAAGTACAAATCTGGTGCTCTTGATTAATAAGGGGATCAGGGGCTATGGGGGGGGGGGGGGGGGGGGGTGGAAGGCAGGAGAATGGGGATGAGAAACATCTCAGTCATGATCGAATGGCAGAGCAGACCCGATGGGCCGAATGGCCTAATTCTGCTCCTATACCTTCTGGTCTTAAGATCATGAGAACTGCTTCTAATCAGCATGTGAGCATTTAACCGGGAGGCTGATTCAGCCCCACCAGGCAAAATTCAAAGGAATGAAATCAGCACTTAAGACTAAGTTAGGTGGAAAGTCTGGACTTCCAGACAGGTGTGTAGTGATCTCTGTGTGCGCATGTACATAAGGGGTTAATGTGTAATCAGTAGCACCACATGATCACAAGAGGGCCGGACCTACAGGGGTATAAAAGCAACCACATTGTGCCTCTCTCTCTCTTTTCGATGTACTATCACCAGGACAGGAGTATCAGATTAACTCAGATGGTTAGTATAGTATAGTTACTGTATTTAGATCTAGTTAACCTTATCACTAGTAACTCGCGTAATTATTGTTATAGTTACCCAATAAACCTTTTGTTACTACTGGACGAGCTCGAGTCTTCTTCATCGAGATTCAGAAGATCTCATCAGCAACCAAGGCTTGCGTAACACATATTACACTCCGGAGTATATCAAAACACACAAAGAAGTGTAGTAAAAGATGATAGAGGAGTGTAATAAAAGAAGGAGCATTATTGTCTCAGCTCCCAGTTTGTGTTCCTTGGGCTGAATGTGTCTCCCGTGTTTTCAGTTTCCCTCAGTCGCTGCCACCCTACGTGTGCTGTCATTGTAAGGTACACAAGCCTTTGAAATTCTGTCATGTTGTGTTCAATTATTAACGCTAACACCCGTCAGCTTGTCTGCAGACTGACACTGAAAGCAGTGCACTCCATTTGGGAACATCTGAGGCCATCTAAAATCCGTCAATGCCACAAGTGGAGAATTCTTCCTGCTGGTGGAACGATCACTTCAGACGAGGAGGAGACGGTTTAGCACTGGGAGGCTTGGGAGTCGATGGAATTCTCCAACCCAGGGGCATGGGGACGGTCAGCTGTTGAGTATAGGGCAGCACGGTAGCATAGTGGTTAGCACAATTGCTTCACAGCTCCAGGGTCCCAGGTTTGATTCCTGGCTTGGGTCACTGTCTGCGTGGAGTCTGCACGTTCTCCCCCTGTGTGCGTGGGTTTCCTCCGGGTGCTCCGGTTTCCTCCCACAGTCCAAAGACATGCACGTTAGGTGAATTGGCCACGCTAAATTGCCCCTTAGTGTCGAAAATTGCCCTTAGTGTTGGTGGGGTTACTGGGATATGGAATAGGATGGAGGTGAGTGGTTGGGTAGGTTGCTCCTTCCAACAGCCGGTGCAGACTCGAGGGGCCGAATGGCCTCCTTCTGCTCTGTAAATTCAATGAAATCCATATTCAAGACAGAGGTCAGTAGATATTTGGATGCTATGGGAATTAATTGATACGGGGATATTGTGCCAAGGTGTAACTGAGCTGGACAATCCGCCACGGTATTATTGAATGGCAGAACAGACTCAAGGGGACCACACATGTTTCAGTTTCCTATGTACTTATATTTCTGCTTGGGCCCCAACATCAGTTATCTGACACTCAAACATAGTCTAGGAATAGAACAAGCAGATCCAGGAACAAGACTGGACACCCACGAGGCGCTGGGGGCCATCAGCAGCAGCAGAATTGTACCCAACCACAATCTGCAACCTCATGGCCCAGCATATCCCCAACTCTACCATTACCACACAGACACTGACCCAAGGGGGAATTGAACCCGGGTCCCTGGCGCTGTGAAGCAACAGTGCTAACCACTACGCTACCGTGGGTTAGATACAGAGTAAAGCGCCCTCTACACTGTCCCCATCAAACACTCCCAGGACAGGTACAGCATGGGGTTAGATACAGAGTAAAGCTCCTTCTACACTGTCCCCATCAAACACTCCCAGGACAGGTACAGCACGGGGTTAGATACAGAGTAAAGCGCCCTCTACACTGTCCCATCAAACACTCCCAGGACAGGTACAGCACGGGGTTAGATACAGAGTAAAGCTCCCTCTACGCTGACCCCATCAAACACTCCCAGGACAGGTACAGCACGGGGTTAGATACAGAGTAAAGCTCCCTCTGCACTGTCCCCATCAAACACTCCCAGGACAGGTACAGCACAGGGTTAGATACAGAGTAAAGCTCCCCTTACACTGTCCCCATCAAACACTCCCAGGACAGGTACAGCACGGGGTTAGATACAGAGTAAAGCTCCCTTTGCACTGTACCCATCAAACAGTTCACAGATACAAGGGAAGGAATGTATTTTGCACAAAGCAATTCTCTGAGCCAGGAGTTCTATGTGAGTCTGTACATGATGTTGTCACAACTGATGATCTTTCTCTGAAAATCATTCTGAATGTCGACCGGAAATATTTAGCAATGACAACATAAACTATCAGCAGAGCCTTGAGGTTACAGAGATATACCATATTTAATCACTTTATTACAGTCTTAATCTTTCATACCAGAGTATGTCCAAAAAACAGTTCACACATCAGTAATGTATAATTACATCGCAATAATGGCTTTGATATCCATGCTTGGGGGTTTGAAAGGGTAATCAAGGAATCTTTGTTAATTAGCCAATGACCTTCCCTGTCACTCCCACCCTGCCTCTGTGCTGTACATCTCAATGACCTTCCCCTCCACTCCCAGAGCTTGGAACACTAACCAACATAGGAACACAGGAGCAGGAGTAGGCCATTTAACCCCTCGAGCACTGCTCCACCATCAATACCATCATGGTTGATCGAACACTTCAACGGCTTTGACCCACACTATCCCCCATAACTCTTCACATTGTTGCTAATCGGAAAGCTATTTACTTCCACCTTAAACATGCTCACTGATTGAGCTTCCACAGCCCCCTGGGGTTGAGAATGCCAAAGATTCGCAACCCTCTCTTGGCCCTAAATGGCTTCCAATTTATGTTGAAATTGTTCTCCCTGACTTTAGACTCCTATCCAAGGGAAACAACATATTACCGTCATCTATTCCTTTGTGTATTTTGATCACCTTCCTTCCATCAAAAAGTTAGTAGTGGGATGTTCATTCATGACTCCTCAGACACTGAAGCAGTCCATGTCCAAATGCAAGAAGATGTGGACAATATCCAGGCTTGGGCTGAGAAGTGGCAAGTTACATTAATGCAGCAATACTCCCAGGTGATGGAATGAACATCCCCAATAATCATGTCGCCCTGACATTCAATGGCATTACCCATGACCGCTACCATCTCGGAGGGCAAGGGCAGCGGACTCATGGGAACACCACCACCTCCAAATACCTCTCCAAGCCACAACAGAATACTGACTTGGAAATATATCACCGTTCCTTCACTGTCGTTGGGTCAAAATACTGGAACTCCCTCCCTAACAGCACTGTGGGTGTACCTACACCACGTGGACAGTAGCAGATCAAGAAGGCCACCACCTCCTGAAGGGCAATTAGGGATGGGCAACAAATGCTGGCCTAGCCAGCGATGCCCACATCCTGTGGGCGAATAAGGATAAAAGTATCTTCTCACCCACTCCCGGAGTGCGCTGCTACCCCACCGCAGCATTACCGTCATTCAACACATCACCATCCTACCATGTAACACTTTTCCAGTTCCATATCTCTGATCTCCCACCCCTATTATATCACCGCCCTGTTGGACTATCCCTCTGTGGCACTGCCATCTCACCAGGATATCAGCAGCACACTGTTGCCCCGCAGTCTGCATTCTTCCCATGAAAACATTTGCAACTGTTGTAATTCTAGATAATTGCAGCCCCTCACACCAGTGAATCTGTATGGCACACACTCCCAAACTCTGAGACCCCTCCTACATCGGGGAATGCGGGGCCGCAGGCGTCAATCTGACTTGAGGTTTCCTTAAGGTTGATACCAACGCCATTACTCTGAGCTTTTATATTTATATCGCTTGAGATTAAACCTAAGGGTTCCGCAACGTCATTTCAAACCTCAACAACACGGGCTTTGCCTTTAAAGTTCTGTCACCCTGCCCCACCCCAGCCCGTTTCCCTCTGCCCTCTAACAGCTCTCACTGCCATTCATAAGGTCTGGACTATCATCATCCTCTTAGATTGAAATCCATCGGCCATTTTTGAAGACCCAATCCCCAATCTTATTGATATTCCTTTGGTCCTCTGAAGGAGCCCTGTGTGAGGACGTGTCTGTCGCCATCACAATGCGGACGGAAAGTGATTAAAACTGGTTCTGCAGTTCTTCGGGAATGGTTACATCATCTTCATGAAGCAGCAGCGTCGTTGAGGGTGTCAGAGAGATTCATCAGCATGAAATAGCCAGAGTTCAGCACTGGTGGCACGCATTAAACATCATGGCATGTGACAGATAATTATCATGTACAAAATAAACAGAAACTGTCTCACAAGATTAAATGAGTGCACATGGGGATGTGGGAGGGGATTAAATGGGCGGGTAGAGTCGGTGATAGGGGAGAGTGTACATGGGGATGTGGGAGGGGATTAAATGGGTGGGTAGAGTCAGTGATAGGGGAGAGTGTACATGGGGGTGTGGGAGGGGAGTGAATGGGTGGGTAGAGTCAGTGATAGGGGAGAGTGTGCATGGGGATGTGGGAGGGGAGTGAATGGGTGGGGAGAGTCAGTGCTGGGGGAGAGTGTGCATGGGGATGTGGGAGGGGATTAAATGGGTGGGTAGAGTCGGTGATAGGGGAGAGTGTGCATGGGGGTGTGGGAGGGGATTAAATGGGTGGGTAGAGTCGGTGATGGGGGAGAGTGTACATGGGGATGTGGGAGGGCAGTGAATGGGTGGGTAGAGTCAGTGATAGGAGAGAGTGTACATGGGGGTGTGGGAGGGGAGTGAATGGGTGGGGAGAGTCAGTGATAGGGGAGAGTGTACATGGGGATGTGGGAGGGGAGTGAATGGGTGGGTAGTGTCAGTGATAGGGGAGAGTGTACATGGGGGGTGTGGGAGGGGAGTGAATGGGTGGGGAGAGTCAGTGCTGGGGGAGAGTGTACATGGGGATGTGGGAGGGATATTAAATGGGTGGGGAGAGTCAGTGCTGGGGGAGAGTGTACATGGGGATGTGGGAGGGGAGTGAATGGGTGGGTAGAGTCAGTGATAGGGGAGAGTGTACATGGGGATGTGGGAGGGGATTAAATGGGTGGGTAGAGTCAGTGATAGGGGAGAGTATACATGGGGATGTGGGAGGGGATTAAATGGGTGGGGAGAGTCAGTGCTGGGGGAGAGTGTACATGGGGATGTGGGAGGGGAGTGAATGGGTGGGGAGAGTCAGTGCTGGGGGAGAGTGTACATGGGGATGTGGGAGGGGATTAAATGGGTGGGTAGAGTCAGTGCTGGGGGAGAGTGTACATGGGGATGTGGGAGGGGAGTGAATGGGTGGGTAGAGTCAGTGATAGGGGAGAGTGTACATGGGGCTGTGGTAGGGGATTAAATGGATGGGTCGAGTTGCTGATGGGTCGAGTTGGTAATGGGGAGAGTGTACATGGGGAGAGTCAGTGACAGGGGAGAGTGTACATGGGGATGTGAGAGGGGAGTGAATGGGTGGGTAGAGTCAGTGATAGGGGAGAGTGTACATGGGGGTGGTGGGAGGGGAGTGAATGGGTGGGTAGAGTCAGTGATAGGGGAGAGTGTACATGGGGCTGGGGATGGGAGTGAATGGGTGGGTAGAGTCAGTGATAGGGGAGAGTGTACATGGGGATGTGGGAGGGGATTAAATAGGTGGGTCGAGTTGGTGATGGGTCGAGTTGGTAATGGGGAGAGTGTACATGGGGAGAGTCTGTGACAGGGGAGAGTGTACATGGGGATGTGAGAGGGGAGTGAATGGGTGGGTAGAGTCAGTGATAGGGGAGAGTGTACATGGGGATGGGGAGAGGATTAAATGGGTGGGTAGAGTCAGTGATAGGGGAGAGTGTACATGGGGGTGTGGGAGGGGAGTGAATGGGTGTGTAGGGTCAGTGCTGGGGAAGAATGCACATGGGGATGTGAGAGGGGAGTGAATGGGTGGGTCGAGTTGGTGATGGGGAGGGTGTACATGGGGATGTGGTAGGGGAGTGAATGGGTGGGTAGAGTCAGTGCTGGGGGAGAGTGTACATGGGGGTGTGGGAGGGGAGTGAATGGGTGGGTAGAGTCAGTGATAGGGGAGAGTGTGCATGGGGATGTGGGAGGGGAGTGAATGGGTGGGGAGAGTCAGTGCTGGGGGAGAGTGTGCATGGGGATGTGGGAGGGGATTAAATGGGTGGGTAGAGTCGGTGATAGGGGAGAGTGTGCATGGGGGTGTGGGAGGGGATTAAATGGGCGGGTAGAGTCGGTGATGGGGGAGAGTGTACATGGGGATGTGGGAGGGCAGTGAATGGGTGGGTAGAGTCAGTGATAGGAGAGAGTGTACATGGGGGTGTGGGAGGGGAGTGAATGGGTGGGGAGAGTCAGTGATAGGGGAGAGTGTACATGGGGATGTGGGAGGGGAGTGAATGGGTGGGTAGTGTCAGTGATAGGGGAGAGTGTGCATGGGGGTGTGGGAGGGGAGTGAATGGGTGGGGAGAGTCAGTGCTGGGGGAGAGTGTACATGGGGATGTGGGAGGGATATTAAATGGGTGGGGAGAGTCAGTGCTGGGGGAGAGTGTACATGGGGATGTGGGAGGGGAGTGAATGGGTGGGTAGAGTCAGCGATAGGGGAGAGTGTACATGGGGATGTGGGAGGGGATTAAATGGGTGGGTAGAGTCAGTGATAGGGGAGAGTATACATGGGGATGTGGGAGGGGATTAAATGGGTGGGGAGAGTCAGTGCTGGGGGAGAGTGTACATGGGGATGTGGGAGGGGAGTGAATGGGTGGGGAGAGTCAGTGCTGGGGGAGAGTGTACATGGGGATGTGGGAGGGGATTAAATGGGTGGGTAGAGTCAGTGCTGGGGGAGAGTGTACATGGGGATGTGGGAGGGGAGTGAATGGGTGGGTAGAGTCAGTGATAGGGGAGAGTGTACATGGGGCTGTGGTAGGGGATTAAATGGATGGGTCGAGTTGCTGATGGGTCGAGTTGGTAATGGGGAGAGTGTACATGGGGAGAGTCAGTGACAGGGGAGAGTGTACATGGGGATGTGAGAGGGGAGTGAATGGGTGGGTAGAGTCAGTGATAGGGGAGAGTGTACATGGGGGTGTGGGAGGGGAGTGAATGGGTGGGTAGAGTCAGTGATAGGGGAGAGTGTACATGGGGCTGGGGATGGGAGTGAATGGGTGGGTAGAGTCAGTGATAGGGGAGAGTGTACATGGGGATGTGGGAGGGGATTAAATAGGTGGGTCGAGTTGGTGATGGGTCGAGTTGGTAATGGGGAGAGTGTACATGGGGAGAGTCTGTGACAGGGGAGAGTGTACATGGGGATGTGAGAGGGGAGTGAATGGGTGGGTAGAGTCAGTGATAGGGGAGAGTGTACATGGGGATGGGGAGAGGATTAAATGGGTGGGTAGAGTCAGTGATAGGGGAGAGTGTACATGGGGGTGTGGGAGGGGAGTGAATGGGTGTGTAGGGTCAGTGCTGGGGAAGAATGCACATGGGGATGTGAGAGGGGAGTGAATGGGTGGGTCGAGTTGGTGATGGGGAGGGTGTACATGGGGATGTGGTAGGGGAGTGAATGGGTGGGTAGAGTCAGTGCTGGGGGAGAGTGTACATGGGGGTGTGGGAGGGGAGTGAATGGGTGGGCAGAGTCAGTGACAGGGGAGAGTGTACATGGGGCTGTGGGAGGGGATTAAATGGATGGGTCGAGTTGGTGATGGGTCGAATTGGTAATGGGGAGAGTGTACATGGGGAGAGTCAGTGACAGGGGAGAGTGTACATGGGGATGTGAGAGGGGAGTGAATGGGTGGTAGAGTCAGTGATGGGGAGAGTGTACATGGGGGTGTGGGAGGGGAGTGAATGGGTGGGGAGAGTCAGTGATGGGGAGAGTGTACATGGGGATGTGGGAGGGGGTGGGTAGAGTCAGTTATAGGGGAGAGTGTACATGGGGATGTGAGAGGGGATTCAATGGGTGGGTAGAGTCAGTGATGGGGAGAGTGTACATGGGGATGTGGGAGGGGGTGGGTAGAGTCAGTTATAGGGGAGAGTGTACATGGGGATGTGAGAGGGGATTCAATGGGTGGGTAGAGTTAGTGTTGGGGGAGAGTGTACATGGGGATGTGGGAGGGGAATAAATGGGTGGGTCTAGTTGGTGATGGGGAGGGTGTACATGGGGATGTGGGAGGGGAATAAATGGGTGGGTCTAGTTGGTGATGGGGAGGGTGTACATGGGGGTGTGGGAGGGGAGTGAATGGGTGGGCAGAGTCAGTGATGGGGGAGAGTGTACATGGGGATGTGGGAGGGGATTAAATAGGTGGGTCGAGTTGGTGATGGGGAGGGTGTACATGGGGATGTGGGAGGGGATTAAATGGGTGGGTAGAGTCAGTGCTGGGGTAGAGTGTACATGGGGCTGTGGGAGGGGATTAAATGGGTGGGTAGAGTCAGTGATAGGGGAGAGTGGACATGGGGATGTGGGAGGGGAGTGAATGGGTGGGTAGAGTCAGTGATAGGGGAGAGTGTACATGGGAGAGTGTACATGGGGATGTGGGAGGGGAGTGAATGGGTATGTAGAGTCAGTGATAGGGGGAGTGTACATGGGGATGTGGGAGGGGAGTGAATGGGTGGGTAGAGTCAGTGATAGGGGGAGTGTACATGGGGATTTGGGAGGGGATTAAATGGATGCGTCGAGTTGGTGATAGGGGAGAGTGTACATGGGGATTTGGGAGGGGATTAAATGGGTGGGTCGAGTTGGTGACAGGGGAGAGTGTACATGGGGCTGGGGAGGAACAGACTGACTGACCCTCTGTTAATTAGTAGGAGGAGTCTGTTAGCTACTATCAACAAGTATGAAAACCTAATGCCTGCACTTGAGAGAGAACGACATCCTACGATAGGTTAGTGAGTTGTGTAAACTCATAGGATGGATGCAGTCCTTCAATTCCAATAGGGCCTATATGACAGGCCTAATGGAGCAATGGAAATCAAGTAACATTCATCAAATTGTGTAAGTACTGGGCTGCTGGGGTTGACATAATACACATGAATTAAATAGGACAGAGTACTGGGGTGAATTCTATTCAGCAATGCCTCAGGTGAGTAATGAGTGAGTGTCAACTGCACAATGTTGACTGCAGGGGAAAAGGTTCCAAAGCTTTGTGAAGGTCCCAGAACTATGGGGCTGCCGTGTCCCTCTGCCACTTGCTGATCTCCACCCTGGGTGTTTGACACGTTGGGAGGGTGGGGTGGGAGCTGGGAGGGGTAAGGAGGCGCATGGCCAAAGGCTTGACATCTCGTTGCCAGCGTTAGGCAGCGGGTCTGAGGTGAATTGCCGCACTGTTGGGGCGAGCAGCAAGGATATAGATGGCATTTTCCTTCAGGAATGTTTTCCAATCTACGCGCCTGTGGAGAGAAAGATGTAAACAGTCAGAAGCAAAGACAATTCACTCGCTCCTCAGGGTCACTTGTCTCTGAGCTGCGCTCGTGGGTGGAAGGAATTATTGGTTTGTTTAGCCCAAACCCAAAGCACTCTCTTGTTTCCAACAGTATCCATGGTGACGGAAGCCCGGTGTACAAATGTGGATCAGAGGGTGAGAAAAGGCAAGCCTTATCAGAAAGCAAGAAGCAGTAAATAAAGGCAGAGAGACAGAGGATGGAGTGGGCCAACAGGAGGAGAGAGAGAGGAAGAAAGGCAAAGATGAAGAGTGAGAGAGATAAAGAGAGAGAATCCCTGAGAGAGAAAAAGAGGGAAAGAGATGGGGAGCAAAGGGGATGGGGTGAATTACAGAGAAAAAAAGGATTAGGTTAAAAACATCAAGGCTGAAAGTACAGACATTCTGACTGAGCGTGTAGACAAATTGACAGAGGGAGGAGACAAACTGACTGTATATCTGGGAAGAGCATCCTGCAGTCAGCGACACAGTGAAGCAGTCTGGGAAGTGTGTCCCCGCAGTCAGCGTCACAGTGAAGCAGTCTGGGAAGAGCGTCCTGCAGTCAGCGACACAGTGAAGCAGTCTGGGAAGAGCGTCCTGCAGTCAGCGACACAGTGAAGCAGTCTGGGAACGGTGTCCTGCAGTCAGCGTCACAGTGAAGCAGTCTGGGAACGGAGTCCTGCAGTCTGTGTCACAGTGAAGCAGTTTGGGAACGGAGTCCTGCAGTCTGTGTCACAGTGAAGCAGTTTGGGAACGGAGTCCTGCAGTCTGTGTCACAGTGAAGCAGTCTGGGAACGGAGTCCTGCAGTCTGTGTCACAGTGAAACAGTCTGGGAACGGAGTCCTGCAGTCAGCATCACAGTGAAGCAGTCTGGGAACGGTGTCCTGCAGTCTGTGTCACAGTGAAGCAGTCTGGGAACGGTGTCCTGCAGTCAGTGTCACAGTGAAGCAGTCTGGGAAGAGCGTCCTGCAGTCAGCGACACAGTGAAGCAGTCTGGGAACGGTGTCCTGCAGTCTGTGTCACAGTGAAGCAGTCTGGGAACGGTGTCCTGCAGTCAGTGTCACAGTGAAGCAGTCTGGGAACGGTGTCCTGCAGTCAGTGTCACAGTGAAGCAGTCTGGGAACGGTGTCCTGCAGTCTGTGTCACAGTGAAGCAGTCTGGGAACGGTGTCCCACAGTCAGCATCACAGTGAAGCAGTCTGGGAACGGTGTCCTGCAGTCAGTGTCACAGTGAAGCAGTCTGGGAAGAGTGTCCTGCAGTCAGTGTCACAGTGAAGCAGTCTGGGAAGAGTATCCTGCATCAGCGTCACAGTGAAGCAGTCTGGGAAGAGTGTCCTGCAGTCAGCGTCACAGTGAAGCAGTCTGGGAAGAGTGTCCTGCAGTCAGTGTCACAGTGAAGCAGTCTGGGAAGAGTGTCCCCGCAGTCAGCGACACAGTGAAGCAGTCTGGGAACAGTGTCCTGCAGTCTGTGTCACAGTGAAGCAGTCTGGGAACGGTGTCCTGCAGTCAGTGTCGCAGTGAAGCAGTCTGGGAAGAGTGTCCTGCCTTCTGTGTCACAGTGAAGCAGTCTGGGAACGGTGTCCCACAGTCAGCGTCACAGTGAAGCAGTCTGGGAACGGTGTCCTGCAGTCTGTGTCACAGTGAAGCAGTCTGGGAAGAGTGTCCTGCCGTCTGTGTCACAGTGAAGCAGTCTGGGAACGGTGTCCCACAGTCAGCGTCACAGTGAAGCAGTCTGGGAACGGTGTCCCACAGTCAGCGTCACAGTGAAGCAGTCTGGGAACGGTGTCCTGCAGTCAGTGTCGCAGGGAAGCAGTCTGGGAAGAGTGTCCTGCCGTCTGTGTCACAGTGAAGCAGTCTGGGAACGGTGTCCCACAGTCAGCGTCACAGTGAAGCAGTCTGGGAACGGTGTCCTGCAGTCTGTGTCACAGTGAAGCAGTCTGGGAAGAGTGTCCTGCCGTCTGTGTCACAGTGAAGCAGTCTGGGAAGAGTGTCCCCGCAGTCAGCGTCACAGTGAAGCAGTCTGGGAACAGTGTCCTGCAGTCTGTGTCACAGTGAAGCAGTCTGGGAACGGTGTCCCACAGTCAGCGTCACAGTGAAGCAGTCTGGGAAGAGTGTCCTGCAGTCAGCGTCACAGTGAAGCAGTCTGGGAACAGTGTCCCACAGTCAGTGTCACAGTGAAGCAGTCTGGGAACAGTGTCCCACAGTCAGCGTCACAGTGAAGCAGTCTGGGAAGTGTGTCCTGCAGTCAGCATCACAGTGAAGCAGTCTGGGAACGGTGTCCTGCAGTCAGCGTCACAGTGAAGCAGTCTGGGAAGAGCGTCCTGCAGTCTGTGTCACAGTGAAGCAGTCTGGGAAGAGTGTCCTGCAGTCAGCGTCACAGTGAAGCAGTCTGGGAAGAGTGTCCTGCAGTCAGCATCACAGTGAAGCAGTCTGGGAAGAGTGTCCTGCAGTCAGCATCACAGTGAAGCAGTCTGGGAACGGTGTCCTGCAGTCAGCGTCACAGCGAAGCAGTCTGGGAACGGTGTCCTGCAGTCAGCGTCACAGTGAAGCAGTCTGGGAATGGTGTCCTCGCAATCAGTGTCACAGCGAAGCAGTCTGGGAATGGTGTCCTCGCAGTCAGCATCACAGCGAAGTAGTCTGGGAAGAGTCATTGAATGATTTCGACAGGTGAACAAAATAAAAAATTGTGATATTTGTTCTGCCTTGAGAATGATTCCTTAATTCTATCTCCATGGACGAGTTGCCCCTTTTTGCTTCCAATGTTACAGGGGGTATGGCTGTCCACTCACCTGTTCTCCTCCTGCTCCCTACACAGCAGTGATTTGTCCTGTGGCCTCCCACGCCCTCTGCTGGCTGGGCTACTCTCCGATATGGGTCCAACATGACTGATACTGACAAAGAAACACAATTGGCCGGTTATCATTCTCGTGACAGCAGAAATAACGTAGGGACAGAAGGAGGCCATTCAGTCCCTTGAATCCCTTGCCATTGTTCTGGCAACATGACCTGAACAATCTTCACCAAGGTCATTGTGGGACAGTAAGGATGGAGGTGTTCGCCAGAAGCTATTTCTGGTGACCAGGGCTCGATAGTGAAATCGAGTTCTCATAGAATGTACAGTGCAGAAGGAGGCCATTCAGCCCATCGAGTCTCCACCGGCTCTTGGAAAGAGCACCCTAACCAAGGTCAACAACTCCACCCCATCCCCATAACCCAGTAACCCCACCCAACACTAAGGGCAATTTTGGACACTAAGGGCAATTGATCATAGCCAATCCCCCTAACCTGTACATCTTTGGACTGTGGGAGGAAACCGGAGCACCCAGAGGAAACCCACGCAGACACGGGGAGAACGTGCAGACTCCGCACAGACAGTGACCCAAGCCGAAATCGAACCTGGGACCCTGGAGCTGTGAAGCGATTGTGCTATCCACAATGCTACCGTGCTGCCCCTAAGTTGAAGGCAGGCATGTGTTCAGCTGGTGTAAAGGTTTGAAAGCTGCCACCCCGAGCGACATTACACCCATGGGGAAGGTCACAAGGGTCATAAAAAGAGTTCATGTAGATGACGCTGGATCATTGGAAGGGTATCCTTCCAAGAGTGATTGATGCTCACTGGAAATGGTCTGAAATCACCATTATGAAAACTGCATCCTTGGAGAGAACAATAGCAACACTGGGTGAGAATGTTGCAAGATTCGGTTGCCATGAACAACTTGTTCGTGACAATGGGCCACAGTTCATTTTTCAAGAATTCCAAAATTATCTGAAGGAGAATGGAATCCAACACATCTGATTTATTCTTCTCTTGCCACACAGAAAATATGTTTTATTCAGACAATGAAACATGTATTGAAGGTAACTTGTGCGCAAGCAACATTGTCAAAACGACGAAGCCAATTCCTGATGACATAGAATTTACAGTGCAGAAGGAGGCCATTCGGCCCATCGAGTCTGCACCAGCTCTTGGAAAGAGCACCCTACCCAAGGTCAACTCCTCCACCCTATCCCCATAACCCAGTAACCCCACCCAACACTAAGGGCAATTTTGGACACTAAGGGCAATTTATCATGGCCAATCCACCTAACCTGCACATCTTTGGACTGTGGGAGGAAACCGGAGCACCCGGAGGAAACCCACGCAGACACGGGGAGGATGTGCAGACTCCGCACAGACAGTGACCCAAGCCAAAATCGAACCTGGGACCCTGGAGCTGTGAAGCGATTGTGCTAACCACAATGCTACCGTGCTGCCCTAATCATAGAATCCATTCAGTGCACGAGGAGGCCATTCGGCCCATTGAGTCCCCACCGACCCTCTGAAAGAGCACCCTACCTCGGCCCACGCCCCCACTTTATTCCCATTATCCCACCTAACCTTTTGGACACTTCAGGGCCAATTCAACTAACCTACGCATCTTTGGACTGCGGGAGGAAACCAGAGCACCCGGAGGAAATCCACGCAGACACGGGGAGAACGCGCAAACTCCACACATAGTCACCCAAGGCCTGAATTGAAAACGGGTCCCTAGCCATGTGAGGCAGCAGTGCTAACTACCGTGCCGCCCCATGCTTGATAAAACCAGAGCTTTGTAAAACTGCAATGTAACTTCCACCCCTTTACATACATAGGCCAATATAGGGAGGCAATGGCATAGTGGTATTGTGGCTGGATTAGAAACCTAGGCAGGTGATGGAGTTTAAACTCAATAACACATCTGGAATTGAAAGTCTGATGATGACCATGAAACCATTGTCGTTTGTCATGAAAAAAAAACGATCAGGTTCACTAATGTCCTTTGGAGAAGGAAATCTGCCGTCCTTACCTGGTCTGGCCTACATGTGACTCCAGATCCACAGCAATGTGGTTGACTCTTAACTGCCCCCCTCAAGGGCAGTTAGGGATGGGCAATAAACACTGGCAGAACCTGCGAAGCCCACATCCCATGAACGAATTAAAAAAACCCTCAGACTCGACTCTGATTTTAACCTCATCTCCACATTGCTGCCTACCCCGATAACCGATTGGCTCTCTTGTGAGTCAAGAATCTATGTATCTCTGCCTTAAAGATACTCAGTCTGCACCGCTGTCTGGGAAGAGAGTTCCAAAGATTCACAGCCATCGGAGAGAAAGAAATTCATCACATCTTTATTTTAAATAGGAGACCCCCTTATTTTTAAACTCTATGCCCCAGGTTCTGGTCTCTCCCACCAGAGAAATCGTCCATTCAGCTTCCACCCTGTCAAGTCCCCTCAGAATCTTTTGTTTCAATAAGATCACCTCTCAACGTAAACTCCAGTGGATACAGACCCAACCTGTCCAACTTTTCCACATAGGATAACCCGCCATCACAGGTATCAGTTGAGTGGATCTTCTCGGAAATGTATCAAATGTATTTACCGACCTCCTGCTAGTTCGCCGACGATACACTGAAGTGACATAATTACCATGGGGACGGGTCAAGCGCTATTGAAATCCATGTGCCAAGTTTAATACCTGGTGATGAAGGGCAGGGCAGCGGGCTTTGCCGTGGGAAGATTGACAGAATCTCAGGCGGTACGATTGAAAGCCTTGGACACAGAAAGGGACAGAGACAGCAGATGATGTGGTCAGCAGGGGAGAGGGGAAAGGCCGGTTCTCTGTTAGCTACCAGCCAGAAAGCAGGTGGCGTGACATTCGCTGGCGTAAGAGACAGAATCCACCTTCTCAGGGACAATTTGGGATGGGTAATAAATGCTGGCTTAGCCAATGATGTCCGAAGAGGCAACGTAAACAACCTCAACACAACTTGTCCTTGCCGGTGGGGTTGGTGTGTGTGTGGGGGGGGGGTGTAAAATTCTGTCCATTAACTCTCTCCATGAATGCTGCCAGGCCTATTGTGCATTTTCCAACTCTATCTCCACTTTTCTAAACCTCTCCATCCATCTGAACTCCAAGACATGAGCCATCAGTCAGAAAAATAATTGTGCCTTGTGTTATTGTGGATGAAGGTGATCTGAGTTTAATCTGACTTTCTCCCAAACATCTGACCATGATTACATTTTACAACTGAGGCCGTGCGCCTTCAAATTTCACCAACAACAACACCTTACATTTATGTAACAGCTTTAATGGAATGAAGCGCCCCAAGCTGCTTCCCGTGAACACTATAAAACAAAGTATGACCCCGAGCAACGAAAGCAAATATCAGCTCAGACGACCCAAAGCTTGGCCATAGGAATGGATGCAATAAACTACGTTTTTATGAAATATAAATGTAAGGTAAGGTAAAGTCGCTGGACTCCTAGATGACCATAGGCTGCTTTCCCCTATGAAGGGGAGAGCTGACTGGTGGGGGTCTGACCTGAGGGTCACCACACCTCAGGGGAGGGGCAAGGTTGAGAAGGCGGGGCCTTCATGAATAACCTCAGCCGGTACGGGAATTGAACCCGCGCTGCTGGCCCCGCTCTGCATCACGAACCAGCTGTCCAGCCAACTGACCTAAACCGGCCCCCAAAATAAATATATTTTTAATATCAGCATGGCTAATTTCTGAAAATTTAATAGCTTTGAAATGAGTGAAACGAAATGAAAATCGCTTATTGTCACAAGCAGGCTTCAAATGAAGTTACTGTGAAAAGCCCCTAGTCGCCACATTCCGGCACCTGTTCGGGGCGGCTGGTACGGGAATTGAACCGTGCTGCTGGCCTGCCTTGGTCTGTTTTAAAAGCCAGCGATTTAGCCCAGAGTTTTGCTGTGACTTTCAAACAGTGTGAGCCACAATTGGGCAGTATCGAATAAATGTGCACCCCGTTACCACTGAAGATATGCCTGGGCGACAGTGACCAAATTCAGAGAATTATACAAAGGCCATCTACATTTGATAAGCCAGGCCCGGCCACCGGAGTCCACTAGTCTGCTGGGACAAAGAATCCGGCAAACCTTCCTTTCAAATTCTTAATGGTTGCAACATCAACAATCTCAGGAATGCAGAAAAACAAAAATACACCCTTTGTCAAAGGCAAAGCAGAGAAGGGGGGGATGTCATGTGGCAAGATCCCATTATCTGGGAGAACCAGCTGTATCTTCTTGCCACATTGCAAATCGGTCCGTCAAACTTCCAATTACCAAACAGCAGCAGGGAAAAGGGGCTCAGTCCAAGGGTGATTGCCTGGCCCCCATCTACACTGTTTGGGACTCTGAACTTGTGCACCATCGTCCACAGGACATCTCTACCTCCCAATCTCACCTTGGAAGTCACGGGCGGACAGCTGAGCTTTGGATGGCCTCAGGTTTCCAGAAGATGGAATGTGTAGGATCAGCGGGAATGCATTGGAATAGTCCGGCCCAGTTGTAATAATGACACGCCGGAGGGTGATGGCACGTGCACGAGGTCAGAGGTTAACCTCAGGGTCAGATGTCACCCTCAGATTGCAAATAGGGGCTGGTTTAGCACAGTGGGCTGAGGCAGCCGGCTTGTAATGCAGAACAAGGCCAGCAGCGCGGGTTCAATTCCCGTACCAGCCTCCCCGAACAGGCGCCGGAATGTGGCGACTAAGGGGCTTTTCACAATAACTTCATTGAAGCCTACTCGTGACAATAAGCGATTATTATTAAAAGTCTGGTTTAGTCTCAGACCGTTGCCAGGGAGACAGCCGGAGTCAGGAGCGAGGAAATGGATTTCGGGCGGGGGGGGCGGGGCGGGGGGGCGGGGGCAGGGGCAGGGGCAGGGGCGGGGGCGGGGGCGGGGGTGTGGGGGATCGAAAATAACAGCTTCGGTCTTCCCAATATTTAATTGAAGGAAATTTCTGCCCGTCTGGCACTGGATGTGGGAGAAGCATCCCAGGAATTTGGCGAGCGTGGAGGAGGTGGTAGGGAGGTGGTAGGGAGGTGGAGCTGGATCACGTCAGTGTCGATGTGAAATCCAACAGTGTTTTCGGATGATTCTGCCGAGGGGCAGTGTGAGGATGAGAAACAATTCGAGTGTGAACGAGTTGACAGGTCCTCATGTCATTGATAAATTCGGGATAAAGTGACAGCGTAATTAAGCATAATTATGCCATCACGCTTATTATGGTAATGAGCAAATTAAAAAGACAGGTGTATTGTGCGAGAAAGTTACAATTGCTTCAGCCACGAAGCACTCACGTCCTGTCTCGCTAACGGATAGAAAACAATTCACCCTTTGTTGACAGATGCAAAAGAGCCAAAGAAATTTTGTGCTTCTGAATGTAAAATTAAACCCGACAAACTCTGTCCGATTTGGTCGAGCAAACGCAATGTGACAGGTCACAGTGGGAAGACTGTTACGAAAGGTATATTGCGATCCGTAAACCGAGTCTAAACAGAGGGGGTACCCTACTGGTAGGACCACTGGCTGAGTGGCAGTTCTAGAGCACCGGTGAAATTTAGATTCCAATTAATAGGGACGGTACGGTAGCACAGTGGTTAGCACTGTTGCTTCACTGGCACTGGAGGGTGTGCAGAGGAGATTCACTAGCTTAATCCCAGAGCTGAGGGGGTTGGATAACGAGGAGAGGTTGAGTAGACTGGGACTGTACTCGTTGGATCTTATAGAAACATTTAAAATTATGAAGGGAATAGATAGGATAGATGCGGGCAGGTTGTTTCCACTGGCGGGTGAAAGCAGAACTAGGGGGCATAGCTTCAAAATAAGGGGAAGTAGATTTAGGACTGAGTTTAGGAGGAACTTCTTCACCCAAAGGGTTGTGAATCTATGGAATTCCTTGCCCAGTGAAGCAGTTGAGGCTCCTTCATTACATGTTTTTAAGGTGAAGATAGATAGTTTTTTTGAAGAATAAAGGGATTAAGGGTTATGGTGTTCGGGCCGGAAAGTGGAGCTGAGTCCACAAAAGATCAGCCATGATCTAATTGAATGGCGGAGCAGGCTCGAGGGGCCAGGTGGCCTACTCCTGCTCCTAGTTCTTATGTTCACAGCGCCAGGGACCTGGGTTTTCCAGCCTGTCTGTGCGGAGTCTGCACGTTCTCCCCGTTTCCTCCAGGTGCTCCGGTTTCCTCCCAAGAGTTCCAAAAGACAAGGGGCGGGATTCTCCGACCCCACGACAGGTCACCCCCCCCCCCCCCCCCCGGAGATTCTCCGCGCTCGACAGGCCGAATGCCCGCCGAGTTCGGCCGAGACCCGTTGCCGTCGTTCGCGTGTGGTCCTACCCTGCGGGGCCTCAGCGTTCATGCTGCGGGGGCCGTCCTGGTGCAGGGGGGGGGGGGGGATCCAACTCCGGGGGGGGTCCTCAATGGTGGCCTGGCCCACGATGAGTGATCAGTGTACCAATCAGTGGGCAGGCTAATCCCGGGGGGGGGGGGGGGGGGGGGGGGCCTTATGTCCCTCTGTGCCAGGCCCCTGCAGGGCTCCGGCATATTTCCCGGGGGCCGGCACGGAGAAGGCAATCCCCGCGCATGCGCAGACTCGCCCCGCCCTTGGCATTACACGCTCTGGCGTTTACGACGTCGTCAACACTCTGCCGCTGGATCGGAGAATCACGCCCGTGCTGTTAGGTGAATTGGACATTCTGAATTCTCCCTCTGTGTACCCGAACAGGTGCCGGAATGTGGCGACTAGGGGCTTTTCACAGTAATTTCATTGCAGTGTTAATGTAAGCCAACTTGTGACAATAAAGATTATTATTATTACAAATAAAATCTGGGCCGGGATTCTCCCCTACCCGGCGGGGCGGGGGGGTCCCGGCGTGTCGGAGTGGCGTGAACCACTCCGGCGTCGGGCCGCCCCTAAGGTGCGGTAGTCTCTGCACCATTAGGGGCCAAGCCCTCACATTGAGGGGCTAGGCCCGCGCCGGAGTGGTTGGCGCTCCGCCAGCTGGCGGGAACGGCCTTTGGCACCACGCTGGCTGGGGCCGAAGGGACTTCGCCGGCCGGCATAAGTCCACGCATGCGGCAGAGCGTCTGCGGCTGCTGGCGTCATCCCCGAGCATGCACAGGGGAGGGGGTCACTTCCGCCTCCGCCACGGTGAAGACTATGGCGAAGGCGGAAGGAAAAGAGTGCCCCCACGGCACAGGCCTGCTCGTCGATTGGTGGGCCCCGATCGCGGGCCAGGCCACCGTGGGGGCACCCCCCAGGGCCAGATCGCCCCGCGCCCCCCCCCCCAGGACCCCGGAGCCCGCCCACGCCGCCTGCTCCCGCCGGTAAGGTAGGTGGTTTTATCCACGCCGGCAGAGAGGCTTGACAATGGCGGGCCGGAGAATCACCGGGGCGGGGCCTGCCGACTGGCTCGGAGCGATTCCTGCCCCCGCAAACTCTCCGGTGCCAGAGAATTCGGGACACGGTGGAGGCGGGATTGACGCCGGCCCCCGGCGATTCTCCGACCCGGCCCCGGGTATCCCGCCCCTGAAATGGAAAACAAGTCTCAATGATGACGACCATGAAAACTATCACCGATTGTTGTAAAAACCCATCTGGTTCATTAATGTTCTTCAGGGATGGAAATAACACCACAAGACCTTAAAACCATATGATGTGGGAGCAGAAGGCCATTTGGCCCATCAAATCTTCTCCGCCATTCAATGAGATCATGGCTGATCCGGTATGGTCCTCAACCCAACTTTCCTGCCTTATCCCCATAACCCTCGATTCCCTCACTGATTAAAAGTCTGTCTCTCTCAGCCTTGAACATACTGAACGACCCGGCCTCTACAGCTCTCTGCGGTAAAGAATTCCACAGAATCACTCCCCTCTGAGAGAAGAAATTCCTCCTCATCTCTGTCTGAAATGGGTGACCCCCTTACTCTGAGATGATGCCCTCTGGCCCTAGACTCTCCCACAAGGGGGAAAAATCCCGTACCAGCCTCCCCGGACAGGCGCCGGAATGTGGCGACTAGGGGCTTTTCACAGTAACTTCATTGAAGCCTACTCGTGACAATAAGCGATTTTCATTTAATTTTTTCATTTCTTTCAGCATCTGCCGCCCGTCCCCGAGTGGTTTGCTCGGCCATTTCAGGGGGCAGCTCAGAGTTGACCACATTGCTGTGGGTCAGGAGTCACATGTAGGTCAGGTCGGCTAAGGAGG
The DNA here is from genome assembly GCF_902713615.1 of Scyliorhinus canicula. Taxonomy (NCBI): domain Eukaryota; kingdom Metazoa; phylum Chordata; class Chondrichthyes; order Carcharhiniformes; family Scyliorhinidae; genus Scyliorhinus; species Scyliorhinus canicula. The sequence goes on from NC_052153.1 coordinate 192,693,963, forward strand.
GCAGATTTCTCTCCCTTCCAGGGCATTTGTCTTTTTTTTTACAATTCAACAGCTTAATTGTCATTTGTTCTTGCTCCAAACACCTTCTTCCAGTTATATTTAAATTAATTGAATTTTCATTCTCTGTGTGCTGTGATGGGATTCGAACTTATCTCACTTTACATTGGTAACGTAACCACCATGTCATGGTGCCCCAGTTAAAGCTGATCTCCCCGCAAATCAGTCAAAGGGCAATGTTCTCACCTGACGTTGCAGGATTGGGACTCCAATGAGTTTTTATGGAACCAGGAATTCTGTGCTCTCTTACACTCAGTTCCCGTGATTAATCCGGTTTGATCTAGGCCCAGGAAGCAGCTCCGAGCCCTCGCCCGCTCCTTGGCCGTCAGGAGTCTCAGCAATGAATTCTGGGGGCAAAATAAACAAGATCACCACATTGAAGGTGGCCAGGGCAGGATTGCAGAGAACATTCGCCCAAACTGAAGGAAGAGAAACTCACAACAAAGAATTTTAGTTTGGATTGGGAAAGAGTCAATGGTTAGAAATCAAAGGGCGGGACATAAGCAAACCTCTACACCGACATTCCTCTTCCCTACATTCCTACACCCAAATCCCCTCACACTCAACCCCCTCCCCACACACCCACCCTCCACATCCCCCCCACACAGCCCCTCTCCCATATACCTCTCCCCAACATCTACCCCCGACATTCCCACACCCAAATCCCCTCCCACTCAACCCCCTCCCCCACACACCCACCCTCCACATCCCCTCTACACAGCCCCTCTCCCATATACCTCTCCCCAACATCTACCCCCAGCATTCCCACTCCCAAATCCCCTCCCACTCAACCCCCTCCCCCACACACCAACCCTCCACATCCCCTCCACACAGCCCCTCTCCCATATACCTCTCCCCAACATCTACCCCCGACATTCCCACACCCAAATCCCCTCCCACTCAACCCCCTCCCCCACACACCCACCCTCCACGTCCCCTCCACACAGCCCCTCTCCCATATACCTCTCCCCAACATCTACCCCCTACATTCCCACACCCAAATCCCCTCCCACTCAACCCCCTCCCCCACACACCCACCCTCCACGTCCCCTCCACACAGCCCCTCTCCCATATACCTCTCCCCAACATCTACCCCCAACATTCCCACTCCTAAATCCCCTTCCCCACATCTCCCTCCCCCACAGACCTACACCCACATCCCCTCTTCCACATTTCCAAACCCCTCACACCCCACATATCCACAGCAGCCCCTCCCCCAAATTCCATCCCACCCAAATCGCCCTCCCCGTCAACCCACTCCCCCATGCTCCACATTCCACTCCCCCCCACATCCCTCCTCCACCTCACCCACCTCCACCTCCACCTCACCCTCCTCCACCTCCACCTCACCCTCCTCCACCTCACCCTCCTCCACCTCCACCTCACCCTCCTCCACCTCACCCTCCTCCACCTCCACCTCACCCTCCTCCACCTCCACCACCTCACCCTCCTCCACCTCACCCTCCTCCACCTCACCCTCCTCCACCTCCACCTCACCCTCCTCCACCTCCACCACCTCACCCTCCTCCACCTCCACCTCACCCTCCTCCACCTCACCCTCCTCCACCTCACCCTCCTCCACCTCCTCCACCTCCTCCACCTCACCCTCCTCCACCTCCACCTCCCCCTCCTCCACCTCCCCCATCTCCACCTCCACCTCACCCTCCTCCACCTCACCCTCCTCCACCTCCTCCACCTCCACCACCTCCTCCTCCTCCACCGCCACCACCTCACCCTCCTCCACCTCACCCTCCTCCACCGCCACCACCTCACCCTCCTTCACCTCACCCACCTCCACGTCACCCTCCTCCACCTCACCCTCCTCCACCTCCACCTCACCCTCCTCCACCTCCACCACCTCACCCTCCTCCACCTCCACTTCACCCTCCTCCACCTCACCCTCCTCCACCTCACCCTCCTCCACCTCCTCCACCTCCTCCACCTCACCCTCCTCCACCTCCACCTCCCCCTCCTCCACCTCACCCACCTCCACCTCACCCTCCTCTACCTCCACCTCCACCTCACCCACCTCCACCTCACCCTCCCCCACCTCACTCTCCTTCACCTCACCCTCCTCCACCTCACCCTCCTCCACCTCCACCTCCCCCTCCTCCACCTCCCCCATCTCCACCTCCACCTCACCCTCCTCCACCTCCTCCACCTCCTCCTCCTCCACCGCCACCACCTCACCCTCCTTCACCTCACCCTCCTCCACCTCACCCTCCTCCACCGCCACCACCTCACCCTCCTTCACCTCACCCACCACCACCTCACCCTCCTTCGCCTCACCCACCTCCACCTCACCCTCCTCTACCTCCACCTCACCCACCTCCACCTCACCCTCCTCCACCTCACTCTCCTTCACCTCACCCACCTCCACCTCACCCTCCTCCACCTCACCCTCCTCCACCTCACCCTCCTCCACCTCCACCTCACCCTCCTTCACCTCACCCACCACCACCTCACCCTCCTTCACCTCACCCACCTCCACCTCACCCTCCTCTACCTCCATCTCACCCACCTCCACCTCACCCTCCTCCACCTCACCCTCCTTCACCTCACCCTCCTTCACCTCACCCTCCTCCACCTCACCCTCCTCCACCTCACCCTCCTCCACCTCCCCATCTCCACCTCACCCTCCTCCACCTCCTCCACCTCCTCCACCTCACCCTCCTCCACCTCCACCTCCCCCTCCTCCACCTCCCCATCTCCACCTCACCCTCCTCCACCTCCTCCACCTCACCCTCCTCCACCTCCACCTCCCCATCTCCACCTCCACCTCACCCTCCTCCCCCTCCTCCACCGCCCACCACCTCACCCTCCTCCACCTCACCCTCCTCCACCTCCTCCACCTCCCCCACCTCCACCTCCCCCTCCTCCACCTCCCCCATCTCCACCTCCCCATCTCCACCTCCACCTCACCCTCCTCCACCTCCTCCACCTCACCCTCCTCCACCTCCACCTCACCCTCCTCCACCGCCACCACCTCACCCTCCTTCACCTCACCCACCTCCACCTCACCCTCCCCCACCTCACCCTCCTCCACCGCCACCACCTCACCCTCCTTCACCTCACCCACCACCACCTCACCCTCCTTCACCTCACCCACCTCCACCTTACCCTCCTTCGCCTCACCCACCTCCACCTCACCCTCCTCTACCTCCTCACCTTCCTCCACCTCCACCACCTCACCCTCCTCCACCTCCACCTCACCCACCTCCTCCTCACCCTCCTCTACCTCCTCACCCTCCTCCACCTCCACCTTCTCCAACTCCTCCACCTCCACCTCCTCCACCACCTCACCTTCCTCCACTTCCACCTCGCCCTCTTCCACCTCCACCTCGCCCTCCTCCACCTCGCCCTCCTCCACCTCACCCCCCTCCACCTCGCCCCCCTCCACCTCCTCCACCTCACCCTCCTCCACCTCGCCCCCCTCCACCTCGCCCCCCTCCACCTCCTCCACCTCACCCTCCTCCACCTCACCCTCCTCCACCTCGCCCCCCTCCACCTCGCCCCCCTCCACCTCGCCCCCCTCCACCTCGCCCCCCTCCACCTCGCCCTCCTCCACGTCGCCCTTCTCCACCTCGCCCTCCACCACCTCGCCCTCCACCACCTCACCCTCCTCCACCTCCACCTCACCCTCCTCCACCTCACCCTCCTCCACCTCCACCTCCACCTCGCCCTCCACCACCTCACCCTCCTCGACCTCCACCTCACCCTCCTCCACCTCCACCTCACCCTCCTCCACCTCCACCTCACCCTCCTCCACGTCGCCCTCCTCCACCTTTAATCTTTGAGTGATATTTACGGGGCTCCTCAGACATCCTCCGGTGTTGAAGTCAAATGTTTATGGAGGGAATTTCCCGCCGTGGTTTATGGTTCAACTCTTGATGGAAAGCAGTCCTCTTGCACGCGAGTCTCTGACGTGAACCTACCTCCGGTCGGAACCTCTGCAGCACCAGTAATGACTCGTGGTAGAGGAAATCTGTCCACTCCATCTGTCCCTTCTTGTCGCCATCTAAAGCAGAGAACTGGAGCACCACTAACTCCTCCTTCTCCTCGTTCATCTGCTCGTCAAAGACCTGCTTGTGAATGAAGTGCTTGTAATGGAGAAAGTCATCCAATGTCAGGCAGGATTCTGCAAAACCAGGAAGAGAATTGACAGTCTGGGGTGGATGCAGCACCGACTATTCACCAACACACAGGGGCCGCCATTCTCTCCATCAGGGATCCCACACTTTGCCAGCCACAGAGCCCACAGAGAACTGGCAGCACCCGCTGAGAAACACCCTGGGCGGCATTCTCCGATCCTAGGGCGACGTCCCCACGCCGGCGTTTAACGGCAGAAGAAATGGCGGGAAATGGCCACGGATTCCTTCTTTTGCTGGGAGCCAGCAAGCCGGCAGCTGGGAGCCAGCAAGCCGGCAGCACAGAGAATCCGGCTCGAGTATCCGACATGGCCCGGAGAATTGCTGGCCGCGCCGTGCACATGGCAGAGGCCGCTCGTAGATCCGGCCGCGAAATAGTGCGCCCCCCCCCCCTTTGGCTGGCTGCTGCGCACCGGACCACCCCCCCTACAGTGCCACCAGCCCCTAATCAAGCCCCCCCTGCCCGCGGATTGGACCACCCCCGATTGTGGCGGCGCTGGACTGAGACCGCAGCCACCACGCCGCGTTCCCGCATGTGACCACATGTGACCAACGCCATCGGTTTGGGATGGAGCATCGGGAGGGGCAATCTCTGTAATATACACAGGGACTGTTATTCTCTATAATATACACAGGGACTGTTATTCTCTATAATATACACAGGGGCTGTTATTCTCTATAATATACACAGAGACTGTTATTCTCTATAATATACACAGGGACTGTTATTCTCTATAATATACACAGGGACTGTTATTCTCTATAATATATACAGGGACTGTTATTCTCTATAATATACACAGAGACTGTTATTCTCTATAATATACACAGGGGCTGTTATTCTCTATAATATACACAGGGACTGTTCTCTATTATATACACAGGGGCTGTTATTCTCTATAATATACACAGGGGCTGTTATTCACTATAATATACATATAGACTGTTATTCTCTATAATATACACAGGGACGGTTATTCTCTATAATATACACAGGGACGGTTATTCTCTATAATATACACAGGGACTGTTATTCTCTATAATATACACAGGGACTGTTATTCTCTGTAATATACACACGGAATGTTATTCTCTATAATGTACACAGGGACGGTTATTCTCTATAATATACACAGGGGCTGTTACTCTCTATAATTTACACATGGACTGTTATTCTCTGTAATATACACAGGGACTGAGGTAGGTTAGGGGATGAGGTGGGTTGGGGGTGGGGTGGGTTAGGGGGTGAGGTGGGTTGGGGTGGGGTGGGTTAGGCGGTGGGGTGGGTTAGGGGGTGGGGTGGGTTAGGGGGTGGGGTGGGTTAGGGTGTGGGCTTGGTTAGTGGGTGAGATGGGTTAGGGGGTGAGGTGGGTTAGGGGGTGAGGTGGGTTAGGGGGTGACGTGGGTTGGGGGTGGGGTGGGTTAGGGGGTGGGGTGGGTTATAATATACACAGGGGCTGTTATTCTCTATTATATACACAGAGACTGTTATTCTCTATAATATACACAGAGACTGTTATTCTCTATAATATACACAGGGACTGTTATTCTCTATAATATACACAGGGACTGTTATTCTCTATAATATACACAGGGACTGTTATTCTCTATAATATACACAGGGACGGTTATTCTCTATAATATACACAGGGACTGTTATTCTCTATAATATACACAGAGACTGTTATTCTCTATAATATACACAGGGGCTGTTATTCTCTATAATATACACAGGGGCTGTTATTCTCTATTATATACACAGGGGCCGTTATTCTCTATTATATACACAGGGGCTGTTATTCTCTATAATATACACAGGGACTGTTATTCTCTATAATATACACAGGGACTGTTATTCTCTATAATATACACAGGGACTGTTATTCTCTATAATATACACAGGGACTGTTATTCTCTATAATATACACTGCGGCTGTTATTCTCTATAATATACACAGGGACTGTTATTCTCTACAATATACACAGGGACTGTTATTCTCTATAATATACACAGGGACTGTTATTCTCTATAATATACACAGGGACTGTTATTCTCTATAATATACACAGGGACTGTTATTCTCTATAATATACACAGGGACTGTTATTCTCTATAATATACACAGGGACTGTTATTCTCTATAATATACACAGAGACTGTTATTCTCTATAATATACACAGGGACTGTTATTCTCTATAATATACACAGGACTGTTATTCTCTATAATATACACAGGGACTGTTATTCTCTATAATATACACAGAGACTGTTATTCTCTATAATATACACAGGGGCTGTTATTCTCTATAATATACACAGAGACTGTTATTCTCTATAATATACACAGGGGCTGTTATTCTCTATTATATACACAGAGACTGTTATTCTCTATAATATACACAGGGGCTGTTATTCTCTATAATATACACAGGGACTGTTATTCTCTATAATATACACAGGGACTGTTATTCTTTATTATATACACAGGGGCTGTTATTCTCTATTATATACACAGGGACTGTTATTCTCTATAATATATACAGGGACTGTTATTCTCTATAATATACACAGGGGCTGTTATTCTCTATAATATATACAGGGGCTGTTATTCTCTATTATATACACAGGGACTGTTATTCTCTATAATATATACAGGGACTGTTATTCTCTATAATATACACAGAGACTGTTATTCTCTATAATATACACAGGGGCTGTTATTCTCTATAATATACACAGGGACTGTTCTCTATTATATACACAGGGGCTGTTATTCTCTATAATATACACAGGGGCTGTTATTCACTATAATATACATATAGACTGTTATTCTCTATAATATACACGGACTGTTATTCTCTATAATGTACACAGGGACGGTTATTCTCTATAATATACACAGGGGCTGTTATTCTCTATAATATACACAGGGACTGTTATTCTCTATAATATACACAGGGGCTGTTATTCTCTATAATATACACAGGGACTGTTATTCTCTATAATATACACAGGGACGGTTATTCTCTATAATATACACAGGGGCTGTTATTCTCTATAATATACACAGGGGCTGTTATTCTCTATAATATACACAGGGACTGTTATTCTCTATAATATACACAGGGACTGTTATTCTCTATAATATACACAGAGACTGTTATTCTCTATAATATACACAGGGGCTGTTATTCTCTATAATATACACAGGGACTGTTATTCTCTATAATATACACAGAGACTGTTATTCTCTATAATATACACAGGGGCTGTTATTCTCTATAATATACACAGGGACTGTTATTCTCTATAATATACACAGGGACTGTTATTCTCTATAATATACACAGGGACTGTTACTCTCTATAATTTACACAGGGACTGTTATTCTCTGTAATATACACAGGGACTGAGGTAGGTTAGGGGATGAGGTGGGTTGGGGGTGGGGTGGGTTAGGGGGTGAGGTGGGTTCGGGGGTGAGGTGGGTTCGGCGGTGAGGTGGGTTTGGGGTGAGGTGGGTTGGGGGTGAGGTGGTTTAGGGGCTGGGGTGGGTTACGGGGGTGAGTTGGGTTCGGGGGTGAAGTGGGTTAGGGGGTGAGGTGGGTTGGGGGTGAGGTGGGTTAGGGGGTGGGGTGGGTTAGGGGGTGAGGTGGGTTAGGGGGTGGGGTGGGTTAGGGGGTGAGGTGGGTTCGGGGGTGAGGTGGGTTCGGGGGTGAGGTGGGTTCGGGGGTGAGGTGGGTTTGGGGTGAGGTGGGTTGGGGGTGAGATGGGATAAGGGGTGAGTTGGGATAGGGGGTGGGGTGGGTTAGGGGGTGAGGTGGGTTGGGGTGAGGTGGGTCAGGGGGTTGGGTGGGTTGGGGATGAGGTGGGTTAGGGGGTGAGGTGGGTTAGGGGGTGAGGTGGGTTGGGGGTGGGGTGGGTTAGGGGGTGAGGTGGGTTAGGGGGTAAGGCGGGTTAGGGTGTGAAGTGGGTTAGGGGTTGAGGTGGGTTAGAGGTTGAGGTGTGTTGGGGATGAGGTGGGTTAGGGCGTGAGGTGCGTTGGGGGTGAGGTGGGTTACAGGGGTGAGGTGGGTTAGGGGGTGAGGTGGGTTAGGGGCTGGGGTGGGTTAGGGGGTGAGGTGGGTTAGGGGGTGAGGTGGGTTAGGGGTTGAGGTGGGTTAGGGGTTGAGGTGGGTTAGTGGGTGAGGTGGTTAGGGGGGGTGGGTTTGGGGGTGAGGTGGGTTAGGGGTTGGGGTGGGTTACGGGATGAGGTTGGTTAGGGGGGTGAAGTGGGTTAGGGGATGGGTGGGTTAGGGGTTGAGGTGGGTTAGGGGTTGAGGTGGTTTAGGGGGTGGGGTGGGTTGGGGGTGAGGTGGGTTAGGGGGTGGGGTGGGTTACGGGATGAGGTTGGTTAGGGGGGTGAAGTAGGTTAGGGGATGGGTGGGTTAGGGGTTGAGGTGGGTTAGGGGTTGAGGTGGTTTAGGGGGTGGGGTGGGTTGGGGGTGAGGTGGGTTAGGGGGTGAGGTGGGTTCGGGGGTGAGGTGGGTTAGGGGGTGAGGTGGGTTCGGGGGTGAGGTGGGTTATGGGAGTGGGGTGGGTTGGGGATGAGGTAGTTTGTGGGGTGAAGTGGGTTATGGGGTGAGGTGGATTAGGGGGTGGGGTGGGTTAGGGGGTGATGTGGTTTGGGGGTGGTGGGTTAGGGGGTGAGGTGGGTTAGGGGGTGAGGTGGGTTAGGGTTTGAGGTGGGTTAGGGGGGTGAGGTGGGTTAGGGGGTGAGGTGGGTTCGGGGGTGAGGTGGGTTCGGGGGTGAGGTGGGTTCGGGGGTGAGGTGGGTTAGGGGGTGAGGTGGTTTGGCGGGTGAAGTGGGTTAGGAGGTGGGGTGGGTTAGGGGGTGGGGTCGTTTGGGGGGTGAAGTGGGTTAGGGGCTGGGGTGGGTTGGGGTTGAGGTGGGTTAGGGGTCGAGGTGGGTTAGGGGGTGAGGTGGGTTAGGGAGTGAGGTGGGTTAGGGGGTGAGGTGGGTTAGGGGGTGAGGTGGGTTAGGGGGTGAGATGGGTTACGGGAGTGGGGTGGGTTGGGGATGAGGTGGTTTGGGGGGTGAAGTGGGTTAGGAGGTGGGGTGGGTTAGGGTGTGAGGTGGATTTGGGGGTGGGGTGGGTTAGGGGGTGAGGTGCTTTGGGGTTGAGGTGGGTTAGGGGTTGAGGTGGGTTAGGGGGTGGGGTGGGTTAGGGGCTGGGGTGGGTTAGGGGGTGAGGTGGGTTGGGGGTGAGGTGGGTTAGGGGTTGATGTGGGTTAGGGGTTGAGGTGGGTTAGGGGGTGAGGTGGGTTAGGGGGTGGGGTGGGTTAGGGGGTGAGGTGGATTAGGGGGTGGGGTGGGTTAGGGGGTGGGGTGGGTTAGGAGGTGGGGTGGGTTAGGGGGTGGGGTGGGTTAGGGGGTGAGGTGGGTTAGGGGGTGGGGTGGGTTAGGGGGTGGGGTGGGTTAGGGGGTGGGGTGGGTTAGGGGGTGGGGTGGGTTAGGGGTGAGGTAGGTTATGGAGTGAGGTGGGTTAGGGGGTGAGGTCGGTTGGGGGTGGAGTGGGTTAGGGGGTGGGGTGGGTTGGGGTGGGGTGAGTTAGGGGGTGGGGTGGGTTAGGGGGTGAGGTGTGTTAGGGGGTGAGGTGGGTTAGGGGTTGAGGTGGGTTCGGGGGTGGGGTGGGTTAGGGGGTGGGGAGGGTTAGGGGGTGAGGTAGGTTAGGGGGTGACGTGTGTTAGGGGGTGAGGTGGGTTAGGGGGTGAGGTGGGTTAGGGGGTGGGGTGGGTTAGGGGGTGGGGAGGGTTAGGGGGTGGGGTAGGTTAGGGGGTGAGGGGGTTAGGGATTGAGGTGGGTTAGGGGTTGAGGTGGGTTAGGGGGTGAGGTGGGTTAGGGGTTGAGGTGGGTTAGGGGTTGAGGTGGGTTAGGGGGTGGGGTGGGTTAGGGGGTGGGGAGGGTTAGGGGGTGGGGTAGGTTAGGGGGTGAGGTGGGTTCGGGGGTGAGTTGGCTCCTGTGATACTGACGCACCAACAATGGTCAGTGAGCTAAATGACCTCTATCGATGGTCAGTGTCTCTGGAATCCTCAGCCAAATGTGCGATAGAACACCAAATCCATCTTGCTGTTGATACTAATCCTGTTTGCATCAAACTACAAAAGTGCTGTGATGACTAAATGACCAAATGATTTCAGAACAACATCCTGAATGAGAATGGACAGCCGCCCCTCAGGGATGTCAGGGAGAGATGGTCAGGACGCGGTGATGTGAGGGCGGGGTCAACACATGAACTGACCTGGGATAATCCTGCATTGTCGGAGAACTTCCTTCAGGCTAAACATCTCCTCGTCAGTCAGCAGCAGGTTGACATTATCCTGAAAAAGACAGAGGGAGAGAGCGAGAGAGGAAAAGAGAGAGAGAGAGAGACAAAGGGAGAGAGAGAGAGAAAGAGACAGGATTAGGATGTAGCTGAGATTGAGGCGGCTCCTCACACAACAGCAGCTATGGGTAACCCATGGCGCGTGAGCCACAGGCCACCCTCCGGGTTCTGAGTGCAGCCCGTGGGACATTTTGTTGATTGTTGCCCACAAGCAACATTGCCACATTCCGCTGGTTTCTGTCCATGTTGAGGCTTACTCACTCTTCCAACACCTTCCATCGGGCAGGAGATATAAAAGTCTGAGAACACGCGCAAACAGATTCACAAACGGCTTCTTCCCCGCTGTTACCAGACTCCTAAACTACCCTCTTATGGACTGAATTGATCTCTTCACACATCTTCCCTACTGAGTCGCACTACACTCATGTATTGCTTCACCCGATGCCTCTCACTATGTATTTACATTGAGTATTTTATATCTGTCCTCTTATTTTCTTTTCTTGTACGCAATGATCTGTTGAGCTGCATGCAGAGCAATACTTTTCACTGTACCTCGGTACACGTGACAATAAACAAATCCAATCCAGTGTGACCAAAGTGTTTCACTCGTAAAGCACGGACAAGTGACATGAGGTGTGTGCTCACAACATCGACTGTGAGAGCCCTGCGCTCCCTTTATGTCTAAAGTGTAAATATTCATTTTGTTTTTACCATTTCTATCTGTCCTGCCACCTTCAATGATGTGTACACCCAGGCCCCACTGTTAATATACCCCCCATTGAGATTTTAGCCTTTATTTCATATCAATTCTCTTCATTCTTCCAACCAAAATTAATAACTACATTTCTCTGCACTACTTTTTATCTGCCACTTAGAACATAGAACATAGAACAGTACAGCACAGAACAGGCCCTTCGGCCCTCGATGTTGTGCCGAACAATGATCACCCCACTTAAACCCACGTAACCCGTATACCCGTAACCCAACAATCCCCCCATTAACCTTACACTACGGGCAATTTAGCATGGCCAATCCACCTAACCCGCACATCTTTGGACTGTGGACTGTGAGAGGAAACCAGAGCACCCGGAGGAAACCCACGCACACACGGGGAGGACGTGCAGACTCCACACAGACAGTGACCCAGCCGGGAATCGAACCTGGGACCCTGGAGCTGTGAAGCATTGATGCTAACCACCATGCTACCGTGAGGCCCATTTCATCCTACGTCCTGTGGAAATCCATGACTACCCTCCTCATATTTCACAATCTGTTCCAGCTTGTTGTCATCTGCAGGTATCTGTTATTATGCCTTATGCTCCCAAGTCTAGGGCAGCACTGTGGCACAGTGGTTAGCACTGCTGCCTCCCAGCTCCAGGGTCCCGGTTTCAATTCCGACCTCGGGTGACTGTCTGTGCGGAGTCTGCAGGTTCTCCCCGTGTCTCCGTGGGTTTCCTCCGGGTGCTCCAGTTTCCTCCCACAGTCCAAAGATGTGCAGGTTAGATGGATTGGCCATGCTAAATTGCCCCTTAGTGTCCAAAAAGGTTAGGTGGGATTACCGGGATAGGGCGAGAGTATGGGCAGACGTAGGGTGCTCTATCGGAGGACCGGTACAGACTCGATGGGCTGAATGGCCTTTCTTCACCATTGGGATTCTGCTTCTGGGACCTTGCTGCCTGCAAACTGGCTGAGCAATTCCTGTATTATAACAGTGACCACACTTCAGAAAGTGCATCCCGAGTTTGTGAAAGGAGCTGTAGAAATGTAATTTTGAGAATACCAAGGGGAAGAGGCTACAAAGCCCTGGTTGGACCTCAGGTGCACTCGGTGTACACCAGCTGCTGGACATTGTACCACAGAGCCGGCAACACACCATGTAAAATTGGCAAACATCACGTAAAATTGGCACGGTGTAACGAGACGGCGAGGGTTAGATTCCAAGAATGGTTTCAGCTAGGCTTCTCCGTCCCAGTAAACAGATGGTCAAGGGGTGATGTGGTTGTGGTTTGTTTTAGGATTTTGAAAGTAATTAAGAGGGCAGATGGAGAGGGATAATTCCCACCAGCGGGTAGAGTCCAGGACAAAGGGAGCCAGTCTGAAAAAGCCGGACAGTTAGACATTCAGGAACACTTTTTCATGCAAAGGGTGGTAGGACACCCCCCCCCCCCCCCTTCCCAGGGGGTGCGTGAAGACGGCAGTCTAGATAAGGGGAAGCTAGACAAACGTACGAGGGAGATGGGAATAGGGGGTTCTGATGGTAAATTTAGATGAGAAAAGATGGGAGGAGGTCCGAGTGGAGCCTAAACACCAGCATGGAGTGGTTGGGCCGAATGGCCTGATTCTGAGCTGTGTGCAAACCTGCAGTAGCTCGGGCAATTAATTCGGAGATGGATTGATTTGAGCTAGACGGGAGCATAAATGGATATGGACGGAGTTACAGATCAGCCATATTCTCAGTGAACAGCAGAACAGGTTCAAAGGGCTGAATGGTCTCCTTCTGTTCCTATCCGCCCCCACCCCACATTATGTGGTATTCTTTTTTCCCTTTCTTCTTTCATTGGCAAGGCCAGCATTTGTTGCCCATCCCTAATTGCCCTTGAACTGAGTGGCAGTTCAGAGTCACATGTAGGCCAGGCCAGGTAAGGAGGGTAGATTTCCTTCCCTGAAGGACATTGGGTTTTTTACGACAATCGGCAATGGTTTCTTGATCATCATTGGACTTTTAATTCCAGATTTGTTTTTAAATTGAATTCACATTTCACCATCTGCTGTGGTGGGACTTGAACCCACATCCCCAGAGTACTGGATTACTAATCCAGCGACATGACTACTCCGTCACTGTCTTTCCTTTGGGGCTTGGCGCTAATGACCGAGGCCAATTCCTGGATTACGTAAAGACGGAAACCTGACCCACTGACACTCAGCACAATGGTTAGCACAGTTGCTTCACAGCTCCAGGGACCCGGGTTCGATTCCCGCTTGGGTCACTGTCTGTGCGGAGTCTGCACGTTCTCCCAGTGTCTGTGTGGGTTTCCGCCGGGTGCTCCGGTTCCCTCCCACAAGTCCCGAAAGACGTGCTGTTGGGTGAATTGAACATTCTGAATTCTCCCTCTGTGTACCCGAACAGGCGCCAGAATGTGGCGACTAGGGGCTTTTCACAGTAACTTCATTGCAGTGTTAATGTAAGCCACTTGTGACAATAATAAAGATTATTATTATAAAAGATGGAGATTGTGCCCGAGGTCAATGTTGGCTTCACTTGCATTGAGACGCATGGCCTGCAGTGTTTCAGTGCCAAGGTGTCAGGGAAGTATAATCTTCAGTGCAGCTCACACACATCCACACGAGCACAGTGCAACAGTAGGAAGCTGTTAGAGATGAAGGAATTGTGTAGATAGCCTGGGTCACATTGAGATCCAAAAAGACGAGGTGTTGGGAGTCTTGAAAAATATTAAGGTAGACAAGTCCCCAGGGCCCGATGGGATCTACCCCAGAATACTGAAGGAGGCTAGAGAGGAAATTGCTAAGGCCTTGATAGACATCTTCGGATCCTCACTGTCTTCAGGTGATGTTCCGGAGGACTGGAGAATAGCCAATGTTGTTCCTTTGTTTAAGAAGGGTAGCAAGGATAATCCAGGGAACTACAGGCCGGTGAGCCTTACGTCAGTGGTAGGGAAATTACGGGAGAGAATTCTTTGAGAAAGGATCTACTCCCATTTGGAAGCAAATGGACGTATTAGCGAGAGGCAGCACGGTTTTGTGAAGGGGAGGTCGTGTCTCACTAACTTGATAGAGTTTTTCGAAGAGGTCACAAAGATGGTTGATGCAGGTAGGGCAGTGGATGTTGTCTATATGGACTTCAGTAAGGCCTTTGACAAGGTCCCTCATGGTAGACTGGTACAAAAGGTGAAGTCACATGGGATCAGGGGTGAGCTGGCAAGGTGGATACAGAAGGTGGCTAGGTCATAGAAGGCAGAGAGTAGCAATGGAAGGTTGCTTTTCTGATTGGAGGGCTGTGACTAGTGGTGTTCCACAGGGATCAGTGCTGGGACCTTTGCTGTTCGTAGTATATATAAATGATTTGGAGGAAAATGTAACTGGTCTGATTAGTAAGTTTGCAGATGACACAAAGGTTGGTGGAATTGAGGATAGCGATGAGGACTGTCAGAGGATACAGCAGGATTTAGATTGTTTGGAGACTTGGGCGGAGAGATGGCAGATGGAGTTAATACGGACAAATGTGAGGTAATGCATTTTGGAAGGTCTAATACAGGTAGGGAATATACAGTGATTGGTAGAACCCTCAAGAGTAAACAGTCAGAGAGATCTAGGTGTACAGGTCCACAGGTCACTGAAAGGGGCAACACAGGTGGAGAAGGTAGTCAAGAAAGCATACGGCATGCTTGCCTTCATTGGCCGGGGCATTAATTATAAAACTTGGCAAGTCATGTTGCAGCTGTATAGAACCTTAGTTAGGCCACACTTGGAGTATAGTGTTCAATTCTGGTCGCCACACTATCAGAAGGATGTTGAGGCTTTAGAGAGGGTGCAGAAGAGATTTACCAGGATGTTCCCTGGTATGGAGGGCATTAGCTATGAGCAGCGGTTGAATAAACTTGGTTTGTTCTCACTGGAACGACGGAGGTTGAGGGGCGACCTGATAGAGGTCTACAAAATTATGAGGGGCATAGACAGAGTGGATAGTCAGAGGCTTTTCCCCAGGGTAGAGGGGTCAATTACTAGGGGGCATAGGTTTAAGGTGCGAGGGGCAAGGTTTAGAGGAGATGTACGAGGCACGTTTTTTACACAGAGGGTAGTGGGTGCCTGGAACTCGCTGCCGGAGGAGGTGGTGGAAGCAGGGACGATAGTGACATTTAAGGGGCATCTTGACAAATACATGAATAGGATGGGAATAGAGGGATATGGACCCAGGAAGTGTAGAAGATTTTAGTTTAGACGGGCAGCATGGTCGGCGCAGGCTTGGAGGGCCGAAGGACCTGTTCCTGTGCTGGACTTTTCTTTGTTCTTTGTTCTTTGTGTCCCCGATTGTACTCACTCACTCAGTATCATTGTAGTTGTCAATCGGCCGCCAGGTTACCAAATTAATTGGACTCCAAACAGCTATCAAATTGTTTGGGTGAAGGGTTTTTCTTCCAATCTGGTTTCAAAAATTAAATTTAATCTCTCATCCATTTCTCGCTGAGTGACTCTAAATGACACTCTCGCAGTTTGAAGACATGGTGTCAGCGTAGATTCAAAATTGGTTGAGGGGCAGAAAGCAGAGAATCAGTGGTGATAGGTTGATTGGAGTGATGTTCCCCAGGGTTGGAAACAGGATCAATGGTCCCTGTGCACGGTAGCATTGTGGATAGCACAATCGCTTCACAGCTCCAGGGTCCCAGGTTCGATTCCTGGCTTGGGTCACTATCTATGCGGAGTCTGCACATCCTCCCCGTGTGTGCGTGGGTTTCCTCCGGGTGCTCCGGTTTCCTCCCACAGTCCAAAGATGTGCAAGTTAGGTGGATTGGCCATGCTAAATTGCCCTTAGTGTTCAAAATTGCCCTTAGTGTTGGGTGGGGTTACTGGGTTATGGGGATAGGGTGGAGGTGTTGACCTTGGGTAGGGTACTCTTTCCAAGAGCCAGTGCAGACTCGATGGGCCAAATGGCCTCCTTCTGTACTGTAAATTCTATGATTATGACGTAGAGCGGGGTATACACAGCATCATTGCAAATTTTGCAGCTGATATGAAACTCAGAATAAATAATCACACCTCTATGTCTGTCAATTACTGATGACATTCTCATATCCGACACAAACTGACCACATTGCCATGTCCTCCAGACAGATCGATAAGTGTGTCCCTGGACCGGCTCCAGATATGAAGTGAAGTGTTACATTATGTTGATGGATAGATTCCAACCTCCACTCCCTCCACCACCAGTGGCAGCCTTGTGTACCATCTTGTAATGACTTAGGCCAGGCCTTTGAGATTGGCCAATTAGAATACGAGTTCCCTTATTAGTGGCCCAATCCCAATCAGGGAACCCATTTCTGTGTATATACCAGGGAGTGTCAGATCCTCTGCACTCCCAGTGGAGACAACAGACTGAATGGTCATGGTTGGTCAGCTGTTGGGTTGGTAAATAAAAGGAATTCTGGTGACGGGACATCAGCCTCTGTGGACTTATTACACATCTACAAGATGCACTGCAACAATTGACCAGGGCGCCTTAGACAGCTGTGGGGGTCCTTCCTGTTTAATCCCCAATTTCACCTTTCTTTTCTTTTTGCCGTTACAATTTTGATCCACGGAAGATTAATGGACCTGTGCCTTTAATTCGAGCGGACGCCTGTGCTGGTTTGAACTGGAGATTGACCAATGACAAGAGACGGGCTGAGACTCGGTTTGACTGACATGGCCGTTGGCCAACGAATTGGCCCAGAAAGCCGGTGCTCTGCCCGGTAACTAGTCGTGAATGGTTCTGATCCCACTGACATATTTCTCAGTGTCACAAGGCTTGATTCTGAAGCCTGTATGGAGGCGTTCCAGCTCTCTCTCTAAAAGATCTCTGGAACTCCAGTCTCAGAGCTCACCTCTCTCTCTCTCGCAAGTCTGGACATGATTCTTTTAGGATTGCAGAGAGGTAAAGTCAGATCACGGGCTGGAAACAGGGTTTGATGTGAGACAAAGTATCTCAGAAAAGAAACAGGCCTGATTGTGAACCTTTAGGTTCAAGGCCCAGTTTAATAAAAGCTGAAGTGTCTCTCCAGTGGAAAGTTTGCTGCCCGTGAGTATCGTACTGAATGAATTACACGGCCAAGAAGACCATCGGCAGCTGTAATGAATGAAAATCGCTTACTGTCACAAGTAGGCCTTCAAATGAAGCTACTGTGAAAAGCTCCTAGTCACCACATTCCGGCACCTGTTCGGGGAGGCTGGTACGGGAATTGAACCGTGCTGCTGGCCGGCTATCAAAGCCAGCGATTTAGCCCTGTGCTAAACCAGCCCCTAAGCCAGAGCCAGAGGCTTTGAACCAGCGTGTTGGGAGGAAAGCCTGCTGAAAAGGACTCATCATCAGAAGTGAAGACCTTAAACTTTAGACCTTCATCCTTATTACTTCCGTCTCCCCCCCCCCCCCCCCCCCCCCCAGCACCCCCCATATTTGTCTGTCCTATGTGTTGGAGTAGAGGATGGGGCAATTAAAGGGGGAGTCAGGTATTCGCTCGCCATTAATTAGTTGTTTTACTGCACATACTGTATTTGTTTTGTTTATAAATAAACTGTAATAGTGTTGAAACATGGAAACCTGCCGACTGTGATTATTGGACAGCCAAAAGCCAATCGCATGTGATTTCAGAAGAATTACTGGTTAATTCACTTGTGTTGCGACTCCAGGGTCTGTGGGGTTGCAATTGATTGCATACTAGCCCAGGATGTCGTAACACAGCACCGCTCATACCATCTAGAAGGACAAGGGGAGCTGATAGATGGGAACCTCACCACCATGGAGCCTCTCCTCCAAGTCACTCACATTCGTGACATGGAAATATATTGGGTGTTCCTTCACTGTTGCAGGGTTGAAATCTTGGAACTTGATGTGTTATGTACTCTGGGATAACACAGGCTGCAACTCAATGCAGCTTTGACCAAAAGATACTCCAGACTTTGAAGTAAGTTCAATGTGATTTATTGAACCATTAGCACAGTTCTCTATGAGTTCGACTCTCCTGCTAATCTTGCTATAGTAACTCAGTCTAACTAACCAGTCTGCTCTAAGCCACGTGGTGGGTGTGATGCTTCTGATCTGCCCCTGTCCTTCTCTCTAAGTGTTGTCTGTGGAAAGAGACAGAGCATGTGTGCCCTGTCCTTTTATATATGTGTTCATTAGCTGTGTGTCTGTAAGTCATGACATCTCCAGTGCTCCCTCTAGTGTTTACTTAGTTGTAGTGTATTTACATTAACCCCTTGTGTATTTACAGTGATGCATATCACCACAGAACTCCCTCCCGAACAGAACTGTGGTTGTACCAAAAAGTCTGCATCGTGAGTGCCCCTCACCCCTTGACAAGAAGAAGATTCTGAAATGTATCAAAGTGCCTGTTTTCACGGTTCAGGGTTGAACTTATCTTTGCAATTGAGTTAGAATCGAAGAGAGATACAGCAAGTAAACAATGTGTGTGTGTGTGGGGGGGGGGGGGGGGGGCAGTTAGGGACTGCAGCAGGTCACAGAAAATCAGGTTAAATGGACAGAAACATGTAAATTACATTTAACACAGAGGAGTGTGATTGATGTATTTCAGGCGAAAGAACGAGGCAATATATAAACTTAATGATACAACTTTCGAGATGGAGCTGAACAGAGGCGCTGGGAGGGGGGTTAGGTATCTTTGAAGAACAAGTTGAAAGGGCTGTTGATAGGATCCTTGGTTTCACTAACAGAGGGATATCGAGTAGAAGCAAAGAGGTTATGTTAAACGTATAAGTCACTCGGTGTCGAGTGCAATTCTGGGCACTAATATAGGGTACAGGAGGGAGATAGAGAACCTAGTGGAGTGGTGCAGCGACAACACACTATCCCACAATGCCAGCAAAACTAAAGAGTTGGTCATTGACTTCAGAAAGCAAAGTACTGTACACACCCCCGTCAGCATCAACGGGGCCGAGGTGGAGATGGTTAGCAGTTTCAAATTTCTAGGGGTACACATCTCCAAAAATCTGTCCTGGTCCACCCACGTCGACGCTACCATCAAGAAAGCACAACAGCGCCTATACTTCCTCAGGAAACTAAGGAAATTCGGCATGGCACATTGACTCTTACCAACTTTTACAGATACACCATAGAAAGCATCCTATCGGGCTGCATCACAGCCTGGTATGGCAACTGCTCGGCCCAGGACCGCAAGAAACTTCAGAGAGTCGTGAACACAGCCCAGTCCATCACACAAACCTGCCTCCCATCCATTGACTCCATTTACATCTCTCGCTGCCTGGGGAAAGCGGGCAGCATAATCAAGGATCCCTCCCACCCAGCTTACTCACTCTTCCAACTTCTTCCATCGGGCAGGAGATACAGGAGTCTAAGAACACGCACAAACAGACTCAAAAACAGCTTCTTCCCCGCTGTTACCAGACTCCTAAACAACGCTCTTATGGACTGATCTCATTAACACTACACCCCTGTGTGCTTCACCTGATACCGGTGTTATGTATTTACATTGTATACCTTGTGTTGCCCTATTATGTATTTTCTTTTATTCCCTTTTCCTCCCATGTACTTAATGAGCTGCTCGCAGAAAAATACGTTTCAGTGTACCTCGGTACACGTTAACAATAAACAAATCCAATCGAATATATGATGTGATTTCTTAAATTCTCCGCCTTGAATGTTTTCTGCTTCTGTTATTTCCCGAACACTGCTCCCATTACCAATTGAAACAAAGCAAATGGCTTTAAATGCAGTGATTACCTGGAGTGTGATGGACTGAGACAACTGCAGATTAAAGTGTCATGCTCAATGAAACCACAGAGCCGCAGTAATGGGAGTTAATTTATGGGATTGAAATGATAACTTTGACATGGCTACATAGAATGAACAGGAAAAAGACCGAGTCGGTGGATTAAACACAACAGGACTCACTGTCAGTGAGTGAAGAGAAAGTATGTGTGCGGTTAAACCACTCACTCAACACACAGCGGGTCCGACAGGGCACAATGGAACTGCGTTTTGTGGTGGGGGGGGGCATTTCTTTGGGCAGGCGGCTGGCGTCTTGGCAGCCAATCTCACTCCCGCCAAAATTAAGTCTGGGGTGGGGATGCTAAAGGACGGCATTCCTAACCCTTTCCAATCATCACCAGCCTGATGCACGATCAATTGCACAGAGACGGGAGTTGAATACAACTGAGGCTTTATTGCTCTAAGATGTGTGGCCTCCCACAGCATCTGGCGAAATGGCTGCTGCACGGAGGACACACATATTTATACTCCGCCTACTGGGCGGAGCCAGCAGGCAGGGACTACCGTCGTACCTGTAGTAAAGGTCCTACCATACATCACCTAATATAGGTGCAACAGTGGTTTACCACATTCACCCCCTATTAAAATTGAGACCGGCTGGGGTGGTGGAGAATTATATACAACTGAATTTTACATATACAATGTTTGTGAGGATAAAAAAAATGTCTTTTGAAGTCCAGTGGACCAGTTGGAGAATTAACCGGTCCGGGGCCTTGATGTGCCGCGGGGAACGACGCGGTGGTGGCGGCAATGCTGATGCTGGTCTGGTCTTCAGTGACTCCGGGAGCGTGCCGAAATCCTCTTCATCCTCGGGCGTGGGCAGGGAGAGGACGGATGGTCCTGGGGGGGTTGCTGCTGGGAGCGCCGGGGCAGGGGTGTGTGTGTGGGGGAACCTGCGGATACCAGATCCCTGAGGGAGACAGTATCTTGGCGGCCGTCGGGGTACGTAGGCATACTGGGGGCTTGCATGGAGCAATTGCACCCTCTCCACCAACGGGTTCGCCTTGTGGAGTCGGACGTGCCTACGGAGAAGGATGGGTCCTGGAACTGCGAGCCAAGTCGGGAGCAACACCCCGGATGTGGACTTCCTGGGGAAGGCAAAGAGACGTTCATGGGGTGTGTTATTAGTCGCGGTGCACAGTAGTGACCGAATGGAGTGTAGTGCATCAGGGAGGACCTCCTGCCAGCGGGAGGCTGGGAGGTTCCTGGACCGTAGGGCCAGTTGGACGGTCCTCCATACCGCCCCGTTCTCCCTCTCTACCTGTCCGTTTCCCCGGGGATTATAGCTGGTCGTCCTGCTGGAGGCGATACCCCTGCTGAGCAGGAACCGACACAGCTCATCACTCATGAATGAGGATCCCCTGTCGCTGTGGATACAGGCGGGGAAACCGAACAGAGCGAAGATTGTGTTTAGGGCTTTGATGACGGTGGCAGACGTCATGTCGGGGCATGGGATGGAGAAGGGGAATCTGGAGTACTCATCGACCACACTGAGAAAATACGTGTTATGTTCGTTGGAGGGGAGGGGCCCTTTGAAATCCACGCTGAGGCGTTCAAAGGGACGGGAGGCCTTCATCAGGCGCACGCGGTCCGGCCGGTAGAAGTGCGGCTTGTCCTCGGCACAGACCTGGCACTCCCTGATGATTGTCCGTGCTTCCTCGACGGAGTAGGGCAGATTGCGGGCCTTTATAAAATGGTACAACCGGGTGACAAAGGCTGTCGTGTTGGGCCCGGAGTCGGTCTACTTGTGCGCTGGCACATGTACCTCGGGATAGGGCGTCTGGGGGCTCGGTGAGTTTGCCGGGGCGATACAAAATCTCGTAATTGTAGATGGAGAGATCGACCCTCCACCTCAAGATCTTATCATTCTTGATCTTGCCCCGCTGCGTGTTGTTAAACATGAAGGCTACCGACTGTTGGTCAGTGAGGAGAGTGAATCTCCTGCCGGCCAGGTAATGCCTCCAATGCTGCACAGCTTCAACGATGGCTTGGGCCTCTTTTTCGACTGATGAGTGCCGAATTTCTGAGGCATGAAAGGTGCGGGAAAAGAATGCCACGGGTCTGCCTGCCTGGTTGAGGGTGGCGGCAAGGCGACGTCTGATGTGTCGCTTTCCACTTGAAAGGGCAGCGTCTCGTCTACTGCGTGCATCCCGGCCTTGGCGATATCGGCTCTGATGCGGGCGAAGGCCTGTTGAGCCTCGGCCGTCAGGGGAAAATGGGTGGACTGTATGAGTGGGCGGGCCTTGTCCGCATAGTTTGGGATCCACTGGGCGGAGTATGAAAAGAACCCCAGGCAGCGTTTGAGGGCCTTGGGGCAGTGGGGGAGGGGGGAGCTCCATGAAGGGGCGCATGCGGTCGGGATCGTGCCCCAGAACTCTGTTCTGGACCACATAGCCGAGGATGGCTAAGCGGGTTGTGCTGAACACGCACTTCTCCTTGTTTAGGAGAGTGGCGGTGTGGAGAAATTTAGCAAGGTTGGCATCGTGATCCTGCTGATTATGGCCGCAGATGGTGACATTGTCCAGGTACGGGAAGGTGGCCCACAGTCGGTACCGGTCGACCATTCGGTCCATCTCCCTTTGGAAGACCGAGACCCCATTGGTGATGCCAAAGAGAACCCTGAGGAAGTGATAGAGTCGACCGTCTGCCTGGAAGGCAGTGTATGGGCGGTCTGCCTTACGGATGGGGAGCTGGTGGTAGGCAGGTTTGAGGTCTATCGTTGAGAAGACCCGGTACTGTGCAATCTGATTGACCATATCAGATATGCGTGGGAGGGGGTACATGTCGAGCTGCGTGTACCAATTGATGGTCTGACTGTAGTCCACGACCATTCTGTGTTTCGCTCCAGTTTTAACTACTACCACTTGGGCTCTCCAAGGGCTGTTGCTGCCTTCAATGATACCCTCCCGAAGCAGCCGCTGGACTTCGGACCTGATGAAGGTCCTGTCCTGGGTGCTGTACCGTCTGCTCCTGGTGGCGACGGGCTTGCAATCCGGGGCTAGCTTTGCGAAGAGGGAAGGTGGATCGACCTTTAGGGTCGCGAGGCCGCACACAGTAAGGGGTGGTAGGGGCCCGCCGAATTTCAGTGTTTGGCTCTGGAGGTTACACTGGAAGTCCAGGCTGATTAGTCGGGCAGCAGAGATTAGGGAGGATGTAAAGGCGGAAGCTGCTGAATTCTACACCCTGGACCGTGAGTGTGACCGTACAGTACCCCCGGATCGCCACGGAATGGGATCGCAAGGCCAGAGACATTCTTTGATTGGCAGGGGTGTAGCGCGAGGGAGCAGCGCCTTACGGTGTCCGGGAGGATGAAGCTTTTGGTGCTCCCAAAGTCCAGCAGGCAAGAGGTCACGTGTCCATCGATCTTAACGCTGGTCGATGCGGTGGCCAGGTTGTGCGGACGAGACAGGTCGATGGTTACTGAGGCGAGTCGTGGTTGGTCATTGCTGGTGTCGGATGATGGGGTGCCTGGGGGTGCATGGGTCCTGGAATGCTGGTGGTGCCCATGTGCCTTGGGGGAGACAAGATGGCGGCGCCTGAAGATCTTGGGGAGGGCAAAATGGCGGCGCCCATGGGCCGCACGTGTTGCGCGGAGGGGAAGATGGCGGCGCCCACTGGCCGCTCATGGTCTGAGAGGGAGAAGATGGCGGCGCCCACTGGCCACTCGTGGTCTGAGGGGGAGAAGATGGCGGCGCCCACTGGCCACATGTGGTCAGGGGAGGTGAAGATGGCGGCGCCCATTGTCCGTAAACAAGGGGGCTGGGGGCGATAGCGGCGAATGCGCGGGCCTATCACACCGCAGCGAAGTGCCCCTTCTTACCGCAAGCCTTACAAAGGCTAGCGTGGGCAGGGCAGCGTTGGCGGGTTTGTTTCTACTGGCCGCAAAAGTAACATCGGAGACTCCTGGAGTTCGTGGCTGGCGCGTGGCGTATTGGCTGGGTAAGGCCTCTGCTGCAGCCATTCTGTGGGGTACACGATGCGTAGGAGGGGTGGGCCGCGCAGCTGGGGGTGTAGGCCTGAACATTGCGCAAGGTAACCGTCATAGAGTGCGCTAGCTTCTCTGTCTCTGCGAGATCGAGCGTGGCCCCTTCTAACAGTCGCTGGCATATGAGGTCCGACCCAATCCCCGTAACAAACGCGTCCCCCATAAGGAGGTTAGAATATTCAGTGGCTGTAACGACCTGACAGTCACAGTCCCGGACTCGTGGGATTAGGGCCCACCAGAAGTCTTCTATGGACTCACCAGGGAGTTGAGAGCGAGTGGCGAGCACATGTGCCTGGCGAAGAGCGTGTTCGTCTTCTGGGCGTAATTTTCTTTAAGTAGCGTCATGGCTTCGGCGGAGTTTGGCGCGTCCTGGATCAGCGGAAAGACGTTGGAGCTCAACCTCGAGTACAATATCTGTATTTTCTGAGCCTCCGGAACAGGGCTTGGCGCTGAGTTGCTGTACGCCTCGAAACAAGCTAGCCAGTGCTGAAAGTCCTTTCTGGCGTCGCTTGATTGCAGATCCAGCTGCAGGTGATCCAGCTTGTTACTGAGGTCCATCTTCTGAAAGTTTTAGAGCAATAAATTGATGCACAATCAATTGCACAAAGACGAGAGTTGAATACAACTGAGGCTTTATTGCTCTAAGATGTGTGGCCTCCCACAGCAGCTGGCGAAATGTCTGCTGCACGGAGGACACACATATTTATACTCCACCTACTGGGCGGAGCCAGCAGGCAGGGACTACCGTCGTCCCTGTAGTACAGGTCCTACCATACATCACCTAATATAGGTGCAACAGTGGTTTACCACACAGCCGAGGCCCTTAAGTGAGCGATTAAGGCCCATCGAATAGCCTTATACCACCACAGCCTGGTATGAATTCAGCAGTGGGGAGGGAGGGGTAGGGGCCCAGGGGTGGTATCTGTCACCACACAGGGTAGGGAGGGGGAAGGGGGCGTCCAATAGTAAATTCTGGTGGGTTGTTTTGGATGCCTGGGGGAGGGGGGATGGGGGGTAGTCCTCAGTGTTCTGACACTCTATGCCTGGCCACATGGCCAGCGTCAGAAGGAAGGGTGTACGGATAGCTTGTACTTCCTGCCTCCCCCATTCCCCACATCACCACCCCCTCTCCCGCCATCATTCAACTGTCAGTGTGGGTGGTCAAACTGCCCCTTGATCTCTGGTGTAGTCCCAACAGCAACCACTACAGCTCCTTGGCGCTGATGCGCACTGAGAATTGTTGAACACTCATTGTCTGCTCTTGGCAAGTAGAATTTATACCTCCAGAGTCCTTTACCCCAGGGAAGGATCTTCATGGTCACTGAATAGGACAGGTACAGCATAGGGTTAGATCGAGAGTAAATCTCCCCCTACACTATCCTCATTACTTGGTTGCATGGTGTACTGAAAACAACCTCTCTCTAAATGTCGGAAAGACCAAGGAACTGATCATTGACTTCAGGAAACGTAACACGACACACACTCCCGTCTGCATCAATGGCTCCAAAGTGGAGATGGTCGATAGCTTTAAGTTCCTGGCGGTCACCATCACCAACAGTCTGTCCTGGTCCACTCACGTTGACGCAACAGTCAAGAAAACCCAACAACGTCTCTACTTCCTACGGAAGCTAAAGAAATTTGGCATGTCTGCATCGACTCTCACAAACTTCTTCAGATGTGCCATAGAGAGCATTCTATCCGGCTGCATCACAGCTTGGGTATGGTAACTGCTCGGTCCAAGATCGCAAGAAACTGCAGAGTGTGGTGAACTCAGCCCAACGTATCACACAAGCTTGCCACCCTCCCATTGATTCTGTCTACACCTCCCGCTGCCTCAGGAAGGCAGACAGCATTATCAGAGACCCCTCCCACCCAGGCATTGCCTTCTTCCAGATCCTTCCATCAGTCAGAAGGTACAGACGTCTGAAGACTCGCACATCCAGACATAGGAACAGTTTCTTCCCCACAGCTACTAGACTCCTCAACGACTCCCCCTCGGACTGATCTGTTCCCTGTAAGAACACTATACACACCACCCTCTGCTGCTCTTGCTCATCTATTTGCTTTGTTTGGCCCCTTGTTCCACACTGTAACCAATAAGTTTGTCGATGTGCCATTTGTCAATGTTCTCTGTCGATTATTCTTTTTGTCTACTATGTACGTACTGTGTAGGTTCCGTCGGCCGCAGAAAAATACTTTTCACTGTACTTCAGTACATGTGACAATAAATCAAATCAAATCAAACACACCTTCTACACTGTCCCCATCAAACACACCCAGGACAGGTACAGCACGGAGTTAGATGCAGAGTAAAGCTCCCTCTACACTGTCCGCATCAGACACTCCCAGGACAGGTACAGCACGGCGTTAGATACAAACTAAAGCTCCCTCTACACTGTCCCCATCAAACACTCTCAGGACAGGTACAGTACGGGGTTAGATATTGAATAAAGCTCCCTCTACACTGTCCCCATCAAACACTGCCAGGACAGGTACAGCACGGGGTTAGATACAGAGTAAAACTCCCTCTACGCTGTCCCCATCTAACACTCCCAACACAGGTACAGCACGGGGTTAGATACAGAGTAAAGCTTCCTCTACACTGTCCCCATCAAACACTCCTAAAACAGGTACAGCACGGGGTTAGATACAGAGTAAAGCTCCCTCTACACTGTCCCCATCAAACACTCCCAGGACAGGTACAGCACGGGGTTAGATACAGAGTAAAGCTCCCTCTACACTGTCCCCATCAAACACTTCCAGGACTGGTACAGCACGGGGTTAGATACAGAGTAAAGCTCCCTCTACACTGTCCCCATCAAACACTCCCAGGACAGGTACAGCACGGGGTTAGATGCAGAGTAAAGCTCCCTCTACGCTGACCCCATCAAACACTCCCAGGACAGGTACAGCAGAGGGTTAGATACAGAGAAAAGCTCCCTCTACACTGTCCCCATCAAACACTCCCAGGACAGTTAGTAAAGCTCCATAGTGGCATCCACTCACTTTAATTTGGAGGGTTGAAGAGTGGACCATTCCTAGTTTAAAATGATGAAGACTTTCTATAGAGAAGATGAGGAAAAACTATTTCCCTCTGTTGGGGCCATCAAGAATAATGGGTCTTAATCTTCAATATCTCAACTTGATTTCCAGCAGCAAATTCAAGCAGCAATTGACCACATGAAAGTCTTAGAAAATTGACAAAAGGTTTATGGGAAATCTAAATTTTCAGAACTGGAAATAAATAATGCTTTGTTGCAGAAGGACAGAGGTTGATGGTGGATGTTACCTGATTACAGACTCTGATATTCACAGAAAAGGGGGATTCAAACTATTCCTGATCTCATTGAACATCTGAACGGCCTTTTCCTGTTCCTGGATCTCCTCATATCCCACAATGCTGGATAAAGTCATCACCACCAGCTTAACAATAACTTGCATTTTTATAGAACCTGCAACATCCCAAGGAACTTCATGGGCACGTGATCAAACCAAACTTGAATAATAAAAAGGGCGAATAGGACAGCGGTGGATTTTGAGGAGCATCTTAGAGGAGGAAAGGGAGACGGTGAGGTTTAAGGAGGGGATTCATAGCTTGATTTGTCATGTGATCAATGTCAGAAATTGTTACATAATTACAGTTTATATATTGTCGTAATTATTAAAAACCCTGGGTTAAAATACTTACAGGTAGTGCACCTCTTAAAGCTGTAATTATGGTGTTGTAAAAGTGATGTTATTATTGATTATTTACTTGTTTACTTATAGGTGGATAATGTGATATCGTGTATATTTAGACAGTTACCTGCGGTGTAGGTAATTTGAGGGATGGTGTTTAGTCGTAGCTAAGCAGGTCATGGGACATCTTAGTGGGATACAGATTATGCAATCAATGGGAGGAGCCAGATCTGTCTGTAGTTTTGTCAGTTGTGCCATAGGATTTGAGACTGACAAGACAGAAAGGTTTTCAGGCTGTTCCTGAAAGGGTCTCTCTCCAAAGTCTCGACACAGAACGTAGCAAGTAAAGCTGTTTTGTTAACTTTATTTATAAGTAGCATTTGCACTGTATTGGGGTGCTTAGTTGGAATATTATAATGAAGGTGTGGGGCATAAGTTAAAGTTTTTCCTTTATTTAAGAACTGTTTAACTGTTAATTGTAAAGTTATTTCTTTTGATGTTAATGTGTTTCAATTAAAATTTATTTTAACATGACAGATATCGACTGGTCAGGGTCATCACACCTGGGGTGAAGTATCCTTTACTGACAGTAGTGGTAGAGAGATGGAAATAGGGAATGAGTTAGATGCAGCATTAGCTCACTGAGCTAAATCGCTGGCTTTTGAAGCAGACCAAGCAGGTCAGCAGCACGGTTCGATTCCCGTACCAGCCTCCCCGGACAGGTGCCGGAATGTGGCGACTAGGGGCTTTTCACAGTAACTTCATTGAAGCCTACTCGTGACAATAAGCGATTTTCATTTCATTTTCATTTCACATGAGGATCCTCAAGGACAGTGGGTCTGGGGAAGTTACCAAGACAAGGAGCGATGGTGAGGCCAGGGAGGCAATTGAAAGCAAGGCTAGAAGGGTTTTAAACTGAGGTATGTCCAGACTGAGATCCAGGATAACTCCGAGAGGATTACTGCCTCCTGGCTAGGAGCCAGCCCTCAATCTTTACGAGGCGTGAACTCACACAGTATTGGCAGCTCCAGCCCACCGTAGTGTGGGCCGTCTCTTTAAGCTCCTGGATGCTGCTGGGGCTCAGGTGGGCCATGCGACTCAGGCAACCATCGTGGAAGACCCGGCTGCAGATCCTGCAGGGGTAAAGGTCATCGGCTGTCCAGACCTCGCACACGTCACACATTTCATCGTTGATTACCTGCTGAAAGGAGAGGAATGTTTTACGCATCACGCTTTCCACCAAAAGAATACTGTGGGAATCTTATTTTACCTTCGAATAAGAATTGGTGGGAGATGTCAATAATACGACTTTATTATTATTAATTATTCACTTGAATGCAGTTGAATAAAAAACTTAGAAACAAAATATCAAACAATACATTAAAAAAAGTCAAGCACATGGCAAAAAGCATAAAGTACAAAAGGAAATCACTTTAACACAAACAGATGGAAAATTCAAGAATTCAGGAACAAAGACCTCGACCACAAGATTCTACTTTTAAGGGAATTCTTATCTCTGGTTTAACCCCTCATTTACTCTCATTGGTTTCTAATTCTCAGCTGAGACCTCCTGGTTTTTTAAAAATGAATATCTGTTACTGAGAAGATGATTTGTTAATCAAACACTGAACATTGATTGCGTACAGTTCTGGTCGCCTCATTATAGGAAGGACGTGGAAGCTTTGGAACGGGTGCAGAGGAGATTTACCAGGATGTTGCCTGGTATGGAGGGAAAATCTTATGAGGAAAGGCTGATGGACTTGAGGTTGTTTTCATTAGAGAGAAGAAGGTTAAGAGGTGACTTAATAGAGGCATACAAAATGATCAGAGGGTTAGATAGGGTGGACAGCGATAGCCTTCTCCCGCGGATGGAGGTGGCTAGCACGAGGGGACATAGCCTTAAATTGAGGGGTAATAGATATAGGACAGAGGTCAGAGGTGGGTTTTTTACGCAAAGAGTGGTGAGGCCGTGGAATGCCCTACCTGCAACAGTAGTGAACTCGCCAACATTGAGGGCATTTAAAAGTTTATTGGATAAGCATATGGATGATAATGGCATAGTGTAGGTTAGATGGCCTTTAGTTTTTTCCATGTCGGTGCAACATCGAGGGCCGAAGGGCCTGTACTGCGCTGTATCGTTCTATGTTCTATTACGGAAGATTGACTGATGCCTATCAAAACTATCTTTCTACCAAGAAAACATATGGAATGCTTGCCTTCATTGGACGGGGCATCGAGTATAAAAACTGGCAAGTCGTGCTACAGTTGTATAGAACCTTGGTAAGGCCGCACTTGGAATATTGCGCACAATTCTGGTCGCCACACTACCAGAAGGATGTGGAGCCTTTGGAGAGGATGTAGAGGAGGTTTACCAGGATGTAGTCTGGTCTGGAGGGTGTTAGCTATATGAAGAAGCTGAATAGACTCGGACTGTTTTCATTAGCACAACGGAGGTTGAGGGGTGACCTGATAGAGGTCTACATGATTATGAGGGGGATGGATAGAGTGGATGGGTAGGCGCTCGTTCCCAGGGTGGAGGGGTCAGTCACTAGGTGGCCTAGATTTAAGGTCCATGGGGAGACGTTTAGTGGAGATGCGCGAGGCAGGTTTTTTACGCAAAGGGTGGTGAGAGCCTGGAACGCGTTGCCTGGGGAGGCCATCGGAGCAGATAAATTAACAACGTTCAAAAGGCATCTCGACAAATACCTGGATAGGATAGGTATAGAGGGATTCGGCACTAGGAAGTGATGAGGGTTTTGGTCAATGGTGTTATCATGACCGGTACAGGCTTGGATGGCCGAAAGGCCTGTTTTTGTGCCGTATTGTTCTTTGTTAGCCCAGCGTCTGTGTTCGTAGTCTTCGGAAAATGACTGGATATGTTTCTCACACTTTCCATGTTACACAGCTTGGCGGAGACCTTGCTAGAACTGATTAGATGCAGAACAATGCTGAATACGCTGGAACACACTGGTTTATTCATTAAATGAGACAATGACCGAGTTCCCACAGTCAAGACATTTTAATATTTTTGCCTCTCAGCCACATGCATTCAACTAGCACCTATATAAATAAATCTATGAATGAAACTAGGCTCTATCAAATACCCAGACCTGCAATCTCATTACATTCAGCAAACACGTGTTTATTGTCACCTCTCTCGCCATTTTCCCATCTTCCTCTCTCACAGTCTGTGACATAGACACTCATTCCAATTCTCTTTCATTATAGAACAGTACAGCACAGAACAGGCCCTTCAGCCCTCGATGTTGTGCTGAGCAATGATCACCCTACTTAAACCCACGTAACCCGTAAACCCGTAACCCAACAACCCAACAATCCCCCCCATTAACCTTACACTACGGGCAATTTAGCATGGCCAATCCACCTAACCCGCACATCTTTGGACTGTGGGAGGAAACCGGAGCACCCGGAGGAAACCCACGCACACACGGGGAGGACGTGCAGACTCCGCACAGACAGTGACCCAGCCGGGAATCGAACCTGGGACCCTGGAACTGTGAAGCATTGATGCTAACCACCATGCTACCGTGAGGCCCCGGTACCGGGTGCCACACCGGGTGGTCACTAAGCCAGACTTAGGTTTGTCTCCATAGCTAGTAATTCCTGGAACAGGCCGCTTGTCTGTCACCGAGGGCTGATAGCTTGAGGGGCGCCACTCTACAACAAGCGTGCCTGACCAGGAGTCTCTCCCACTCTTATCGCCAGCCATTGGTGTGTTGGGAAGGTTTTGCAGGTTGACACTCCCAACCTGTTTGGGTGCGTTAGGAAGGCACCTTCCTCGGGTGGGACTCGAAACCGGAGCTTCTGTCTCAGATGCAGGAAGGCTACGCACTGCGCAACTAGACCACCAGGAGATACAGTAAACTGTACATTAATATCCATTCTGCGAGTGAAAGACCCCCATTAAAGCACAAAGTCTAATAGTTTTAACTAGACCAATGAATATTAGGATAACGTCAACTCCATAGTAAAAATTTGCGTATGATGGCCGTTCTAACTGGACGACAGACCCTGATATGGGATCTGATTGATCCTCACTAATGAGGGAACAATGAGGGGGGGGGGGGATGAGGGCAGTGATATTGTTGTAATGGATTTACAAAAGACATTTGTTAAAGTGGCACATGTAAGTCTCATGAATAAAACTGAAGAGCAATTGCAAGGATACAAAATTGGCTGAGGGATAAAAGTCAAGGAGGAAGCGGTTGAAAGTGCAAGGTCGAAGAAATGTGAGGAGACAAAAAAACATTTAATGGTACAGTTTTAAATTGGGTGCAAGAAGAGAGAGACTGGGGGGAACATTGTGCAGAAATATTCAAAGACGATAGGACAATAATCAATAAAGACTATAGACATCCTGCACTTGTTATAATTCTGAGGTTTAAACATAATTATATTATGGGACTGTGGCTTTAAATTTAGCATAAATTAAGAGGGTCATGTGACCTGTCTTGCAGTCTGATGGAACCATCAATTCAGCGAACACGTGTAGTTGGATCTGAACAGAGGCTTTAATACACTTACAATAGAGCCAGCCTATTCGTCGTTGAACTTCGGGTGAACTGGCAGGCTGGCTCTAAGGCACTGATCTTTATACATCGGTCCCAGGGGGAGGAGTCCTGGGCAGAGCCAAGGGAGGAGCCCAGTACAAACTCTTGCGTACTCCCAGAGCAACTCCCCCTGGTGGTCGGATAATGCAACTGCACTTACAATGGGTAGATAACGAACATATATACATGGAGTGATATTGGCAACTATATATAGTGTGAATCACATTCACCACAGTCTGTCTGACAGTAAGCCTGGGTTCGATTGTTAGAGATCAAACCAAGGTTTAGGATGTTTCACTGAGAAGATGCAAGGTACTTCCACTTGGAGACAATGGCAGCAGGCTATGAGTTTAACAATAAGTAGACTCCGAGTCTCCCAAAGTTCCAGAAAGGTGTTGCAGGTAGCGGGCTGTAAACCATTGTGCTATAAACTAACCCTTTGAAGGTGAAAAGGGGCTTGGGATCAATGATAGCTAATTAGCATTTATACCTAGATGCCAGGTTAATGTGTTTCATGTTGCCATGGGGGAATGAGGTTAAACAAAGCTATTTTTGATCTCAGGTCACAGGTTTCCAACAACTGATTGAATATTACAGACAGCAGACAGAAGAGATAGTGCAAGCTACCAGCAGCAGATGTGGGAGGGGGACATTCTCTCAGTCTCCAGTTGAAGAGGCACATCCGGTTGCTGTGCAAGGATTTTGGGAAGTTTGTTCTGACATGGCCGGGAGGTGGGGGAAATCGTTGGAACAGGGTTTACTCTGGATTTAAGAAACTCTCTGAAAATGGAGACAGTCATTCAAAGTTACTACTCGATGAAACCAGGATATAATAATAATAAATCGCTTATTGTCACGCGTAGGCTTCAATGAAGTTACTGTGAAAAGCTCCTAGTCGCCACATTCCGGCCCCTGTTCGTGGAGGCCGGTATGGGAATTGAACCTGCGATGCTGGCCTTGTTCTGCATTACAAGCCAGCTGTTTAGCGCACTGTGCTAAACCAGCCCCTCCATAGGGATGGTGAGGTTACAGAGATAGGGAGGGGTTTTTACTGGATGAGGTTTCCGTCACAAGAGGACAAATATTTAAGGTGATTGGCAGAAGAACCAGAGATGGGGGAACGTTTTATCCAGCAACGAGTGGTTGGAATCTCGAACGTGCTGCCTGATAGGGTAGCGGATACAGATTCAATAGCTGGTTGGAGTCATACTTGGCACAAAGGAAGATGGTTGTGGTGGTTGGAGGTCAATCATCTCAGCTCCAGGACATCACTGCGGGAGTTCCTCAGGGTAGTGTCTTCGGCCCAACCATCAATGCTTCATCAATGAACCCCCTCCCTTCATAAGGTCAGCAGTGTGGATGTTTGCAGATGACTGCACAATGTTCAACACCATTCGTGACTCAGATAATGAAGCAGTCCATGTCCAAATGCAGCAAGACCCGACAATATCCAGGCTTGGGCTCACAAGTGGCAAGTTACATTCACACCACACAAATGCCAGGCAATGACCATCTTCTACAAGAGAGGATCTAACCTCTGCCCCTTGACATTCAATGGCATTACCATCGCTGAATCCCCCACAATCAACATCCTGGGGGTTACCATTGATCAGAAACTGAACTGGACCCAGCCATATTAATACTGTGGCTACCAGGGCAGGTCAAAGACTCGGAATCCTACGGCGAGTAACTCACCTCCTGACTCTCCAAAGCCTGTCCACCATCTACAAGGCACAAGTCAGGAGTGCAATGGAATACTCTCCACTTGCCTGGATGAGTGCAGCTTCAACACTCAAGAAGCTCGACGCCGTCCAGGACAAAGCAGCCCCGCTTGTTTGCTCCCCTTTCCGCAAACATTCAAACCCTCCATTACCGACGCACAGTGCCAGCAGCGTGTACCATCTACAAGATGGTTCGATTCCCAGCTTGGGTCACTGTCTGCACGTCCTCCCCGTGTCTGCGTGGGTTTCCTCCGGGTGCTCCGGTTTCCTCCCACAAGTCCCGAAAGACGTGCTGTTAGGTGAATTGGACATTCTGAATTCTCCCTCTGTGTACCCAAAAAACAGGCGCCGGAATGTGGCGACTAGGGGCTTTTCACAGTAACTTCATTGCAGTGTTAATGTAAGCCTACTTGTGACAATAAAGATTATTATTATTATTAGACAACACCTTCCAAACCCATGGCCACTACCATCTAGGGGGACAAGGACAGCAGATTCCTGGGAACCCCACCACCTGGAGGTTCCGTTCCAAGTCACTCACCATCCCTGACTGGGAAATATATCGGCCGTTCCTTCACTGTCGCTGGGGCAACATACTGGAACTCCCTCCCTAACAGCACAGGGGGTGTATCTGCACTTCAAAAACTGCAGCGGTTCAAGAAGGCAGCTCACCACCACCTTCTGAAGGGCAACTAGGGATGGGAAATAAATGCTGACCTAACCAGCGACAGCCCACATCCCAGTAAATGAATAAATAAATAAAAAACTTGATCAAATGCTGCTTTGATGTCAAGGGCAGTCACTCTCACCTGACCTCTGGCATTCAGCTCCCCAGAGGCTGATGTTGGCATCATTTTGTGGGCACAAAACCGGTGCGGCACTAATTAATTAACCTTCTGTTCAGAGTCCCTTTTTATACTGGGGTTGCCATTTAAAACCCAACGTTAATAAATACTCCTTACTGTAATCGAGGAGAGTAGCAAATAAACTAAGTTTTTTAAAAAAAATAATTTTTATTGAAAAATTTTGTATTTATATAACAACTAACGAACCGCAATAAAATACCAACAATAACAATAATGATAGCAGTCATAAACATTCGCCCATCCTCAATGAACAACAAAACATATTAACAACAACTTAAATTAACACAATGTTAAGTTAAATAACCATAGAAAAAATAGAAACAATAATAAAAGACACCCCCCTTACCCCCCCTCCCCCCTCCCCCCTCCCCCCCGCTGCTGCTATTGACCAAGATATCTATCTTTACATAGACATAGAACAGTACAGCACAGAACAGGCCCTTCGGCCCTCAATGTTGTGCCGAGCAATGATGACCCTACTCAAACCCACGTATCCACCCTATACCCGTAACCCAACAACCCCCCCTTAACCTTACTTTTTAGGACACTACGGGCAATTTAGCATGGCCAATCCACCTAACCCGCACATCTTTGGACTGTGGGAGGAAACCGGAGCACCCGGAGGAAACCCACGCACACACGGGGAGGACGTGCAGACTCCGCACAGACAGTGACCCAGCCGGGAATCGAACCTGGGACCCTGGAGCTGTGAAGCATTTATGCTAACCACCATGCTACCATGCTGCCTTTGAGCCAGAAAGTCCAGAAAAGGCTGCCACCGCCTAAAAAACCCTTGTACTGATCCTCTCAGGGCAAATTTGACCCTCTCCAATTTTATAAATCCCGCCATGTCATTGACCCAGGTCTCCACACTTGGGGGCCTCGCATCCTTCCACTGCAGCAAGATCCTCCGCCGGGCTACTATGGACGCAAAGGCCAGGACACCGGCCTCTTTCGCCTCCTGCACTCCCGGCTCTGCCGCAACTCCAAAAATCGCGAGTCCCCATCCTGGCTTGACCCTGGTTCCAACCACCCTCGACACCGTCCCCGCCACCCCTTTCCAGAATTCTTCCAGTGCCGGGCATGCCCAGAACATATGGGCATGATTCGCTGGACTCCCCGAACAGTTGACGGGGGGAGGGGCGGCGAGGGAATTGACCGACTCTTGTGCGTCACAAACATGTGGATCTGTCTGTTGGAAATGTGTCTCAAGTGGCGCCTGATGTTTTAAGTTGCCGGTGGCTGCATGTTGATGCAAATAGCAAGCCATCCTGAATCAGACACCACAGGGAGTAGTTGAAGGAAATAGCATTGACGAAGCTGGATAAACACACAAGGGAGAGATGCAGAGAAGGACACGTTGATAAGAGTTTGACAAAGAGGGATTGAAGATCACTCTCCAAGACATTGCTCTGTGCGGCCTTGGCAAAAAATCATCAGGATGTCATTTTCTTTAAACATTTCGCTTTGCCAGATATAAAAATAACGAAATTGGGAAAAAGAAAGGCTGTTTGGCTGATGGTCATGCATCTGGGATTGGGTAAGGAGTCTCTTTGCTTTCCAATTTGGGGTCAGAGGTCAATGCGCCACAAAGGCGGATGTGTTGCCCGACTAATGGTTGGAGCGCGGGGGGACAGGTCATGTGACGAAACCTTCAGGGATACATTTGATCACCGTTGGCAACCCAAAGCACAAATACCAGCATCGAGCTGTTGGGCTGAATGGCCTGTTTCGGTGCTGTAAATTTTTTGTAATCGATAACGGGAGTGGGGAAGGGTCCATTTTGGTTGTCGCATTTATATAGCTCCTTTCAAGACCTCAGGGCATCTCAGAGCAGCTCGGGCCCAATGAGGTACTTCAGGAAGAGTAATTATTGCTGCAGCATAGGCAATTCAGCAGACAATTCACGTGCCACAACCTGCCACCAAACGGATCCAAACGGACGAAAAAGGAAATGAAATGAAAAATTAATTGTTCCAAAGACCATTCTCCCTGCTAGTGTTTCCAAATCCGGAGGTCTATGGAGTTTTCTTACTTCCAGCTGCATATTCTTATTCCCTCACGGGAGATGTTAATGTCCTCCTCATATTGACAGGCTTGGCTGATCTGAGGAGGATGCCCGAGTGCCAGGCTGCCTCCTAGAATCATAGACGAATCATACAATCCCTACAGTGCAGAAGGAGGCCATTCAGCCCGTTAAATTATTAACGACCCTCTCAAAAAGAGAACCCTATTCAGGCTCCCACCCTAACCCGCACATCCCTGGACACTAAGGGGCAATTTATCATGGCCAATCCACCGAAACCTACACATCTTTGGACTGTGGGAGGACTTTGGACTAGGGGCAGCAGGGTAGCATGGTGGTTAGCATAAATGCTTCACAGCTCCAGGGTCCCAGGTTCGATTCCCGGCTGGGTCACTGTCTGTGTGGAGTCTGCACGTCCTCCCCCTGTGTGCGTGGGTTTCCTCCGGGTGCTCCGGTTTCCTCCCACAGTCCAAAGATGTGCGGGTTAGGTGGATTGGCCATGCTAAATTGCCCGTTCTGTCCTAATAAAAGTAAGGTTAAGGGGGGGGTTGTTGGGTTACGGGTATAGGGTGGATACGTGGGTTTGAGTAGGGTGATCATGGCTGGGCACAACATTGAGGGCCGAAGGGCCTGTTCTGTGCTGTACTGTTCTATGTTCTATGTTCTAAACCGGAGCACCCGGAGGAAACCCACGCAGACACGGGGAGAACGTGCAGACTCCGCACAGTCACCCCAGGCCAGAATTGAACCCTGGTTCCAGGTGCTGTGAGGCAGCTGTTGGATCAACTAGGACAAGGGCTCTGGATTCCCGGTCGGTCCATAGCAGGCAGACCTCTTCCCGGTGGAGCACACCTGGATCGGGACCAGCTTCCTCTGCTTGGGACACCACCTTTGCCCAGCTGAGGAATACTGGTCAGTGAATTGGCAGGAGTTGGAGACCAAAGGTTGGAGCTCGGCCAAGACACTGGACAGGACTGCTCCGAGTGCTGCCTTACAGGGACCAAGTTCTGGTCGCAATCCAGCTGATTGCCTCCATGTTGTGGTACCGGCTGGTCACTCTGACCCCTCCCCTTGACTTTGTCACAAAAAATCCAGAGATTGCTCGCACACTTCTTCCAGGTCAAGAGACTGCACTGGGTCGCTGCTGGGGTTCGGAGTCTCGCGCTTAGGGAGGGCAGTCAGGCACTGATGTGCCTTTGTATCCAGGTGACAACTTTCCGCCTTCAGACCCTGCAGCGATAGATACTTCGATGTCGAGCCCCCGCCACAATGGTGTGCCCTGGAGACATAGGGCTGGGTTCCCGATTTTGTGGCTATGTCCGGAGGAAGCATCAAGGGCGATATTCTCTAAAAATGGGGCTATGTCCCCCACGCCGGCAGGAAAACCGGCGCCAACGACTCCGGCGGCAACGGCCCCCCAAGGTGAGGAATTCTCACCTTTCTAGGGGGCTAGGTGGAGGGCGGAGGGGTTGGTCCGCTTCAGCCGGCGCCAAAGGGCCGGCCCGAGTTCGCGCATGCGCAGAACGGTCGGCGTGATCTCGCGCACGCGCGGACCGGCCGGCATATTTCCGGCTATGCGCAGGGGTTCTCTTCTCCGCGCCGGCCCCCGGGCAATATGGCAGAGCCCGACAGAGGCCCGGCGTGGAAGAAAGAGGTCCCACCCACGGAACCAGCCCTCCCGCAGATCGGTATGCCCCGATCGCGGGCTAGGCCAACCTGCCCCCCCAGGGGTCGGATCCCCCCACGGCCCCCTGAACACCGCCTCCGCATACTCACCTGCCAGGTCCCGCCGTGCGTGAGGTGAGTACTTCACGCCGGCGGGACGGGACGTAAATGGACAGCCGCTCGGCCCATCAGGACCCGGAGAATCGCTGGGGGGGGGGGGGGGTGGCGGGGGGCGCTGGCAACAGCCCCCGACCGGCGTGGCGGGAATCCCGCCGCTGTCCGAAAAACGGCGGCAGAGAATAGGGCAGCCGGCGTCGGAGTGGGATTCACGCCTCCCACCGAGGATTCTCCTGTCTGGAATTGAAAAGCTAGTCTCAGCCATGGTAATCACAAAACCGTCATCGATTGTTGTAAAAACCCCATCTGGTTCACTCATGCCCTTGGGGGAAGGAAATCTGCCGTCCTTACCCGGTCTGGCCTACACGTGACTCCAGACCCACAGCAACGTGGTTGACTCTTAACTGATCCCCTCTGAGCAGGCCGAGCAAGCCACTCAGATCAAGGGCAATTAGGGATGGGCAATAAATGTTCATATCGTAAAAAATAATGAATTTTAATAAATGATTGAGGGAGATGGCATGCTATGTAGACATGTAGATAATGGTACACAGACAGGGACTGGGTGCCGGGGGTGATACATGAGGATCAGACGGGATTTGTGAAGGGGAGGCAGCTGAACACTAACGTGCGAAGGCGGCTAAATGTGATAATGATGCCGGCGGCAGAAGGAGAGGCGGAGATTGTGGTGGCATTAGATGCGGAGAAGGCCTTTGACAGGGTTGAGTGGGGGTACTTGTGGGAGGTGTTAGAGAGGTTCGGGTTTGGGGAGGGGTTTATTAAATGGGTGAGGTTGCTGTACGAGGCCCCGATGGCGAGTGTAGCGACAAATGGGAGGAGGTCCGAGTACTTCAGGCTCTACCGTGGGACGAGGCAGGGGTGCCCCCTGTCCCCCTTGATTTTTGCGTTGGCAATTGAGCCTCTGGCCATGGCGCTTCGGGAGTCGGGGAGGTGGAGGGGTCTGGTGCGGGGTGGGGAGGAGCACCGAGTGTCACTTTATGCAGATGACTTGTTGCTGTATGTAGCAGACCCGGTGGGGGGAATGCCGGAGGTGATGGAGATTCTTGCTGAGTTTGGGTGTTTCTCGGGCTATAAATTGAACCTGGGCAAGAGCGAGCTGTTTGTTGTACACCCGGGTGATCAGGAGGAGGGGATTGGTAGGCTCCCGCTAAAAAGGGCAGTGAGGAGTTTTAGGTACCTGGAGGTTCAGGTGGCTAGGAGTTGGGGGACTTTGCATAAGCTTAATTTTACTAGGTTGGTGGAGCAGATGGAGGAGGAGTTTAAAAGGTGGGACATGCTGCCGCTGTTGTTGGCGGGTAGGGTACAGTCCGTTAAAATGACGGTGCTCCCGAGGTTTTTGTTTTTGTTCCAGTGCCTCCCCATCCTTATTCCGAGGGCCTTTTTTATGAGGGTGAACAGCAGCATCACGGGATTTGTTTGGGCGCACGGGACTCCGAGGGTGAGGAGGGTCTTTTTGGAGCGGGGCAGGGATAGAAAGGGGCTGGCGCTGCCCAACCTCTCTGGGTACTATTGGGCGGCTAATGTCTCGATGGTACGCAAGTGGGTAATGGATGGGGAGGGGGCAGCATGGAAAAGGATGGAGATGGCGTCCTGCGGAGGCACGAGCCTGAAGGCACTGGTAACGGCGCCGTTGCCGCTCCCTCCAACGAGGTACACTACGAGCCCGGTGGTGGCGGCTACCCTCAAGATTTGGGGGCAGTGGAGGCGACACAGGGGGGAAGTGGGGGGCTCGGTGGAGGCCCCGCTGCGGGGGAACCACCGGTTTGTCCCAGGGAACATTGATGGCGGGTTCCTGGCATGGCACAGGGCGGGCATACGGAAGTTGGGAGACCTGTTCATTGACGGGAGGTTTGCGAGCCTGGGTGAGCTGGAGGAGAAGTTTGAGCTCCCCCCGGGGAATATGTTCAGGTACCTTCGGGTCAAGGCGTTTGCTAGGCGGCAGGTGGAGGGGTTCCCTTTGCTGCCCCCGCGGGGGGTAAGGGATAGGGTGCTTTCGG
The DNA here is from genome assembly GCF_902713615.1 of Scyliorhinus canicula. Classification (NCBI taxonomy): domain Eukaryota; kingdom Metazoa; phylum Chordata; class Chondrichthyes; order Carcharhiniformes; family Scyliorhinidae; genus Scyliorhinus; species Scyliorhinus canicula. The sequence continues at coordinate 192,734,696 of NC_052153.1, forward strand.
GGGGGTGGGTCGGGGATGGGAAGGTGTCTGACATCTACCAGGTGATGCAGGAGGTGGAGGAGGCGTCGGTAGAGGAGCTGAAGGCTAAGTGGGAAGTGGAGCTGGGGGAGCAGATTGAGGAGGGGACATGTGCGAACACCCTGGAGAGGGTGAACTCCTCTTCATGTGCGAGGCTTAGCCTCATCCAGTTCAAGGTACTGCACAGGGCTCATATGTCCGGGATGAGGATGAGCAGGTTTTTTGGGGGTGAGGACAGGTGCATTAGGCGTTCGGGGAGCCCAGCGAACCATGCCCATATGTTTTGGGCATGCCCGGCACTGGGGGAATTCTGGAAGGGGGTGGCGAGGACGGTGTCGAGGGTGGTAGGGCCCAGGGTCAAACCAGGCTGGGGACTCGCGATATTTGGGGTTGGGGTGGAGCCGGGAGTGCAGGAGGCGAAAGAGGCCGGTGTTTTGGCCTTTGCGTCCCTAGTAGCCCGGCGGAGGATCTTGTTGCAATGGAAAGATGCGAGACCCCCAAGCGTGGAGACCTGGATCAATGACATGGCAGGATTCATTAAGCTGGAGAAGGTCAAATTCGCACTGAGGGGGTCGGTACAAGGGTTCTTTAGGCGGTGGCAGCCTTTTCTTGACTTTCTGGCTCAACGATAGGGAACTAGGTCAGCAGCAGCAGCAACCCGGGGGGGGGGGGGGAGGGGCGGTTTCAGGGGGGCATTGTTTATGTTAAATTTAATTTATTTTCAATTTATTTTGTTGTTCATCGGGGTGTTTATTATTGTTATTATTATTATTGTTTTGTTGTTATACATTTTTCAAAAATTTCAATAAAAATTATTTTTTAAAAAAATGATATACAGACAGGCACAGACAGGCAGCTAATGAACACAGAGAACAGGGCATGACCAATGAGCAGGCAGGACACTCAGGGGTGGTATCTCACTGTAAAAGGCACGAGGCACTCACACTCTTTCCACTGATGAACATCTACAGAGTGAGTCAGGGTGTATGTACAGTATCACACCTCCAGCACGTGGCTAAGAGCTAGTCTGGTTCAGTCAGACAGAGTAACCACACTTAGGCTAGCAGAGAGTCGAACTCACAGAGAACTGAGCTAACTGTGTGACAGGTTCAATAAATCAGATTGAACTAACTTCCAAGGTCTGAAGTATCTTTTGGTTGTAGCTGCATCCAGTTGCAGCCTGTGTTATCCCAGAGTACATAACACAACAGGTGAGAGGTAAGAAACTATATCCTCTGGAAAGAGGATCAAGTCAAAGGGGAGGGGGTGCTATGGTCTGACAAAACTGGAGCCAGTCAGGTGTGATGTCAGGGAGTGAATCTTCACATAAAGGGTCGAGAAAATACCCAAAATGCTGTTGATGCTGCTGTCCATCAAAACTGAGCTTGGTGCATTGTTATTGGGTAAAGGCTATTGAGGTGGATTGTGATTGGGTAAATGATATTGAGGTGGATTGTGATTGGGTAAAGGGCACTGAGGTGCATTGTTATTGGGTAAAGGGTATTGAGGTGGATTGTTATTGGGCGAAGGGTATTGAGATGGATTGTTATTGGGTAAAGGGTATTGAAGTGGATTGTTATTGGGTGAAGGGTATTGAGGTGGTTTGTTATTGGGTAAAGGGTATTGAGGTGGATTGTTATTGGGTGAAGGGTATTGAGGTGGATTGTTATTGGGTAAAGGGTATTGAGGTGGATTGTTATTGGGTGAAGGGTATTGAGGTGGGTTGTTATTGGGTGAAGGGTATTGAGGTGGATTGTGATTGGGTGAAGGGTATTGATGTGGATTGCTATTGGGTGAAGGGTATTGAGGTGGATTGTTATTGGGTAAAGGGTATTGAGGTGGATTGTGATCGGGTGAAGGTATTGAGGTGGATTGTGTGTGGGTGAAGGGTATTGAGGTGGATTCTGATTGGGTGAAGGTTTTTAAGGTGGATTGTTATTGGGTGAAGGGTATTGAGGTGAATTGCTATTGGGTGAAGGGTATTGAGGTGAATTGCTATTGGGTGAAGGGTATTGAGGTGGATTGTTATTGGGTAAAGGGTATTGAGGTGGATTGCTATTAGGTAAAGGGTATTGAGGTGGATTGTTATTGGGTGAAGGGTATTGAGATGGATTGTTATTGGGTGAAGGGTATTAAGGTGGTTTGTTATTGGGTAAAGTTTGTTATTGGGTAAAGGGTATTGAGGTGGATTGTCATTGGGTAAATGGTATTGAGGTGGATTGTTATTGGGTAAAGGGTATTGAGGTGGATTGTTATTGGGTAAAGGGTATTGAGGTGGATTGTTATTGGGTGAAGGGTATTGAGATGGATTGTTATTGGGTGAAGGGTATTGAGGAGGATTGCTATTGGGTAATGGATATTGAGGTGGATTGCTATTGGGTAATGGATATTGAGGTGGATTGCTATTGGGTAATAGATATTGAGGTGTATTGCTATTGGGTAATGGATATTGAGGTGGATTGCTATTGGGTGAAGGGCACTGAGGTGGATTGTTATTGGGTAAAGGATATTGAGGTGGATTGTTATTGGGTGAAGGGCACTGAGGTGGATTGTTATTGGGTGAAGGGTATTGAGATGGATTGTTATTGGGTGAAGGGCACTGAGGTGGATTGTTATTGGGTAAAGGATATTGAGGTGGATTGTTATTGGGTAATGGATATTGAGGTGGATTGCTATTGGGTGAAGGGCACTGAGGTGGATTGTTATTGGGTAAAGGATATTGAGGTGGATTGTTATTGGGTGAAGGGCACTGAGGTGGATTGTTATTGGGTAAAGGATATTGAGGTGGATTGTTATTGGGTGAAGGGCACTGAGGTGGATTGTTATTGGGTAAAGGATATTGAGGTGGATTGCTGTTGGGTTGGAGTCAGGATACAGTCAATGGCAGAACATGCTCGAGGGACTGAATGGCCTTCTCCAGTTCCTATGTGCCAACCCCCTCCATAGCCCAGACACCAAGCTCTCTGCTTTTCCGAAATGTGTCAACAGAGACAGTGGAAAGAGAGTGAGAGAGAGAGAGAGAGAGATGTCTGCTGCACAGAAGAGTTAATGACAACATTTAACTGTCCTCCAAACATTATCATTGCTCAGCACTGACAGGCCTTTGAAAGTTAATTGACAAAAATACATAAACAGCCTCATCAAAAGGCATTAACTCCAAGTCAACACACCACCCCAGCTCTTCCAGATCGGAAATCCAACACATCACACAAGCCTTTAAAAGTTTTTAATTAAATTAGATGAAAGCTCTCCTTGAACTTTATTTTTTTTGCTGAGTTTTCTGGTTTGACTCGGAGCGAAGGTGATTTCTTGTCAGCTTAGCACATTGATTTTTTACACTCATATTGGCACATAATCCTTACGAGAGGATTTTTACCCAGCCAATTTCAAGAGCACGTTTTCAGACTGTCAATGTGTTATCAGCTCTGCTTGGAGGCATTGATGGCCGTCGCAGACTCAATGGGCCGAATGACCTCCTTATGCACTGTACATTCCATGATTCTATGGAGGTTTGGTCACATTGACACCCAACCTCCAACTGGCTCTGCCTTCAATGCCCCCCCCCCCCCCCCCCGATCCCACACCTCCTGTCATTATTCGCCCAACACGTCCATCTCACCTCAATGGAATGAGAAGTAATAAGGTTGGGGGAGGTTCATGTGCACCAGATGGGAGGCACGGTAGCACAGTGGTTAGCACTGCTGCCTCACACCTCCCGGGACCCAAGTTCCATTTCGGCCTCGGGTAACCGCGCAGAGTTTAAAAGTTCTTCCCGTGTCTGTGAGGATTTCCTTGGGTGCTCCAGTTTCCTCCTGCAACCCAAAGATGTGCAGGTTAGGTGGATTGGCCATGCTAAATTGCCCTTTGTGCCCAAAGTCAGCCAGTTAGGAAGGCAAATGCAATGTTAGCATTCACGTCGAGGGGGCTAGAATACAAGACCAGGGATGTACGTCTGAGGCTGTATAAGGCTCTGGTCAGACCCCATTTGGAGTATTGTGAGCAGTTTTGGGTCCCGTATCTAAGGAAGGATGTGCTGGCCTTGGAAAGGGTTCAGAGGGGGTTCACAAGATTGATCCCTGGAATTAAGAACTTGTCATATGAGGAACGGTTGAGGACTCTGGGTCTGTACTCGTGTAGGTTCAGTGGGGTTATGGAGATAGGGCTGGGGAGTGGGCCGAGGTCCAGTGTTTTTTCAGAGGGCCGGTGCAGACTCGATGGGCCGAATGGCCTCCTTCTGCACTGTAGAGATTGTATGATCTGATGCTGTGACTTGAAGCTACCTCATTAACCCCGAACACCTTTCGATATATCCTTCTATTCCTTACTGCCTCATGTTAATTTGAATAATTGGATGTTGAGGCAGAGTGAGCTTGAAGCTGGAATGGACCTTCAAGCAGGTTTATTCCCGAGATAGCAAAGTAAAGTCATGGATTCTCCCAGTTCCTCCCAATTACTCAGAGCGAGGGTGGGATTTTCCCTTTGTTCCAGCCGAGGGATCGTACAGCTCCGCTGACAGCGAGCACCCACCGTGGGTTCCCTGGCGGCGGAGGGTGCGAACAATGGAACATCCTTCCGCATTAACGACGGGCCAGCTCTGCTTGGTGGGGGGGGGGGGCGGCAAAACATCACACCCTGCATATACTCCTACAATGTTTGCAAATCCGTCCCCAGTTGGGGATAGCTGTGCTTAAAGCGTGTATTTTATTGCAGCGCAATCTCAACATTACGCCATAGGGTGACCAAGATGATACAAAGATCTGTAGAGGGACAGGGAGTATCGAGGAAGCAAGGGGACAGCAGAAGGATTTGGACAGGTTAAGAGAGTGGGCAATGAAGTGGCAACTGAAATACAGGGCGAAATTCGCCCGGGGCCGCCGAAAATCCCGCCCCCGCCGTGGCAGAGATTCTCCGCCACCTGGGAAGTGGCGGTGGCGGGAATCTCGCCACTCCGATTGGAGAGGCCCCTGCGGTGATTCTCCGGCCCGGATGGGCCGAAGTCCCGCCGCTGGGAGGCTTCTCCTGCCGCCGAGGTTTGAACCACCTCTGTAACGGCGGGATCAGCGGCGCGAGCAGGCCCCGGGGTCCTGGGGGGGGGGGGGGGGGGGGGGGGGCGGGGGGTGATCGGATCCCGGGGGGTTCCCCCACGGTGGCCTGGCCCGCGATCGGGGCCCCCCGCTCAGACTCCGGGCCAGTGCCCTGGGTGCACTATTTCTCTTCCGCGGCCGCCATGGCGGAAGCGGAAGAGAAACCCACATCGCGCATGCGCCGGTGGTGACGTCAGTGGCAGCTGGCCGCTGACGTCACCGCCGGCGCATGCGCCGACCGGCGAAAGCCTTTCGGCCAGCCCCGCTGCCGGGGGCGCCGGTTTTTTGCGCCAGTCTTCTGGTGCCAACCGCTCCGGCGCGGGGCTGGCCCCCAAAGGTGGGGAGAATTCCCCACCTTTGGGGAGGCCCGACCCCTGAGTGGTTGGCACCACTCCCCTATGCCGGGACCCTCCGTCACGCCGGGTAGGGGAGAATCCAGCCCACAGTGTGGAAATGTGTGAGGTCATGCACTTTGGAACGAGGAATTTCACCATAGACTATTTTCTAAATGGGGAAATACTTAGTAAATCAGAAGCACAAAGGTACTTGGGAGTCCTTGTTCACAACTCTGTTTAGGTTAACGTGCAGGTTCAGTTGGCAGTTAGGAAGGCAAATGCAATGTTAGCATTCATGTCGAGAGGGCTAGAATACAAGACCAGGGATGTACGTCTGAGATTATATAAGGCTCTGGTCAGACCCCATTTGGAGTATTGTGAGCAGTTTTGGGCCCCATATCTAAGGAAGGATGTGCTGGCCTTGGAAGGGTCCAGAGGAGGTTCACAAGAATGATCCCTGGAATGAAGAACTTGTCGTATGAGGAACGGTTGAGGACTCTGGGTCTGTACTCGTTGGAGTTTAGAAGGATGAGAGGGGATCTTATTGAAACTTACAGGATACTGCGAGGCCTGGATAGAGTGGAAGTGGAGAGGATGTTTCCACTTGTAGGAAAAACTAGAAGCAGAGGACACCATCTCAGACTAAAGGGACGATCCTTTAAAACAGAGATGAGGAGGAATTTCTTCAGCCAGAGGGTGGTGAATCTGTGGAACTCTTTTCCGCAGGAGGCTGTGGAGGCCAAATCACTAAGTGTGTTTGAGACAGAGTTAGATAGGTTGATGATTAAAAAGGGGATCAGGGGTTATGGGGAGAAGGCAGGAGAACGGGGATGAGAAAAATATCAGCCATGATTGAATGGCGGAGCAGACTCGATGGGCCGAGTGGCCTAATTCTGCTCCTATGTCTTATGGTCTTAAGTGTCACATACTTGAAGGGATTGTCCGTGTGTGATAGCGTGGCCCCTTTAAGGGACAGGGTCTAGGGACCACCTGACCAGCTCGGGGCAAATCTTGCGGTAGCGTATGAACCCCAGCCAATGGGGAGTTTGTGCGGGTACCTGGGAGAAGGATCTCGGGCAGTGTGGACCAGGGAGCGGAGGTGTAAATACCTGTTGTATCGTGTTCTGTACCGGTTATCTAACTGCCTTTGCCTTTCATCAATAATCCCTTTTGTTTACTCCTGGAAGCCTCCAGGATATGCCTCGAGCCATCAGACCCTGATTTTCACTTTTCTGGTCAATGTCTCCCATCCTTTTCTTCCAGCGCAGTCGGGGGATGTCAATCCGAGTTGACCCTCATAGGGATGATACCGTTCTGATTCCACAAACTACGCTGCAGGTTGTGGCAGCTTCCGATATCTCCCCAGCCTCATCCCGCTCTTATGGTCACCACCTTCAGTCCCTGCGCCCCTCAGTCCCACGGTCAAAGTGCCCCTTTTACCTCATGCACGTTAGTCATCCTGCCTTCAAGTGTCGCCCTGGTTGCCAACTGTGAATGAATGTATTCCTGGAGGTGTCACCACATGACCAGACCCTGCGCCCCAGCCATTGATTGGCCAACACATCCGTCCTTGCGAGGTAATGACTCCATCCACCAATCAGAAATCAAAAAGACTCGTTATCCAATCGGATGATAGTTGACTGTTAGCCTTTTGGCTATTTGTTCCCAACAAACACAGAAAACACTGGACAATCTCGTGGAGCAGTGGGGCTGGAAAGGGAGCCAGCGATAGGTGGAGATTGACAAAGATTTTGTGGACAGTTCCCCCAGTTTCAATATTTCTGCATCTGGGATGATAAATGTCCAAAGATTTTTTCTTATGAATTTCAAGTACCCAATTCTTTTTTTTCCCAATTAAGGGGCAATTTAGCGCGACCAATCCACCTACCCTGCCCATCTTTGGGTTGTGGGGGTGAGACCCACGCAGACGCGGGGGAGAATGTGCAAACTCCACACGGACAGTAACCCGGAGCCGGGATCGAACCCAAATCTTCGGCGCCATGAGGGAGCAGTGCTAACCACTGTGCCACCCTGAAATGGTCAAAGATAATGACAAAAATAATACTTTTTTTTAATGCCCCGATGATGTCTCTCGAGGGTCGCACACCGCCGTGTCCTGGAGATTGATGTTCAATTCCTGGAGGACAATTAAATTCTCCCTTACAGTACATTTCTGCTATTCCTCTCCCTGTGCTAACAATTTCCACATTTCAACCACTCTTGTGGGTGTGGTGATGTGAATCACTGCAGATACACAAGGGGCGCGATTCTCCGCAAATGCGGAGAGTCGTAAAGGCTGCCGTGAAACCGGCCGTGTTTGACGGCAGCCTCCGCGCCCCCTCCCGGGACCCAATTCACCCCCCCCGGTCGGGGCTAGCATCGCGGCCCCGTGAAGAACGGCATTGCGAACTTAGTGAAGGTTCGCTAAGCCCGGCTGCCAAGACTCACGGCGGCTGACGCGCACGATGACGTCAGCCGCGCATGCGCGGATTGGACGGGTCCAACCCGCGCATGCGCGGATGACGTCATCGCGCATTTGCGTCAAACCCACGCATGCGCGGTCCGTCATGCCCCTCAGCCGCCCCGCGGACTGATCCTGCGGGGCGGCGGAGGGACAAAGAGTGCGCGGGTATCGGACCCGCTGCCTGCGATCGGTGCCCGATCGCGGGCCCATGCCACCCTTGGCACGGCCGTGGTGCGGCCGTGCCAATCGGTGCCATGGTTGTGCAGAACGGCACTTTGTGGCCTTTTTCACGAATGGTGAGAGCAGGTGTGTTTAAATTCGTGAAAACGGCCGGAAAGGCCTGGGAACTCGGCCCATCGGCCTGGGGAGAATCGCTGTTCGCCGTAAAAAAACGGCGAGCAGCGATTCGTGTCATGGGGCGGCCGTGGGGGGGGGGGAGAATAGCGGGAGGTCGGGAAAAATGTCGGGAAGGCCCTCCCGCTATTCTCCGACCCGTCGTGGGGGGCGGAGAATCGCGCCCAAGGGGTTAATGTAAATACACGTAGACTAGATAGACACTAGAGGGAGCACCAGAGACATGACACACAGACACTCAACCAATAGGTCAGTAAGATAGGACACGACCAATGGGCATTCACGACACACACAGAGGTGACACTACCACAGGTGGGCATTACACCAACCCATATATAAAGGACACAGCACACATGATCTTCCTCTTTCCAGTGGAGCCACTCTGTGTGTACACAGGGTTGATTCAACACACCATGCCCACCACATGGATTGTAGCAGTCTGGTTCGTCAGTCTGAGTAGCTATAGAAGGAATAGCGGGAGAGTCGAATCCAAGTAGGAAAATTGTGAACAGTTTAAATAAACATGTTAAAGCTATCTCCAAGTCTGAACCTTCCTTTGTCAGAGTGCACATCAAGGAAGCAGCTAATGCTTATACTCCAAGAGCATAACAAAACAGGGGGTTTTAGATTTATTGTCACGTGTGACGAGGTACAGTGAAAAGTATTGTACTGCACACAGTCCAGACAGATTGGTCCATACATGAAAAACATAGGGCAACCATAAATATACAATGTAAATACATAGACACAGGCATTGGGTGAAGCATACGGAGTATAGACTGCTCAGTAGAGATTTGCGAAGAGATCAGTTCAGTATATAAGAGATTGAAACAGCTTCTCCTGAATTTCTTACTGGGCATATTAGAGACTGTTTTATCTTCCTGGCTCTGAATTTTGGACAGTGTTACAAGTGGAAACACATTCTCCCTGCCCATCCCGCACAGCCCTTTTGTAACCTTCTAGATTGCGTTAAAAAATGCCCCCAAACTCTGTTGCCCAGGTCGCAGGGAGGGTTGGGTAAATCTGAGGGGGTGTAGCAACGGCAGAAGCCAAGAGCCACGCGTGGAGTTAGTTTGTCAGACGAACAAAAGGACGTACCTAACAAAGTCAGATCATTCCTCAGGAGGCTACATATAGAGCGTTTGTGTGTGATCCAGACTGTGCGAATCATCCAACAATCTCTTACTCAGCACAGTACAGTACAGGGGCCACCCCCGCCTCTTCCTGTCACTCTCATTTACATAAGAATAGCCACAATTCATTGCCTGAAATATCAGCCCAGTGTGCCATCGGCTGCCTCGCTACACGCCCACTGAGCATGTCAGTGTCAAAATATATTAAAAATTACAGGAACAATTATCCTTCAGTTCACAGAGAAATATGTACCTGCTTCAAACTTGTTAGTACATGGCAAAACACCAGTTGGCTATTATTATTCATTTACGGGATGTGGGTGTCGCTGGTTAGGCCAGCATTTATTGCCCATCTCTAGTTGCCCTTCAGAAGGTGGCGGTGAGCTGCCTTCTTGAACCACCGCAGTCTCTGAAAGATAGGTGCTGTTAGGGAGGAAGTTCCTGGATGTTGCCCCAGCGACAGCGAAGGAACGGCTGATATATTTCCCAGTCAGGGAGGTGAGTGACTTGGAGGGGAACCTCCAGGTGGTGGGGTTCCCAGGTATCTGCTGCTCTTATCCTTCCAGATGGTAGCGGTCGTGGATTTGGAAGATGCTGCCCCAGGAGCCTTGGTGAGCTCCTGCAGTGAATCTGTGGAACTCCCTCCCACCAGTAGATGCTAGTTGAATTTATGATTTTAAATCTGAGAGTAGTAGATATTTTTTTTCAACAAGGGTATTAAGGGTTTGATAGGGATGTCTACCTGTCCTGGGAGTGCTTGATGACAGTGTGGAGGGAGCTTTACTCTGTATCTAACCCCGTGCTGTACCTGTCCTGGGAGTGTTTGATGGGGACAGTGTAGAGGGAGCTTTACTCTGTATCTAACCCCGTGCTGTACCTGCCCTGGGAGTGTTTGATGGGGACAGTATAGAGGGAACTTTACTCTTTATCTAACCCATGCTGTACCTGTCCTGGAAGTGTTTGATGGGGACAGTGTAGAGGGAGCTTTACTCTGTATCTAACCCCGTGCTGTACCTGAGCTGGGAATGTTTGATGGGGGGACAGTGTAAAGGAAGCTTTACTCTGTATCTAACCCGTGCTGTACCTGTCCTGGGAGTGTTTGATGGGGACAACGTAGAGAGAGCTTTACTCTGTATCTAACCCCATGCTGTACCTGCCCTGGGTGTGTTTGATGGGGACAGTGTAGAGGGAGCTTTACTCTATATCTAACCGCGTGCTTTCCCTGTCCTGGGAGTGTTTGATGGGGACAGTGTAGCGGGAGCTTTACTCTGTATCTAACATTGTGCTGTACCTGTCCTGGGAGTGTTTGATGGGGACAGTGTAGAGGGAGTTTTATTCTGTATCTAACCCCGTGCTGTACCTGCCCTGGGAGTGTTTGATGGGGACAGTGTAGAGGGAGTTTTATTCTATATCCAACCTGCCCTGCGAGTGTTTGATAATGAAATGGCCACACAGAAATCTGAGCTGTTTTTAGCTGCTGAAATGTTTCTCAGATGCATTTTGTTGATTTGTTAAAGTTTTGCATTATTGCGTCAGTCAGTGATTTGTCACAACCGTTGTGAGTCACTGGGAGGCAGAATCATGACAAGAATGAATCTTAAACTTGGCTTTTCGCTCAGATATGCAACACACATTACTATTAAAGTGGTTTAAAATGATTGCAAGAGATCTTCCTGCTGCGGGAAGTTTACATTAGAGGGAAATATGGGAGCAGAGGAAATGTTGGACAATAAATGTCCAGGTCTGCTCTCCCCCACCCCTCCCATCTCCTGGCACCCCAATAGTCACCACAATCCTGGAATTGATGAATCACCGCGATTAATCTCTTATCAATGAGTCTATGCAGACCGGGGCATGAGCTAAGAAACCCCCATTGGTGGAGGCTCTGCCAATCATAGGCCCAAAGTCACCTGATCCTCCCAAAATCCACGTCACATGTCAAATGGCTCACAAACCCTATCCCAAAATGCTTTGTGAATGAATTAATATGAACTGTGTCCACCATCTCGTGAGGGAGCTGGTCCCATTGATTTCTACCCTCCGACATGTGCTGCCCATTGCCAGATTGTCCTTGTACTGAGGGGCGGTTCAGAGTCAGCCACATTGCCGTGTGGGTCTGGAGTCACGTGTAGGCCAGACCGGGTAAGGACGGCAGATTCCCTTCCCGAAAAGTCATGAGTGGACCAGATGGGATTTCAAAAAGTTGCAGTGGGCACGGTTACTGAGACTATAGATGTACAGAGAGATCCGGGAGTTCAGGTCCATTGTACCCTGAAGGTGGCAACGCAGGTTGATAGAGTGGTCAAGAAGGCATACAGCATGCTTGCCTTCATCGGACGGGGTATTGAGTACAAGAGTAGGCAGGTCATGTTACAGTTGTACGGGATTTTGGTTCGGCCACATTTGGAATACTGCGTGCAGTTCTGGTCGCCACATTACCAGAAGGATGTGGATGCTTTAGAGAGGGTGCAGAGGAGGTTCACCAGGATGTTCCCTGGTATGGAGGGTGCTAGCTATGAAAAAAGGTTGAGTAGATTAGGATTGTTTTCGTTGGAAAGACGGAGGTTGAGGGGGGACCTGATTGAGGTATACAAAATTATGAGAGGTATGGACAGGGTGGATAGCAACAAGCTTTTCCCAAGAGTGGGGGTGTCAGTTACAAGGGGTCACGATTTCAAGTTGAGAGGGGGAAAGTTTAAGGGAGATGTGCGTGGAACGTTTTTTACGCTGAGGGTGGTGGGTGCCTGGAACGCTTTACCAGCAGAGGTGGTAGAGGCGGGCACGATAGCATCATTTAAGATGCATCTAGACAGATATATGAACGGGCGGGAACAGAGGGAAGTAGACCTTGGAAAATAGGAGACAGGTTTAGATAAAGGATCTGGATCGGCGCAGGCTGGGAGGGCCGAAGGGCCTGTTCCTGTGCTGTAATTTTATTTGTTCTTTGTTCTTTATAGAGATTACAGAATTTAAATTCCACCAGCTGCCACGGTGGGATTTGAACCCGTGCCTCCACAGCACGTTGAATGCACAAAATAAGAGAAGTAGGCCATTCAGCCCCTCAACCCTGCTGTGTCACTCAATAAGACCATGGTTCATCGGTTTGCGTTGAGTTTGACAGCATTAGGTTGCTCAGTCACTGAAACGTTGACACAGATTGACCTTTGAGGGCAGGCCGCATCTGCTGCTTCTACTGCTCGGGACAGACAGGATGGGTTGGTTATTCTCAACATTAGCAAGTCCCTTTAGAGTCTTCAATACAGCAGTCAGAAAACCTCCCTCAATGATCCAATCCAACGGTTCCCAAACTATGCGTCGTGGCCCCGATTGGGGGAGGAGCGTGATCACAAACTTCCCGCCTCTCCTGAAAATGCGGCCCACACAGACATCGAGACCTAGGCAGCAACCAACCCTGCACCTGCCGGACTCACCTCTCGGTCTCTCGCTCTCTCTCACAACAACAAGCATTCCTACATCAGACTCCTATTTATTGACTCCAGCTCCACTTTCAACACCATAATCCCTGCCAAGCTCATATCAAAGCTCCAAAAACTAGGACTTGGCTCCCCACTCTGCAACTGGATCCTCCAGTTTTGACCCACAGACCACAATCAGTAAGAATGAACATCAACACCTCCTCCACAATAGTCCTCAATACCGGGGCCCCGCAAGGCTGCGTACTTAGCCCCCTACTCTACTCCCTGTACACACACGACTGCGTGGCAAAACTTGGTTCCAACTCCATCTACAAGTTTGCTGATGATACGACCATAGTGGGCTGGATCTCGAATAACGACGAATCAGAATACATGAGGGAGATAGAGAACCCAGTGGAGTGATGCAGCTACAACAATCTCTCCCTCAATGCCAGCAAAACTAAAGAGCTGGTCATGGACTTCAGGAAGCAAAGTACTGTACACACCCCTGTCAGCATCAACGGGGCCGAGGTGGAGATGGTTAGCAGTTTCAAATTCCTCAGGGTACACATCTCCAAAAATCTGTCCTGGTCCACCCACGCCAACGCTACCACCAAGAAAGCACAACAGCGCCTATACTTCCTCAGGAAACTAAGAAAATTCAGCATGTCTACATTAACTCTTACCAACTTTTACAGATGCACCATAGAATGCATCCTATCGGGCTGCATCACAGCCTGGTATGGCAACTGCTCGGCCCAGGACCGCAAGAAACTTCAGAGAGTCGTGAACACCGCCCAGTCCATCACACAAACCAGCCTCCCATCCATTGACTCCATCTACACCTCCCGCTGCCGGGGGAAAGCGGGCAGCGTAATCAAGGATCTCTCCCACCCGGCTAACTCACTCTTCCAACTTCTTCCATCGGGCAGGAGATACAAAAGTCTGAGAACACGCACGAACAGACACAAAAACAGCTTCTTCCCCACTGTCACCAGACTCCTAAACGACCCTCTTATGGACTGATCTCATTAACACTACACCCTGTCTGCTTCACCTGATGCCAGTGCTTATGTAGTTGCATTGTGTACCTTCTGTTGCCCTATTATATATTTTCTTTTCTTCCCATGTACTTAATGATGTGTTGAGCTGCTTGGAGAAAAATACTTTTCACTGTACCTCGGTACATGTGTCAATAAACAAATCCAATCCAATCTGGGCCACGGTCTCCTGGCTGTGATTGCTTCACTGAGTCTCAAAGCTCCGCCCAAACTCTGAACCCGGTGGTTATGCATCCGCTGTTGAGCTATAGCCGGTCTGACCAAAAAGCATCTCCCTGACCCTACTGACCGACTTAGCTCCAACGTAAGGAACCTGCTTCCTGGCCACGCTCTGAGAGCTGGAACACCCACACCATGCACCAGCGCAGAGACACACACATCATGCGCCAGTGCATAGACACACCCACACCATGCACCCGCGCAGAGACACCCACACCATGCACCAGCGCACAGACACACCCACACCATGCACCAGCGCAGATACACCCACACCATGCACCAGCGCAGACACACCCACACCATCCACCAGTGCAGAGACACCCACACCATGCACCAGCGCAGAGACACCCACACCATGCACCAGCGCAGAGACACCCACACCATGCACCAGGGCAGATACACCCACACCATCCACCAGCACAGACACACCCACACCATGCACCAGCACAGACACACCCACACCATGCACCAGCGCAGAGACAGAGACACCATGCACCAGCGCAGAGACACCCACACCATGCACCAGCACAGACACACCCACACCATGCACCAGCGCAGAGACAGAGACATCATGCACCAGCGCAGAGACACCCACACCATGCACCAGCGCAGAGACAGAGACACCATGCACCAGCGCAGAGAGACCCACACCATGCACCAGCGCAGAGACACCCACACCATGCACCAGCGCAGACACACCCACACCATGCACCAGCGCAGAGAGACCCACACCATGCACCAGCGCAGAGACACCCACACCATGCACCAGCGCAGAGACACCCACACCATGCACCAGCGCAGACACACCCACACCATGCACCAGCGCAGAGAGACCCACACCATGCACCAGCGCAGACACCCACACCATGCGCCAGCGCAGATACACCCACACCATGCACCAGCACAGACACACCCACACCATGCACCAGCGCAGACACACCCACACCATGCACCATCGCAGACACCCACACCATCCACCAGCACAGAGACACCAACACCATGCACCAGCGCAGACACACCCACACCATCCACCAGCACAGATACACCAACGCCATGCACCAGCGCAGATACACCCACACCATGCACCATCGCAGACACCCACACCATGCACCAGCGCAGAGACACCAACACCATGCACCAGCGCACAGACACACCCACACCATGCACCTGCGCAGATACACCCACACCATGCACCAGCGCAGACACACCCACACCATCCACCAGTGCAGAGACACCCACACCATGCACCAGCGCACAGACACACCCACACCATGCACCTGCGCAGATACACCCACACCATGCACCAGCGCAGACACACCCACACCATCCACCAGCACAGACACCCACACCATGCACCATCGCAGACACCCACACCATGCACCAGCGCAAACACACCCACACCATGCACCAGTGCAGAGAGACCCACACCATGCACCAGCACAGACACACCCACACCATGCAGCAGTGCAGAGACACCCACACCATGCACCAGTGCAGAGACACCCACACCATGCACCAGCGCAGAGACAGCCACACCATGCACCAGCACAGACACACCCTCACCATGCACCAGCACAGAGATAATGACACTATGCAACAGCGCAGAGACACCTCAGTGGGACATTGTTCTATTGCAGCCTCAGCTTAACAATCTGCTGAGCCCATCAGACTCTCAGAGCCACAGCAGGTGGAAGCCGGGACATCCCAAGGTGTCGGCACTCGGGAGGGTTGCTGGAGGCCAGGAATTTGCTGAGCCCCAGTCAGATGACGAGTCTCTGGAATCGGTGAGGCCTCAATCGCTGGACAACCTCAGGAGCATTTGGAAGGGATGTCTGGTCCACTCCTCAAATTGCAAGGCACGATGGAGGAGTCTGTCTGCCTTCAGACCGCGGTGATAACGCCGTCACTGGTAGGGTAGCGACCGCCATGGCGACCTTGGTCTTGGACATCCGCCCTGCACTGCTGCGGGAGCTGCGTCCATGGCTGAGGCATTCGCTGGCTTTCATCGGTGTCACTGCCAGAGAGGGGACGGGGCATCTCGAGCCTGCTCCAGCTGCCCCGCCCTCTCAATGAAGCAGCTGAGGATCCTGGAGCACCCATAGGGAGAAGGATCAGCAGGTGCACATCCCCAGGGGGCCATCTATCCAGGTGACGCTGGGAGTGTCCGGCACATCCGGATCTTCCTGTGACCTCGTCAGCTACAGGGTGTAGCAGTCAGCAGACTGAAGCCACCTCCGCTGTGGAATCTGGGGATGCATCAAGATGTAGTGACAGGGTTAGAAAGATTAAGAAGATGTAGTTGTGGAATGTGGGCATGGTGTTAACTTGTATATAATGCTGCCCATTGTAAATACACTCCCGAGAATGTCTCCTTGTCTATGGCAGTGTTCGTGTCAATCAGAGGTCCAACCTTATTTCCTGCACAAAATGTAGGTAAGTGTCAGAAACCCGGGCCCCTCTCCTGTCCGGGCTCTAACATCCTGAACACACTAAGTACCCAGCTTCACTCTCGAGATCACTGATGTCCGTGTCTCAATGTGGCTCGTGTTTGTTGCAATATTCTCGTACCCACGTTTCACAGGGTTCCCTGATGTTTTGTAGCTGCTCCCAGCACCTTCCAGGCGAGTCTGACCTCCTTCCCCACCATCCCGTCACCATTCCTGGCAGGTGAGGGAAACAGGTGATATACTCGGCCTGTTGAAGTCCATGGTCCCGCTGCATCTCAGTAGTGCCCCCAAGACGGGACCAAGAGGGTGTTCCCTGCCCTCAGCCAGACAGATGTCAGACATTCCCCGCAGACAGGTGAAGATCTCCAGAGTGTCCTCACTGCACCTCCTCCTCATCCCCCTCGGCTCGTATGGCAATGAGGGCCTGGCGAGGTCGTCCGCCTTCTCAGGCCAGTGCAGTGGGCTCATCGCCTGCAGCCTCATCACTTCCAGGACCTCGTCACCCTCATCCCCCTCGGACTCCTCCACCTCGGAGGTACCTGCAGCTTGTGCATCTCCTCATCATCCAGGTCCTCCCCTCTTTCCGTCGGCAGGTTGTGTCGGATGCAGCAAGCCACGATGATGCCTCTCTGTCTCCCTCTCAAAAGAGAGAGAGAGAGAGAGAGAGAGAGAGCTCCGCCACATCTGCCCAGACACCACAACCTCATTTTCAGGATACCATTGGTGTTCTCAGCCAAACGGTACGAGCCTTGTTGGATCCTCGCTCAACAGGAGCCTCTGAGGCCACCGCACGGTCCTCATCAGCCACATTCTTGCGTAGCCCTTGTCCCCGGAGAAGCGAGGCCTGCAGAAGGCGTGGTCCTTGGACGACGTCCGGGATCTGGGACCTGCTGAGGATGTACAAGTTGTGGATTTGTCCAGGGTATTTTTCACACCCCTGCATGATCCATTTGTCCCAGTTGCAGGCCAGCTGAACATTGCAAGGGTGGAAGTCTTTGCAGTTCACATACTGGGAAGTCTGTTGCCTGGGAGATTTAAGAGTCGCACGAGTGCAGGTGAAGGCACCCAACACCTTTGGGAATCTGGGAATCGCAGCAAATCCCAGCGCTCTCGCTTCCTGGGATGGCTGACCACGGTCAAAGGTCATGTGCCTTGGCAAAACTGACATCCGTGACCTCCTGGACTCATCTGTAGGTGGAGGCTTGTGGGATCTCGCACAGATCTCCAGTGGAGTCCTGGAAGGAGCCACCGCCGTAGAAATTGAGCTCAGTCGATACTTTCACTGGCACTGATACCGGATGCTCTCTGTGACGCCCATGGTGCCACATCCTGAAAAAGGCAGCATATGTGTGACCAGTTCCCTTGACATGCGCAGGCGTTGGTGAGACTGTTTTTTGCTCATCTGTTGTCTATAGATCCTGGGTCTAATGAGGCACCCACAAACCAGGGCTCTCTGTGGTTCACCCCCTGCGTGTGGCGGAGACCCTACTCCCCTTGGTCTTCAGAGTACTGCTCCTTCCTTTGGCGAGCCAGGAGTCTCTGTCGCATTCTCCTCCTTCTTCTCTCCTGCCTATAGGCAGTGAGGCAAACAGCGAGGTCACCAGGCTCCATCTTCCTAAAGGTCTACTCACCGCAGTATCAAAGAGAGGGACGCCAGGTCGGTAATTGTCTCCAAAGCACCGCTCTTGGTCAAGTCAACACTTGCAGTTCCCTTAACGCACGCTGGAGAGACCAGGCCACCACATGAATGGCCAGTGATTAGTGCACATGATGGTTCACCATTTCCCCCGCCCACCCACCCCTCCCCCCTCCTCCAGCCCCCCCCCCCCCACGGCCAGCACTGCCCCACACCGTACAACCAAGCGGGTGGCTACAGGGACTCACCTGCATCCTGAGCTCTCAACCCAGGCACAGTTGTTGTCTGAACCTTAGGACTGACCTTAGGAGGAACTTCTTCACCCAAAAGGTTGTGAATCTATGGAATTCGGTTTCAAATTCCTCGGGGTGCACATCACCAAAAATCTGTCCTGGTCCACCCACGTCGACGCTACCACCAAGAAAGCACAACAGCGCCTATACTTCCTCAGGAAACTAAGGAAATTCGGCATGTCCACATTAACCCTTACCAACTTTTACAGATGCTACATAGAAAGCATCCTATCGGGCTGCATCACAGCCTGGTATGGCAACTGCTCGGCCCAGGACCGCAAGGAACTTCAGAGAGTCGTGAATACCGCCCAGTCCATCACACGAACCTGCCTCCCATCCATGGACTCCATCTACACCTCCCGCTGCCGGGGGAAAGCGGGCAGCATAATCAAAGATCCCTCCCACCCAGCTTACTCACTCATCCAACTTCTTCCATCGGGCAGGAGATACAGAAGTCTGAGAACACGCACGAACAGACTCAAAAACAGCCTCTGCCCCACTGTCACCAGACTCCTAAATGACCCTCTTATTGACTGACCTCATTAACACTACACCCCCTGTATGCTTCATCCCATGCCAATGCTTATGTAGTTACATTGTATATCATGTTGCCCTATTATGTATTTTCTTGTATTTTCTTTTATTCCCATGTACTAAATGATCTCTTGAACTGCTTGCAGAAAAATACTTTTCACTGTAACTCGGTACACATGACAATAAACAAATCCAATCCAATTCCCTACCCAGTGAAGCAGTTGAGGCTCTTTCATCAAATGTTTTCAAGATAAAGATAGATAGTTTTTTGAAGAATAAAGGGATTAAGGGTTATGGTGTTCGGGCCGGAAAGTGGAGCCGAGTCCACAAAAGATCAGCCATGATCTCATTGAATGGCGGAGCAGGCTCGAGGGGCCAGATGGCCTACCCCTGCTCCTAGTTCTCATGTTCTTATGTTCTTATGAACCTCCACTCACGGGTTTTGTGTTTTGCCCGTACCATGAGTGTGACATTTCAATGTCAACTGAAACATAAATCAGGAGATTAAGAGCGCGGCTCCATGGCCATCTTTCTCAACGGGAACCTCAATCTTGCCCAGTCGTCCAATGATTCTGCAGACCATGTGCACAGAAACAGTTAACAGTGGAGGAGTAGTCACAGCGCTGACAGGAATTAGTGCTGCATCACTGGGCTCAACTGCTTGACTAGCCTGAATCTAAGCATGTCACTTCTGCTCAAGCTAAATGCCCTCAGCTGCGGAGCAGTGCTCAGCTTTGACCTCTTTTCAGTATTTTCCCGGTTGTTTGCTTTCCCCGAGGTTCCCTCGCCCCCAGCCACCCCTAAACCGCCCCCCCCCCCCATGACCCCACCAACCCCATCATCCAGCACTGCCCCCCCCCCCCCCCAACCCCGGAATCCGCGGAGCCACTTCCATGCGTTGGGATCCTCACAGGTGCTGTGCCATATTGTGCACGCTCACCTTTTGAGTTCCCCTCGCAGTTCAGGTCACCTGAAGCATGCCTATGGCAGGCAGTTGTCAATCACACTGTTCCAAGATCGCGGCCAAGTGGGGTTTAAATTTGGCGTTGGGGGCAACTTCAGTGCGTGGCCACAATATTGAGATGGAAATGTGTTCAAATTAAGTTCCCGACTTTCAATGGCAAGAAAGGTGGCCCAGCATTGACGGGATTGGGGGGGTGGGGGTAGAGACAATTGTGTGCTGGATGTATGTTGCAAGGAAATATGCCTGGCGCCTTCAGGCGCGATTCTCTGATCTCATCACTGAACACGTCCGTCACACTATTGGTCGCGGAAAATTTCAGCGATAATAATATGATGCATGTCTACATGATGCAAAGAACATTACAGCACAGGAACAGGCCCTTCGGCCCTCCAAGCCTGCACCGACCACGTGTCCTATCAAGACCAACCGCCAGTATCCTTCTGTACCCCGTCTGTTCATGTGCCTATCCAGATAAGTCTTAAAAGTCGCTAAGGTATCTGCCTCACTTGGCAATGCATTCCAGGCCACCACCACCCTCTATGTAATAACCCCCCCCCCCCCCCCCCCACCGCACATCTCGACTGAACCTTTTCCCCCTCACCTTGAACTTGTGTCCCCTTGTAATTGTCATTTCCGCCCTGTTTACATGTTGTACGTTTGCATGATGTATATTTACATGTTGTCCTATATTTTGCAAATTGAATAATTACACAGCGGGTGTTAATGTGCTGCTTTATAGCTGCATTGTTTATGCTGGGGTCAAATGAATTATCAGGCGCTAAATTTGGGGCAGCACGGTAGCATGGTGGTTAGCGTAAATGCTTCACAGCTCCAGGGTCCCAGGTTCGGTTCCCGGCTGGGTCACTGTCTGTGCGGAGTCTGCACGTCCTCCCCGTGTCTGCGTGGGTTTCCTCTGGGTGCTCCGGTTTCCTCCCACAGTCCAAAGATGTGCGGGTTAGGTGGATTGGTCATGCTAAATTGCCCGTAGTGTCCTAAAAAGTAAGGTTAAGGGGGGATTGTTTGGGTTACGGGTATTGGGTGGATACGAGGGTTTGAGTAGGGTGATCATTGCTCGGCACAACATCGAGGGCCGAAGGGCCTGTTCTGTGCTGTACTGCTCTATGTTCTATGTTCTAAATTGGGGTTATGTTGGAAAACGGTTTGGAAAGCGCGAGTCTGATCAAATCCCTCAATTACTGAGGCTGCCTTGATCTATATCTTTGTAATAGCTGCAATATTCTCTCTAAGCTGTGAGGACAAGAGGCAGAGGCGGTATTCGAAGTGCAAAGGCACCAATGATTTACTATGTGGCAGGATTACCTCACTCTGTTGGCTCAATATTGAACCTTTCATTACCTCTTCACATCTAATCTGTTTTATTCACTCCTATTGAACACTGAAGCAATGGCGACAATTTATTGACCATCAGATCCACGGAACTCTTTTATTTTTGATATGCACTATTTTCTTTCCATTTCAGTAACAATCCCTTGCTGGATCCCAGGTTCCCCATTGCGAAGCACTCCACTTTTCCCTGCGTTGAATTTCATTTGCTGGAATGGGAAAGGGATTTGATCCATTGGGATCCTGTACAATGTGAATGGGAAAGGGATTTGATCCATTGGGATCCTGTACAATGTGAATGGGAAAGGGATTTGATCCATTGGGATCCTGTACAATGTGAATGGGAAAGGGATTTAATCCATTGGGATCCTGTACAATGTGAATGGGAAAGGGATTTGATCCATTGGGATCCTGTACAATGTGAATGGGAAAGGGATTTGATCCATTGGGATCCTGTACAATGTGAATGGGAAAGGGATTTGATCCATTGGGATCCTGTACAATGTGAATGGGAAAGGGATTTGATCCATTGGGATCCTGTACAATGTGAATGGGAAAGGGATTTGATCCATTAGGATCCTGTAAAATGTGAATGGGAAAGGGATTTGATCCATTGGGACCCTGTGCAATGTGAGTAATTGAGAAAGAGATTTGATCCGTTGCGACTCTAAATTTAGAAAGATTTGTACTGATCGGGAATAACCAAGTTTTTCAAAATATGAGAATTGCAATCGAGTGGATGTTGGACATCCAAAATACTAACTGCTGGAAATATTCAGTAGGTTAGACAAAGGGTTCAGTTTTGCCTGTTCCCGTCAGGCATGTTTCCAGTTGAGGTGAATATAAAATGGGATGTGTGCCCATCCCACGACATACCTACCCACCCCGTGCTCACCCCAATAGTATGGGGCCGCCGAGATCTGCAGCTCACCCACCATATCCTGAGAGGTAATCAAGGGTCAATTAGGTTTGTTACCAAGATAATTGATTGTGATAATACACTGCCCACACCATAAAATGTCTGGCCTGAGCAACTGGGTGGGAGCAGGCAGCTCGATCTGTTTAAGTGCAATCTTCAAACAACAGGAAAGGAGGAATGGTTTGATTTTTCCAGGGACCTCTGTGGGTTGCCTCCGCAAGCTATAAATCCATACCCCCCCCCCCCCCCCCAACCCCACCCCATCCCTCACCCTCACCCAACCGAATGCTCCATACGCAGCAGCTCTGTGGACCCATTGGGCATTCTGCCTCCTCATTGCAGTCCCGACAGTGGCCACTGATTCTCCTTTGGTGCTACCGGGACCGATGGAGCTGCCAGCCAATTGGCTTGGCCGGCAGGATCCATGGGTGGCACTTCCTCTTCAATGAGGGCCAACGGTCTGACACTGGCCGATCACAGGGCGTTAAGGCTGGGGCCCGGACTGGCGTGGGGGGATCAGCATCATGTTGACTTCGCTTCCAGGGGAGGAGGGCAAGGGAGGGGGGGGTCTGTGCTCAAAAACCTGTATCGAGGGTGTGGTCATTCAAAGAAACACAAAACACGAGTGTCCCGCCCCGGAGGTAACACAAAACCCAGTTCGGGTCAGGGGTGGCATTTAACGGGCTGGGTCATTAATCCCCAACGGGCGTGTCTCCGCCCGTTACCATGGGAACCCGTACTCCGCGGGCCCCACAGGGAGATTGACAAGTGAATCCCCCATGGTCTTCGTGAGGATTATCACAAAGATTTAACCTTTCAGGTCGACGCCCTATCCTCAGAACTGGGAGAGGTTGGCCATGTAACAGGTTTTACAACAGCTACAGACGAGAGGATAGACGGAGGGGAGGGGGCGAGCAAAAGGTGTTGAGTTTGGAAGGTGCTGAATTGAAAGATGAGGTGCTGTTCCTCAAGCCGCGATTGAGTTTCATTGGAACAGTGTAGGAGAGGGAGGTCCGGGCGGTCGTGGGACGGGACAATCAAAATCAGATCCTACCTCGCCTTCCTCCCGCAGTTTAATATCGAGCGATTCATCATCTCCCAACTGTCGCTTAGGCCTAACGAAGGCTGGTGGAGTGGCTTCGTCATTCCACTCCAGCTCCTCAGGTTCCATCCCTTTGCCATCCCTCAGCCTCTCCCAAGCCGTCTGGTTCCTCTTTGCCTCCTCCGTCCCGGGCCGAGATCCTCCAGCCGCCTCCGCGTTCTGTTGGCCGGGGTCCTCCGCGTTGCCCCGGGCCGGCTCGGCCTTGTTCCTGGTTGACCCTTTGTCCTTGAGCCCGTCTTTGAAGGCCGACACCACCACGCTGGCCTTCTGCACCTGCTCCACCGCCTGCTTCTTGGACATCAGAACCCCCATTGCTGGTTAGAACGGCAGCAAGACTCAATGAACCAGTGTCTACGACAGGCTGAAAGAATTATTCAGTTACACCATGATCCAGCCAATGCTCGTGCTTATTAACAAAACAGTTTTAGCGACCTGTTGAGGAAAGAGAAAAGATAAGTATTAGTTGAGTCCTTGTCAGAGAATCAGAGAATGAAACGGTACAGCAGAAGGACTATCCAGTTATTTCAGCGAGTTCACTAATTAATCTCAGCCCTGGCTCCTCCCCTGGACATCCTGCATGTTTCTTTTTTCCTATTGGCTCAGGGAATGTGGGCGTTGCTGGCTGTATTTGCTGCCCATCCCTCGGGGTGAGGTGTTTCGCTCGGCCATTTCAGAGGGCATTTTAAGAGTCAACCACATTGCTGTGGGTCTGGAGTCACATGCAGGCCAGACCGGGTGAGGACGGCAGATTCCCTTCCCCAAAGGAACCAGATGGGTTGTTACGACAACCGACAATGGTTTCATGGTCACCTTTAGACTTCTAATCCCAGAATCTAATTGAATTCAAATTTCACCATCTGCCCAGGTGGGATTTGAACCCGGGTCCGCAGAGCGTTACCCTGGGTCTCTGGGTTCCTAGTCCAATGACTACAGTGCCATGCCTCCCCGTTTCCTTTTGAAGTGAATAACCAATTCCATTGGGAAAGTTATTTCAGGCAGCGTATTCCAGATCACAACATTGAAAGACTGAGTATAAGTTTGGAAAAGGAAATATTTGTCGGTATATCGGGAAAGAGGCAAAGAGCACAGCCGACCACAGCTCCAAAAACCGCCTATTTCCATATCCCCCAACTTCAACTCCCTGGAGCTCATCTGTTGCTGAAACCCTCGTTCACCTTCTCTCCCTCCAGCCGTGAATATTCCTATGCTCTCCTGGCTGCTCTCACACATTCCACCCTCTGGAAACTAAATGTCATCCAAACCTCTGCAGCTTGCACCTTAACTCCCACCGAGATCTCGTTCCCCTCTCCCTCCTGTGCTCGCTGACCTATAATGGTGAACGGTCCATCTACTTCCTGGCTTTAAAACGCACATCCTTCTTTTCAAATTCCTCCGTGGCCTCACCCCTCCCTATCTCTGTAATCCACTCCAGCCCCACACCCCTCCCTATCTCTGTAATCCACTCCAGCCCCACACCCCTCCCTATCTCTGTAACCTCCTCCAGCCCCACACCCCTCCCTATCTCTGTAATCCACTCCAGCCCAACACCCCTCCCTATTTCTGTAACCTCCTCCAGCCCCACACCCCTCCCTATCTCTGTAACCTCCAGTCTCCACACCCCTCCCTATCTCTGTAACCTCCTCCAGCACCACACCCCTCCCTATCTCTGTAACCTCCTCCAGTCCCCACACCCCTCCCTATCTCTGTAAACTCCTCCAGCCCCACACCCCTCCCTATCTCTGTAACCTCCAGTCTCCACACCCCTCCCTATCTCTGTAACCTCCTCCAGCCCCACACCCCTCCCTATCTCTGTAACCTCCTCCAGTCTCCACACCCCTCCCTATCTCTGTAACCTCCAGTCTCCACACCCCTCCCTATCTCTGTAACCTCCTCCAGCCCCACAGCACTCCTATCTCTGTAACCTCCTCCAGCCTCACACCCCTCCCTATCTCTGTAACCTCCTCCAGCCCCACACCCCTCCCTATCTCTGTAACCTCCTCCAGTCTCCACACCCCTCCCTATCTCTGTAACCTCCAGTCTCCACACCCCTCCCTATCTCTGTAACCTCCTCCAGCCCCACACCACTCCCTATCTCTGTAACCTCCAGTCTCCACACCCCTCCCTATCTCTGTAACCTCCAGACTCCACACCCCTCCCTATCTCTGTAACCTCCTCCAGCCCCACACCCCTCCCTATCTCTGTAACCTCCAGTCTCCACACCCCTCCCTATCTCTGTAACCTCCTCCAGCCCCACATCCCTCCCTATCTCTGTAATCCACTCAGCCCCACACGCCTCCCTATCTCTGTAACCTCCTCCAACCCCACACCCCTCCCTATCTCTGTAACCTCCTCCAGCCCCACACCCCTCCCTATCTCTGTAATCCACTCCAGCCCCACACGCCTCCCTATCTCTGTAACCTCCTCCAGCCCCACACCCCTCCCTATCTCTGTAATCCACTCCAGTCCCACACCCCTCCCTATCTCTGTAACCTCCCCCAGCCCCACACCCCTCCCTATCTCTGTAACCTCCTCCAACCCTACACCCCTCCCTATCTCTGTAACCTCCTCCAGCTCCACACCCCTCCCTATCTCTGTAACCTCCTCCAGCCCCCCACATCCCTCCCTATCTCTGTAACCTCATCCAGTCCCCACACGCCTCCCTATCTCTGTAACCTCCTCCAACCCCACACCCCTCCCTATCTCTGTAACCTCCTCCAGCCCCACACCCCTCCCTATCTATGTAACCTCCTCCAGCCCCACAGCCCCTCCCTATCTCTGTAATCCACTCCAGTCCCACACCCCTCCCTATCTCTGTAACCTCCCCCAGCCCCACACGCCTCCCTATCTCTGTAACCTCCTCCAACCCCACACCCCTCCCTATCTCTGTAACCTCCTCCAGCCCCACACCCCTCCCTATCTCTGTAACCTCCTCCAGCCCCGCACCCCCTCCCTATCTCTGTAACCTCCTCCAGCCCCACACCCCTCCCTATCTCTGTAACCTCCTCCAGCTCCACATCCTCCCTATCTCTGTAACCTCCTCCAGCCCCACACCCTCCCTATCTCTGTAACCTCCTCCAGCCCCACACCCCTCCCTATCTCTGTAACCTCCTCCAGCCCCACACCCCTCCCTATCTCTGTAACCTCCTCCACCCACACAGCCCTCTGGGGTCTCTACTTTCCTCGAGTTCTGGTCTCTTGAGTAACCTCGATTTTAATCACCCCGTCATTGGGGCCGTGCCTTCAGCTACCTGGGGGTCCCAAGCTCTGGAATTCGCCCTCTAAACCTCTCCACCCCGCTCGTTATCTCTCCTGCTTTAAAAGTCCCCTCTCTGACTAAACTTTGGATTATCTGTCTCATATTGCCTTATGCAGGGGGGAGTCGGTTTGATAACACTGCTGTGAATCTCTTTGGGGCATTTCATGTCATTAAAGGTGTTAGTTTAAGACAACTCTGTTGTTTTAGTGATTTATAGGGGGGAAGGCGGAGGCCATGCTTGGCCGAGTCCGAATATTCTCCCCACAGTTAGATTTTCCGCCACTACAGATTGAGACATTGACAATGGTTGTGTGGAGGGGGGTCACTGGAGCCTAAATCATCCCCATGATCGAGGGGCTGGAGAGGAACGAAAATGGGAGAACTTAAACTGATATGCTCCAAACAATTAAAATGATGCCAATTTGGGATATTGTGGGTAAGGTTAAACCCAGATTTAGATATTTAAAAAACAGTGCTGAACACTTAACCAGCCATAGCTTCACTGTGAGAACATCATCCACATTGTGAAATTCAAATGTGGCAGATTTCATTCATTCGATCTCAGAATCATTTGTGTTGTTACACATGATACAGACTCAGTTACAGCCTCTGCTCCTCCCCAAAATTGTTAATCCATCCAAACATAGGGACAATTCCCTTTTAAATTACAGTTTATCTGAAATTTACACCATCACTCCTTCCCTGTATCTGTGTCTCTCTCTCTCTCATTCCCCTCTCATCTCGTCGCTCCCCGCTCCTTTTCTCTTCCCCTCCATCTCTCTCCCTCCTCTTTCTACCTAGCCCCTCCAGCTCTCTCTTCCTCCCCCTCCCTCTTCATTCTCTACCCCCCCCTCTATCCCTCTCCCTCGCTTTCCCTCCCTCTTCATTCTCTACCTCTCTCTCCCTGTTCATTCTCTATCCCCCTCTCCCTAATCATTCTCTACCGCTTTCTCTCTATCTCCCCCACTCAGTACACAACACACCTCCCTGCCCCTCACTCCTCCCCTCCCTGCCCCTCACTGACCCCCCTCCCTGCCCTCACTCCCCCCTCCCTGCCCTTCACTCCCCCTCCCAGCCCCTCACTACCCCCTCCCTGCCCCTCACTCCCCCCTCCACCTGCCCTCACCCTCCCCCCCTCCCTGCCCCCTCCCTGCCCCTCACTTCCCCCCTCCCTGCCCCTCACTCCCCCCACCCTGCCCCTCACTCCCCCCTCACTCCCCCCTCCCTGCCCCTCCACTCCCCCCTCCCTGCCCCTCCTCACCCCTCCCTGCCCCTCACTCCCCCTCCCTGCCCCTCACTCCCCCTCCCTGCCCCTCACTCCCCCCTCCCTGCCCTTCACTTCCCCCTCCCTGCCCCTCACAACCCCCTCCCTGCTCCTCCTCCCCCCTCCCTGCCCCTCACTCCCCCCTCCCTGCCCCTCACTCCCCCTCACTCCCGCCTCCCTGCCCCTCACTCCCCCCTGCCCCTTACTCCCCCCTCACTCCCCCCTCCCTGCCCCTCACCCCCCCCACTCCCCCCTCTGCCCCTCACTCCCCCACCCCTCCCTGCCCCTCACTCCCCCACCCCTCCCTGCCCCTCACTCCCCCCCCTCCCTGCCCCTCTCTCCCCCACCCCTCCCTGCCCCTCTCTCCCCCACCCCTCCCTGCCCTTCTGCCCCCCCCCTCCCTGCCCCTCTCTCCCCCCACCCTCCCTGCCCCTCTCTCCCCCCCACCCCTCCCTGCCCCTCTCTCTCCCCCCCCCCTCCCTGCCCCCTCTCCCCCCCCCCTCCCTGCCCCTCTCCTCCCCCCACCCCTCCCTGCCCCTCTCTCCCCCCACCCCTCCCTGCCCCTCTCTCCCCCCCACCACTCTCTGCCCCTCTCTCCCCCCACCCCTCCCTGCCCCTCTCTCCCCCCCTCCCCTCCCTGCCCCTCTCCCCCCCCACCCCTCCCTGCCCCTCTCTCCCCCCACCCCTCCCTGCCCTCTCTCCCCCCACCCCTCCCTGCCCCTCTCTCCCCCCACCCCTCCCTGCCCCTCTCTCCCCCACCCGTCCCTCCCCCACCCCTCCCTGCTCCTCTCTCCCCCCCCACCCCTCCCTGCTCCTCCTCCCCCACCCCTCCCTGCCCCTCTACTCCCTCACCCCCTCCCTAGCCCCTCTCTCCACCCCCACCCCTCCCTGCCCCTGCTCTCTCCTCCCCCCAACCCTCCCTGCCCCTCTTCCCCCCCCACCCCTCCCTGCCCCTCGTCTCCCCCACCCCTCCCGCCCTCTCGCCCCCTCCCTCCCTGCCCTCTCTCCTCCCTCCCTGCCCTCTCTCTCTCCTCCCTCCCTGCCCCTCTCTCCCCCCTGCCCCTCTCTCCCCCCCTCTCCCCCCTGCCCCTCTCTCCCCCCACCCCTCCCTGCCCCTCTCTCCCCCACCCCCTTGCCCCTCTCTCTCCCCCCCCACCCCTCCCTGCCCCTCTCTCCCCCCCCCCCTCCCTGCCCCTCTCTCCCCCCCCCCCTCCCTGCCCCTCTCTCCCCCCACCCCTCCCTGCCCCTCTCTCCCCCCACCCCTCCCTGCCCTCTCTCCCCCCCACCCCTCCCTGCCCCTCTTCCTCTCCCCCCACCCCTCCCTGCCCTCCTCCCCCCACCCCTCCCGCCCCTCTCTCCCCCCACCCCTCCCTGCCCCCTCTCTCCCCCCTGCCCCTCTCTCCCCCCCTGCCCCTCTCTCCCCCCCTCTCCCCCCCTGCCCCTCTCTCCCCCCTGCCCCCCTCCTCCAGGGGGCCGGGGCAGTTTGGGCAAAGCATCCATCTCAGAACACAAACAGTAGCTGACTGAACCCCTGACAGCCCCTCTGAAGGATGGTCTGGTGGAAACCATCACCGGCACATCCGTGTCCCATTTCATTCAGACTTTTTAACTCCCTGTCGTCTAATTCCTGAAGTGTTCAATTAACCACAGCTATTGTACATTGTGACATTCATCTCAAACCTTGACTTTCTTTCAGCTATGAAGTTGGAAGGAACCTTAAAAACCTCCGCCAGGCAGGAAATTCTTTGCTGAAATTGACATTTCTGTTGCTGTTGTTGCAAAAAAAAGAAATAGAACAAAGCTTTACTTACAGCAGCTATCCTTCTTGTCCCAGAGGATCAAGCCAAGAGATTCAGCTCTCTCTCTCTCTCTCTTTGCTCCAGGTTAGAATGTAGCTCCCATTTTAATATTGCTGGTGATTGAATTTTATTTCCAACCCTTGTTGATGTCAGTCTGCGGAGATGTGGAATGAAGGCTGAGAGATCTGTTCTGCTTCAGATCTCCAACCGCACAGCAGATCTTCCTCTCGGTCGCTCTGCACCAAACAATTGTGGTGCTGGCTCGCTGTGTCCCCTCCTCCATCCCCGCTGCCGCCAGCAACGCGCTGGATACGACGCGGGGAAGATCCCAGTCGGAGCCACCAGGCAGACTTCTTCAGGAATGTCTACAGGGAGCCACACTGAATCACCCCCCCCCCCCCCCCACCAGTCCAAATCCAGCCCCACCTATCCGAATGGACCAGTCAGAGAGGTCACGAGGTGCAGGAGGAGACCATTCAGCCCATCGTTTGCTGTAGCTTGCCTCCCCTCCAGCTCCACTTGGGCATGGATCCTCTTCCAGTTGGTGACCCTTTTAGAAGTCCCTGCACCCTGCCAGGCGGAGCACCCCCAAATCTGGGCGCCCTCACCTCCTTTCCGCTTCTGTTGCCAATTATTTGACCACCAGACCATTATCAGACCACAAGACAAAGGAGCAGAATTAGGCCACTCGGCCCGTCGAGTCTGCTCTGCCAATTCAATGAGATCATGAGTGATCTGATATAATAATAATCTTTATTGTCACAAGGATGTTTACATTAACACTGCCATGAAGTTACTGTGTAAAGCCCCTAGTCGCCACATTCCGGCACCTGTTCGGGTACACAGAGGGAGAATTCAGAATGTCCAATTCACCTAACAAGCACGTCTTTCGGGACTTGTGGGAGGGAACCGGATCACCCGGAGGAAACTCAATGCTCATCTCCACTTTCCTGCCTTATCTCCTCCGCGCACAGAATAATACAGCGCAGAAAAGGCCCTTCAGCCCATCGAGTCTGCACCGCCACATGCAAGGCGCCTGATCTGCCAATCCTAATCCCGTTTGCCAGCACCTGGCCCATGGCCTCGAATGTTATGATGTGCCAAGTGCTCATCCAAGTACTTTTCAAAGGATGCGAGGCAACCCGCCTCTCCCACCCTCCCAGGCAGTGCGTTCCAGACCGTCACCACCCTCTGGGTAAAAAGGTTTCCCCTCAAATTCCCCCCTGAACCCCCTGCCCCTCGCCATCAACTCATGTCCCCCCGTAACCAAGATTCAAAATAAAATCTGAGGGCAGCACAGTGGCGCAATGGTTAGCACTGCTGCCTCACGGCACCCAGGTTCGATCCCGGCTCTGGGTCACTGTCCGTGTGGAGTTTGCACATTCTGCCTGTGTTTGCGTGGGTTTCGCCCCCACAGCCCAAAAATGTGCAGGGTAGGTGGATTGGCCAGGCTAAATTGCCCCTAATTGGAAAAAAATGATCTCCTCCTGGTCCTCTCCCCATCCTCACACTTCCGCTAAACATTTCAGGAACTTTTTGGATTATTCTTTCCACATCATTACTCTAGTTTAGTGATTTCTGTACGTGGACTCCTGGACCTGAAAGGATTTGCTGCAACAGAGATCCAAACCAAGGGACCAGAGACTGTCACCGTCTGGAGAAAATAAAATCAGGAACAACCTCATTAGCCAGTGAAAGTGCGGATCCATTTAGGGGAAGTTAGACGTTGGACGAGGGAGACAGATGCCAAAAGTTATGTTGATAGGGTTCGATCCAGGTTGCCGCTGTCCCTTTTATTCCGTGATTATAACTTTTCTCACAGGTCTGTTGTGTGGCACTGTATAAAAGGCCTTTTCGAAGTCTATGTTCACCACATCAACAGCATTGCCCTCATCAACCCTTTCTGTTACCTCCTCAAAACCCATCAGCAAGTTAGTTGAACAAGATTTTCCATTTAGAAACCCATGTTGGCTTTTCTTAATTAACCCACATTTGTCCATGTGACTGTTGTGTCCCGAATTACTGTTTCAAGAGGTTCCCCACCACCCAAGTTAAACTGGCTGGTTATAGATGCTCAGTTTATCTATACACCTGTTTTTGAACAAAGGTGTAATCATAGAATCTACAGTGCAGAAGGAGGCCATTTGGCCCATTGGGTCTGCACCGGCCCTTGGAAAGAGCACCCCACTTCCGCCCACGCCTCCAGCCTATCCCCATAACCCAGTAACCCCACCTAAGCCTTTTTATGGACACTAAGGGCAATTTATCATGGCCAATCCCCCTAACCTGCACATCTTTGGACTGTGGGAGGAAACCGGAGCACCCGGAGGAAACCGCACAGACACGGGGAGAACGTGAAGACTCCGCACAGACAGTGACCCAAGCCGGGAATCGAACCTGGGACCCTGGAGCTGTGAAACAACAGTGCTAACCACTGTGCTACCGTGCTGCCCATAATGTTTGCGATTCTCCAATTTTCTGGCACAAGTTCGAAGTCTAAGGAAGACTGAATCATTATGACCAGTGTTCCGGAAATTTCCATTCTCATTTCCCTCCGTATCCAATGGTACATCTCATCTGGTCCCGGTGTCAAGTACAGATAACCTATCCAATCCCACCTCCTTTTCCAGTATAAACCCATTTTGTGTCTGAATTACTTCCTCTTTCACCATGATCCAGATTGTAACACCTTCCTTGGTAACGATAATGCAAAGTATTAGTTTAATACCTCTGCTTCAATATGTAAATCCTCCTTTTGATCCCTAATGAGTTGTACTCCTCCTTTTACCACCATTTTACTATTTATATGCCTAGAGATGACTTTAGGATTGCCTTTTATGTTAGCTTCCAGTCTCTTCCTCAAGAAACTAAGGAAATTTGACATGTGCTCATTGACTCTTATCAATTTTTATAGCTAAACCATAGAAAGCATCCTATCTGGCTGCATCACAGCCTGGGTATGGCAACTGCTCGGCCCAAGGCTGTAAGTAGCTACAGAGAGTCGTGAACATAGCCCAGTCCATCACACAAACCTGCCTCCCATCCATTGACACCATCTACACCTCCCGCTGCCTGGGGAAAGCGGGCAGCATAATCAAAGCCCCCTCCCACCCGGCTTACTCACTCTTCCAACTTCTTCCATCGGGCAGGAGATACAAAAGTCTGAGAACACGCTCGAACAGACTCAAAAACAGCATTCTACCCCGCTGTTACCAGACTCGTAAACGACCCTCTTATGGACTGACCTGATCTCTTCACGCATCTTCGCTACTGATAGTACCACACTCCATGCGCTTCACCCGATGTCTTTGGCTATGTATTTACATCGTATGTCCGATGTTTTTTAATGTATGGAACAATCTGTCTGGACTGTGCGCAGAACAATACTTTTCACTGTAACTCAGCACACGAGACAATAAATCAAATCCAATCAATCAATCTTCATACTCCCTCGTTGCTTCTCCTCTTTGCTTCTTTACCTCTCCTCTCAACCTTATATTCAGCTTGGTTTCCAAATGTATTTTCTACCTGATGCCTGTCATAAGCACACTTTTTCCTATTTATCTTAACTTTATCTCCATTGTCATCTAATGAGGATTTGTTGACCCACCTTTTCCTTTTGAGGGAATATACCTGGACTGTGCCAGAATTATCTCCTCTCTGGAGGCAGCCAGTTGATCAGCTGCCATTTTTCCTGCCAACCTTTCATTCTGATTTATTCAGCCCAGATCCATTCTTACTCCATTGAAGTTGGCTTTCCCCTGTTAATTATTCTTACTCTTTGTCCTTGTCCATAGTCAGCCTAATCTTTATGATATAGTGCTCAATGTCCCCTAAATGTTCTCCCGCTGAGGCTTGATCTACTCTGCCCACTTCATTTCTAAGAAGCAGGTCCAGCAGTGCCTCCTTCTCATTGGACCGGAAACACTGCTGAAGAAAATGTTCCTGAACACACTGTACGGACTCTTGACCCTCTCTGCCTTTTACACGACTATTATCCCGCTCTGTGTTTGGATAATTACAGTCCCCCATTATAAGTCCGCTATGATTTTTGCCCCTCATTGTAATTTCCCTGAAAATTTGTTCCTTGACATCTGTCCCAACAATGAGAACTTCATTTTAATGGGTTTCAATAAATGGTCCCCATCCCCCCCCCCCCCCCCCCCCCCCCCCCCCCCCCCGTCCCCTGCCACATGACTCCCTCCCTCACCGAATATTCAAACCTCACTGGAGTGATGAGGTTTACACCAGGTTTTGAAAGCTGGGATTCAGACGTGGGACCCCCCCCCCCCCCCCCCCTGCCCCCGGTGGCACAGAGGTAAGTATAGCACCCGGCATTGCCAACCTGTGCCAGGGCATTTTTGGGGTGGGCCCATGCGGGAGCCCACTGGTGGTGTAAGCGGACAGTGAAGGGGGGGGTGGGCACGCCAGCGATACTCCCGCGATGCTGTCTTTCCCCGTACCCCTCCACATCTTTTCCGTTCAAATAATCATCTAATGCCCTCTCGAATGCTTCGATTGAACCCGCTTCCGCCACACTTCCAGGCCGCGCATTCCAGACCCCAGCCACTCGCTGTGTGATCAAGTTATTTCTCACATCACATTTGCTTCTTTTACAAATCACTTTAAATCTGTGCCCCTCTCGTTCTCAATCCTTTTCTGAGCGGGAACAGTTTCTCCCGGTCTACTCTATCCAGCTCTCTCATGATTTTGAACATCTCGATCAAATCTCCTCTTAAACTTCTTCTCTCCAAGGAGAACAGTCCCAACCTCTCCAATCCGTCCTCATCACTGAAGTTTCTCATCCCTGGAACCAGTCTTGTAAACCTCTCCTGCTCTCTCTCCAATGCATTCACCTCCTTCCTATGGCTTGGCCCTGAACTGTGCACAATATTCCAGCTGAGGTCTAACTAGTGTCTTGTATAAGTTCAGCATAACCTCCTTGCTCTTGTACCCTGTGCCCCTATTAATGAAGCTCAGAATACTATCTGCTTTATTAACTGCTCTCTCCACCTGTCCTGCCACCTTCAATGTTCTGTGCACATCAACACCCGGGTCCCTCTGCTCCTGCACCCCTTTAAGAATTGTAAAACTTATTTTTTATTGTCCCTCTATTTTCCACCCACCGAACTGAATCACCTCACACTTCTCCGCATTGAACTTCATCTGTCACCTCTCTGCCCACTCCACCAACTTGTTTCTGTCTTTTTGCAGTTATGCACCGTCCTCCTCACACTTTACAATACTTCCAGCTTTCGCGTCATCCGCAAACTTTGAAAATGACCCCTGCACACCGAGATCTAGATTTTTAAAGAATGGATTTGCAGGATGTGGGTGTCGCTGGTCAGGTCCAGCATTTATTCCCATCCCCAGTTACCCGAGAGAAGGTGTTGGGGGGTCTGCCTTCTTGAATTGCTGCAGTCCCTGTGCGTTGTAGGTACACCCACAGTGCTGTTAGGGAGGGAGCGCCAGGATTTTGACCCATTGATATATATCAGAAGCGCCCCAGTACCAATCCTTGGGGAAGACGACTGCAAACCTTCCCACCCTAAAATATCCATTATTCACCACTCTAGCACCATCTATCTCTCCCAGCGTTTAATGCACCTCAGCATCCCAATTCATATTTTCCACGGCTCCTACACCCCGGCTGAGGTAGCTTAAACCCTCCCCAACAGCAAGAGCCAAACGCCTCGCACAGAACTCCATCTGTTCAGATGCAATCCGTCCCGCCTATACAGGCCCCATCTCCCCCAGAGCCAGCCCCAGTGCCCCCAGCAATCTGATCCCTCCCTCCTGTACCATCGTTCCAGACACTCATTCATCTGTCTTATCCTCTTATTTCTTTCCTCACTTTCACACGACGTTGGGAGTAATCTGGAGATTGCTACTTTTGAAATGAAATGAAAATCGCTTATTGTCACGAGTAGGCTTCAAATGAAGTTACTGTGAAAAGCCCCTAGTCGCCACATTCCGGCGCCTGTCCGGGGAGGCTGGTACGGGAATCGAACCGCGCTGCTGGCCTGCCTTGGCCTGCTGTAAAAGCCAGCGATTTAGCCCAGTGAGCTAAACCAGCTTTTGAGGTCCCGCTTGCTAATTTTCTAGCTGGCCCCCTACATTCCGACTGGAGGATCCCGTTTCTCTTGCTACCTCACTCACTGGTACCAGTGCGGACCACAACATCTGGCCATCCACCTCCCTGCCTCAGGGAGCTCTGCTGCCACTCAGTGGCATTCCTTAATGCTGGCACCAGGGAGGCGACACACCAACTGGGATTCACATCTGCAAACACAGAAACACCAATGTGTTCCTGTAATTACCGAATAACCAATCACCAACACTCTTCTGGACTTTCCTGGCGGTCGCCAATTCTGTCTCTCCCCACAGACGCTGAAGCTGTGTTGTGACCACGTCGATAAAGGTGCTGTCCACAAAACCCTCGGCCGCACAATGACACCAGGAGTTCCCACGTTGCACAGAATGTAACTATCGAGGTTGGACCCTGCCATTCCTTTATTTATTAATTAAGCTTGCCACTGTAGGGGCAGCACGATGGCACAGTGGTTAGCATTGCTGCCTACGGCGCTGTGGATGCGGGTTCGAATCCCGGCCCTGGGTCACTGTCCGTGTGGAGTTTGCACATTCTCCCCGTGTCTGCGTGGGTTTTGTCCACACAACCCAAAGATGTGCAGGGTAGGTAGATTGGCCATGCTAAATTGCCCCTTAATTGGAAACAATAATTGGGTACTCTAACTTTTAAAAAAAAGCTTGCTACTGTTAAAAAAAACAATAGACAAATAGACTCTGCTAGTACTGATAAATCTTACTCATATTTAACACTCGCTCCTCATTGTCATAATCTTTACTCAAAAAATAAACGACAAAGGTAATTCTCATATCCCAGGGGCAGCAGATTTAAAAATCAGATCAATTCGAACAAATGGATAGTTTCTCTGCTGTAAATTCCATGTGAGAATGAAGGTTGAGCAGTGGCTCCTAGACTCATAGGGCGGGATTCTCCCCGACCCGGTGGGGCGGGTGGTCCCGGTGCCGAGGAATGGAGTGAACCACTCCGGCTTTGGGCGGCCGCTCGGCCCATCGTGAGGGTCCAGTTTGCAGGTCAGTCAGGCGCAGCGAGTGGATCCAGTGATGCATTG
The DNA here is from genome assembly GCF_902713615.1 of Scyliorhinus canicula. Lineage (NCBI taxonomy): Eukaryota > Metazoa > Chordata > Chondrichthyes > Carcharhiniformes > Scyliorhinidae > Scyliorhinus > Scyliorhinus canicula. The sequence goes on from NC_052153.1 coordinate 192,771,495, forward strand.
CCCAGTGAAACCCTATGGCAAGTGGGGGATGGGCAAGGGAGGGTGGGTGGGGGTGGGGGGGGGGGGGCGGGGGGGGGGGGTGATGTGGAAGATGAAGTGAGTGTGGAAACTGGGGGGGGGGCGCAGAAAGGTGGACACAATCACTTGGCAATTTGCAGTGAAAACTGACTGAGCTCAATCGATTGAGCGGGAATTTATGGAGACTGGGTGTGAATGGCATCAATAACAATTAAATACCACTTGCATTTTGAATAGCATCTTTCCTGGCCATCCGATGGAGCGGTTGAAATGTAACCGTAATAGAGGGACTGTTGCTGGAGCTGGTTTGGCACAGTGGGCTAAATAGCTGGCTTACAATGCAGAACAACACCAGGCAGCGTGGGTTCGATTCCCATACTCAGCCACCCAAACAGGTGCTGGAATGTGGCGACTAGGGGATTTTCACAGTAACTTCATTGAAGCCTACTTGTGACAATAAGCGATTATTATTATGTGGCACCCAACAATCTCCCACAAACAACACTGCGATAAATGAATAGATCTGTTTTGCTACCGATATTGGTTAAGGTTAAATATTGTGCTGAGCAGGGGGAGGAGCTCTCCTGGTTTTCCAGATTAGGAGGTGGAGTCTTTCCCATCCTCCTGAAAATGCCACGAGGGCCTCAGTTAAAGGTTTCACCCGCTGGCAGTGCAGCCCCCCCCCCCCCCCCCCCCCCCATCAGCAGGACACTGGGCAGTCATCCTATATCACATGCTCAACACTGTGGAGTGGGCCTTGAACACATGACGTTCTGGGTCAGAGGTCAGAACCCTAGCAACATAGCAACTGACTATCACAGGGATACATAGAAACGTACCCCCCTCTCTCGCTCAGCAGCCACGGCGCCAGCTCCCCAATTTTAAATACCACAAGTGAACCTCGCCATCGGTAATTCTGCCTGGTGGAGAAGGAGCTTCGAGGAGGACCCATCGATGATATATACCAATGACGTTCACTGTACAATTTGCATGCCCATGCCGGCGTGCGGCATGGAGCACATTCATGCCGCTGTTGAGGCACCGGAGCATGGCATTCCATTGGGTGCCCAGTGCCGGCCTCGATTTTTAACTGACACGCGATTCTCCGCCCAATCGCTTTCCGCAATACCGGTGTTGCTGAAGAATGGAGAATCCCGCCCACAATGTTTTGGCCTCAACTACTTCCTGTGGTAACAAATTCCACAGGCCGCCCACTCTCTGGGTGATGAAATGTCTCCTCATCTCTGTCCTAAATGGTCTACCCCGTATCCTCAGACTGTGACCCCTGGTTCTGGACACCCCCACCATTGGGAACATCTTCCCTGCATCTACCCTGTCCAGCCCTGTTGGAAGTTTATAGATTTCTATGAGATCCCCCCTCATTCTTCTGAACTCCAGTGAATATAATCCTAACCGACTCAATCTCTCCTCGTACGTCAATCCCGCCATCCCAGGAATCGGTCTGGTAAACCTTCGCTGCACTCCCTCGAGAGCAAGAACATCCTTCCTCAGATAAGGAGAGCTAAACTGCCCACAATACTCCAGGTGTGGCCTCACCAAGGCCCTGTATCATTGCAGAAACACATACCTATTCCTATGCTCAAATCTCTCACTATGAAGACCAATATACCATTTGCCTTCTTTACTGCCTGCTGCACCTGTATACTTACCTTCAGTGACTGGTGTACGAGGAAACCCAGGACTCATTGCATATTTCCCTCTCTCAACCTATAGCCACTCAGATACTTTTCTACCTTTCTGTTTTTGGTACCAAAGTGGAGAACCTTATATATTTATCGAAATTATACTGCATTTGCCATTCATTTACCCACTGACTCAACTGTTCCAAATTACACTGAAGGATCTTTGCATCCTCCTCACAGCTCACCCTCCCACCCAGAAGAATTCCAGTAGATTTGTCAAGCATGATTTTCCTTTCGGAATTCCTGCTGATTCTATATGATCCTGCTGCTGTTTCCAACTGTTCTGCTATTAAAGTTTTTACAATAGATTCTAGCATTTTTCCCAATACCGATGATCAATCTTACTGGTCTATAATTCCCAGTTTTCTCACTACCTCTCTTTTTAATAGTGGAGTTACATTAGCCACCCTCCAATCTGCAAGAATTGTTCCAGAGTCTATAGAATCCTGGAAGATGACCACCAATGTATCCGTTATTTCGACAGGCACTTCCTTACGTACTCTGGGATGTAGATATCAGGCCCTGGGGATTTATCGGCCTTCAATCCCAGCCCTGTTTCTGACTATAAGGGGCCTACATTTATCTTCACCAATCTTTTTCACTTTGCATATCCTTTAAAGCTTTTACAGTCAGTTTTTATGTCCTCCGCAAGCTTCCTCTTGTACTCTATTTTCCCCTTAATAAATCCCTTAAATCTCCTTTACTGCTTCCAATTCTCAAGTCTGTTGTTTTTCCTGGCCAATGTGTATGCCTATTCCTCAGATTGAATACTATCTCTAATTTCTCTTGTAAGCCATGATTTGGCCACCTTTCCCTTTTTTTTTGCGGCAGACAGGAATGAACAATCATTGCAATTCACCCTTGCGCTCTTTGAAAATTTGCCATTGCCGATTCAGTATCATCCCAAAGTAATGTTTCCCAATCGATCAAAGCCAACTCACGCCTCATGCCATCATGGTTTCCTGTTAAAATTCAGAACCCTTGTCTCAGAATCAACCATGTCACGCTCCACCTTGATGAAAATTCTATCATGTTATGGTCGCTCATCCCCAAGGGCCCCTGTCACAACTAGATTGGCAATGATTCCTTTCTCTTTTTTTAATATAAATTTAGAGTACCCAACCCAATTTTTCCAATTAGGGGACAATTTAGCATGGCCAATCCACCTACCCTGCACATCTTTTGGCTTGTGGGGGTGAAACTCACGGAAACACGGGGAGAATGTGCAAACTCCACACGGACAGTGATCCTGAGCCGGGATCGAACCTGGGACCTCGGTGCCGTGAGGCAGCAGTGCTAACCACTGCCACCGTGCTTCCAATTATTCCTTTCTCAATGTATTGATCCTGAAAACTATCTCATGTACTCCAGGAATTCCTCCTCTAGGGTATTGCCGCTTTAGTAAAATAAGGATTGGTGACCAGCAGTCAGTATGCATAACAAATGATAACGGTTTACTTAAAGTCCGTATTTACGCAGTCTTTAACAATGTTATTACGAGCTCCAGGATCTACTCTGGCTGCTAAAGCCTTCGTTCTGCACCAAGGTCCCTGCACTCGATTCCCATTGGGTGATGGAATCCCATGACCCTCCCGGTCTACACCCATTAAAGTAGCCAGCTACTACAGTTACCAATTTGATTTGCCCAATCTATTACAGCTGAAGTCACCCATAATTATGGATGTTCCTTTATGGCGTGTGTCTCTAAGTTCCTGTTTAATGCCATTACCAACATCGCCAGCATTGTTTGCAGGTCGAGAGGAGGTTTTGAAGAGTGAGAGGCGATCTCAGTAAAACCTAACCCTAACCCTAACCCTAACCCTAACCCTACCCCTTTCTGAAGGGGTTTGCAGGGTGGATGCTGAGAGATTGACTCCGCTGGTCGGGAAATCTAGAACATGGGGGGGCTGAGGTAAGGAGAGACTACTTCACTCAAAGCTTTGCTAATCTTTGGAATACAGCTTGGGTTGTGGAAGCTCCAGCATTGAATATGTTTAAGGCTGGGGGAGAGACAGATATTTGGTCTCTCAGGGATCAAGGGATATTGGGAGCAGATGGGAACATGGAGTAGAAGTCCAAGATCAGCTTCAAGACCATAAGATGTAGGAGCAGAATGAGGCCACTCGGCCCATCGAGTCTGCTCCACCATTCAATGAGATCATGACTGATCTGATATAATCCTCAACTCCACTTTCCTGCTTTATCCCCATAACCCTCGATTCCCTCACTGATTAAAAATCTGTCTCTCTCAGCCTTGAACATACTGAACGACCCGGCCTCTACAGCTCTCTGCGGTAAAGAATTCCACAGATTCACTCCCCTCTGAGAGAAGAAATTCCTCCTCATCTCTGTCTGAAATGGGTGACCCCCTCACTCTGAGATTGTGCCCTCTGGTCCCAGACTCTCCCACAAGGGGAAACAACCTCTCAGCATCGACCCTGTCAAACCCCCTGAGAATCCGATATGTCTCAATAAGGTCGCCTCTCATTCTTCTAAACTCCAATGAGTATACAATCACAATGAATGGTGGAGTAGGTTTGATAGGCCGAATGGTCTACTCCTGCTCCTATTTCGGATGTTCTTCTGGATCAGCAGCAGCTAGGCCTTCTGAAAACCATGGCAGTGAATATTTGACAACAAAGATCTCCGCAAGTCAACATAAGTCCCTGTGTACTGGACGGCTGCTGTCACCACACTCCTGTACCGCAGTGAGACCCAGACACGAGAGAACTCCCATCAGCGATGCCTCCGCCACGTCCTCTAGGTTCAATGGGACGGACTGTCAGACAAATACTCGTGTCCTTTATGAAGGCAGCTCCATAGAATTCAGACAAAGCTCCAGAATCAACTTGGATGAACCAGACACTGTCTGGATTCGTAAAACCGTGTCCCCCACATCCACATGCACACCCCTGATTCTCAGGATCAGGAGCACAGGATACAATGGGATGGATTTTAATACCACTCCCAGCTGGACTGAGCTGACTCTGCACAGGCTCCAAACCCATTGTTGCGAATTCTTGACCCGTGTGGCCCTAAGCTGAATGAAGCACTAATGGGGTTCCTGCGGTTATGGCTAATAGGAACATTCGGGACAAAAGGAGGCCAATCATTCAATGGAACGGAGGTTGATTTGAATCCCGTTTACCTGCCTTTTTCCTTAACCGTGAGATGTGATTAACAGATGATAATCTATTGGTTTTCAGCAACTTCTGTAGTGGGGAAACTGCTTGAATCTATCATTGAGGAAGAAATAGCGAGACATTTCAATGGAAATTGTCCCATTGGGCAGACACAGCACGGGTTCATGAAAGATAGGTCACGTTTGACCAATTTAGTGGAATTCTTTGAGGGCATTGCACTGAGGACATGAATCACAAAACATTGGTTTTCAGGTGCAGCAGGTAATTAAGAAGGCAAATGGAATTTTGTCCTTCATTGCTAGAGGGATGGAGTTTAAAAACAGGGAGGTTATTTTGCAGCTGTATAGGGTGCTGGCGAGGCCACACCTGGGAGCATTGTGTGCAGTTTTGGTCTCCTTACCTGAGAAAGGATGTACTGGCACTGGAGAGGGTGCAGAGGAGATTCGCTGGGTTGATTCCGGAGTTGAGATGATAGGAGTATGACGACAGACTCATTGGAATTTAGAAGAATGAGGGGAGACTTTATAGAAACATATAGAATTATGAAGAGAATAGATAAGATAGAAGCAAGGAGGTTGTTTCCACTGGCGGGTGAAACTAGAACTACGGTGTGTGACATTATCATAGATATAAGGAACTGTAAGGGTTAATGTAATATCTAAATCAATCACTAGAGAGAGCTAGATGTACAACTATATAAGGCATCGATGCTCAGCATTGTGGGTGGGAGGTTGAGGAGAAAGCTAGAGGGCAGACTGAAGGAAAGCTAGTGTGAGTGAGAGCAGATCATAGTTAATGTAATAGTGTAGAAATTAGTAGTAGATAAATGTAGATTGTAAATTTATTATCAACGGTGTGTTATTTAGGAGTAGGTGTCGAATCCAGTTAAATAGTGTTAATAAATATGTAGCTTTGTTCAATTTAAAAGCTATTTGTGGTCTTTGTGAACACTACGCCAACCATCCTAAAATCAGCAACACAAAGACCACAAGGGGTGCAGCCTCAAAATAAGAGGAGCAGATTTAGGACTGAGTTGAGGAGGAACTTCTTCACCCAAAGTGTTGTGAATATGTGGAATTCCTTGCCCAGTGAGGCAGTTGAGGCTCCTTCATTAAATGTTTTTAAGGCAAAGACAGATAGATTTTTGAACAGCAAAGGAATTCAGGGTTATGGTGAGCAGGTGGGGTAAGCGGAGCTGAGTCCACAAAGAGATCGGCCACGATCTCATTGGATGGCGGAGCAGGCTCGAGGGGCCAGATGGCCGACTCCTACTCCTAGTTCTTATGGAAATTTCGACTGTCCTCTGCCTTTTGTGGGAGTGTGTTTTCAATGTCCTTGTAATCCAATCAGCTTCCAGGATGATTCACTGAGTGGAACCTCTCCGATCCGGAGTAGGTAAAGGGAGGATTGCCGCGACAGGAAAATCACATGAATTCCGTGATCCCAGACTGGTGGCTCATTGGGGTCGCCGTCTGCTTCAAGACACAGTGTTGCTTTTGACCAAAACTCCCGTGAGATGCGCGGGCTCCACAAACCTCCCCTCAAACCTGAGACGGGAAACAGTTAAACGCGTAAACGCAGCAAATGCAATGATGTCTTTCTGACACCATGATGTATTTTTAATAGAAATTGAATTACTGCCTCCCAGCGCGAGCCTACCCACTTTGGTTGTTGGCCAAATGTTTTTCCTCTCTCTCTCTCTGTAAAGATCATGCCTATTTCGGGGATTTCAATCAATAACTCCTTTCAAATTGACGGATGCAGTGGAGGACTGAGGCTGTTGCCAGGTTTGGAAAGAGCAGGAAATGGACAGAATTGCTGGTCTGCTGACACTGGGCGGGGAGCAGGCTTGCTTCTGCATCAGAGGGAATGGATTTCAGACTCAATCCAGAGGCGTGCGCACAAAAATACCCGAGGTTTTTGTTCACTGTACGGCACCGGCGGGAGTGCCAACAGGTGCTGTCTCTTTGGACAAAATGTTAACCCCAAGTTCCGTCGGCACTCTGAGAGAGGTGGACAATATCCCACAACTCCCTTTGAAGAACAGCAGCAGAGGTCACCCGCATCTCCTGCCCAACATTTATCCCTCAAATCATATCACTCAAATCAGATTCTTGGGGTTTGTCATCAGAAATTATTCCATTATTCCGTGGGCGCCGCTGGCAAGTCCACCATTTGTTGCTCACCCTTGACCCATCTTCAGAAGGTCTTCCTGAGCTGCCTTCTTGAACCGCTGCAGTCCATGTGGTGCAGGTACACCCACAGTGCTGTTAGGGAGGGAGTTCCAGGATTTTGACCCAGCGACAGTGAAGGAACAGCCGATATATTTTCAAGTCAAGATGTTGAGTGACTTGGAAGGAACTCGAGGGTGATGGTGTACCCAGGTATATGTAGCCCTTGCCCTTCAAGCTGTGGTTTCAGGAAGGTGCTGTCTAAGGAACCTTGGTCAGTTCCTGCAGTGCATCCTGTAGATGGTAAACACGGCTGCCACTGTTCATCAGGGATGGAGGCAGTGAATGCCTAAGGTGATCAATGGAGGGTCAATCAACTGGGCTCCTTTGTCCTGTGTGATGATCGGTATTTACCTTTAATACTTTGCCCCTTTAAGAGGCTTGGAACCCTGGGGGACTCCGCCTCTGGCTACGCCCCCAGGAAACAGTATATAGGATAAGGCTCTATGTTGCGAGCACACTTCTCTTGAATGCAGTCCTGTTCTCTGTATATTAAAGCCTTTGATTACTAACCTCGCTCTCGCGTCGTAATTGAGAGTGCCTCATCCTGGATGATGTTGAACTTCTTGAGTGCTACTGGAGTTGCACTCATCCAGGCAAATGGAGAGTATTCCATTGCACTCCTGACTTGTTCCTTGCAGATGGTGGACAGGCTTTGGGGGGTCAGGAGGTGAATTATTCGCCATAGGATTCCTAGCCTTTGACCTGCTCTGGTAGCCACAGTATTAATGTCCAATTCAGTTTCTGAATTCAATGGTAACCCCCAGGGTGTTGATTGTGGGGATTCAGCAATGGTAATGCCATTGATGGTCATCTCTTGTTGTAGGAGATGGTCATTGCCTGGCACTTGTGTGGTGTGAATGTAACTTGCCACTTTTCAGCTCAAGCCTGGATATTGTCCAGGTCTTGCTGCATTTGGACATGGGCTGCTTCAGTGTCTGAGGAGTCACGAATGGTGTTGAACATTGTGAATTCATCAGCGAACATCCCCACTTTGACATCACCATGAAAGGGATTAATGGAGCATTAATGAAGTCACTGAAGATTGTTTGGCTGAGGACACTACCCTGAGGAACCCCTGCAGTGATACCCTGAGACTGAAATGATTGATCTCCAACCACCACAGGTGTGCCAGGTATGACTCCAACCAGCGTAGAGTTTCCCCCTGATTCCCATTGACTCCAGTTTAGCTCGGGCTCCTTGATGCCATATTCGGTCAAATGCTGCCTTGATGTCACCCAGGGCAGTCACTCTCACCTCACCTCTGGCATTCAACTCTTTTGTCCATGTTTGAACCAAGGCTGTAATGAGGTCAGGAGCTGAGTGACCCTGGCGGAACCCAAGCTGAGCGTCAGTGAGCAGGTTATTGCTGAGTAAGTGCTGCTTGATAGGCCTGTTCATGATCCCCTTCATCACTTTCTCAATGATGAATAGTAGACTGATAGGGCGGTATTTGGCTGGGTTGGATTTGACCTGTTCCTTGTGTACAGGACACACCTGGGTAACTTTCCACATTGTCGGGTAGATGCCAGTGTTGTAGCTGTACTGGAACAGCTTGGCTAGGGGTGCGGCAAGTTCTGGAGCTCAAGTCTTCAGTACTATTGCTGGGATATTGTCAGGGCCCATAGCCTTTGCCGTATCCAGGGCTTTCAGCCATTTCTTGATATCACGTGGAGTGAATCGTATTGGTAGAAGATTGACATCTGTGATGCTGGGGACCTCCGGAGGAGAGCGAGATGGATCATCCACTCGGCACTGCTAGCTGAAGATTATTGAGAATGCCTCACCCTTGTTTTTTGCACTGATGTGCTGGGTCCTCCATCATTGAGGATGGGGATATTTGTGGAGCCTCCTCCTCCAGTGAGTTGTTTAATTGCCCACCACCATTCCCAGCTGAATGTGGCGGAGCCATGGGTCGGAATTCTCCGGCCATTCACTGGCGCAGGATTCTCTGGTCCGTCGGCAGTGCATCCCTTCCCGTGGGTTTTCCGGCAGGGTGGGGTGTTTTCGATGGGAACGTGTACTGACAGGAGCAGAGAAACCCCTCGCCAACGAACGGGACGGCACCAAGATATACGCGACTCGGGAGCCGGAGAACCCCGCCCGGAGGGTTTAGATCTGATCCATTGGTTGTGGGATCGCTTAGCTGTGTCTGCCTGCTGGAGATTTCCCCATCTCACTGCGTTGCCCACAATACAACAGTGACAACACTTTACTATCAGCGAAACACTGGGATACACGGAGATCATGAAAGATGCTATATAAATGCAATACATAATGGTGCTATTCATTTTCACAGTTGTAGGAAGCACAGCAAGATCCCAGAAGGGAACCTTGATATATGATGTTGATTAAAGGATACATATTTCCCCGCACATTGGGGAGATCTCACTGCACTTCTCTCCACCATAGCATTGTGGGTATTTTAACATTCACCTGAATGAACAGATAGATATAGTTCAGCTCGTCAGCTCAAAGACAGCATCACCAACAGTGTGGCACTCCCTCAGTACTGACCCTCTGACAGTGCAGCACTCCCTCAGTACTGACCCTCTGACAGTGCAGCACTCCCTCAGTACTGACCCTCTGACAGTGCAGCACTCCCTCAGTACTGACCCTCTGACAGTGCAGCACTCCCTCAGTACTGACCCTCTGACAGTGCAGCACTGCCTCAGTACTGACCCTCTGACAGTGCAGCACTCCCTCAGTACTGACCCTCCCACAGTGCGGCACTCTCTCAGTTACTGACCCTCTGACACTGTGGCACTCCCTCAGTACTGACCCTCCCACAGTGCGGCACTCCCTCAGTACTGACCCTCTGACAGTGCGGCACTCCCTCAGTACTGACCCTCTGACAGTGCGGCACTCCCTCAGTACTGACCATCTGACAGTGCGGCACTCCCTCAGTACTGACCCTCTGCCAGTGCGGCACTCCCTCAGTACTGACCCTCTGACAGTGCGGCACTCCCTCAGTACTGACCCTCTGACAGTGTGGCACTCCCTCAGTACTGACCCTCTGACAGTGCGGCACTCCCTCAGTACTGACCCTCTGACAGTGCGGCACTCCCTCAGTACTGACCCTCTGACAGTGCGGCACTCCCTCAGTACTGACTCTCTGACAGTGCGGCACTCCCTCAGTACTGACCCTCTGACAGTGCGGCACTCCCTCAGTACTGACCCTCTGACAGTGCGGCACTCCCTCAGTACTGACCCTCTGACAATGCGGCACTCACTCAGTACTGACCCTCTGACAGTGCGGCACTCCCTCAGTACTGACCCTCTGACAGTGCAGCACTCCCTCAGTACTGACCCTCTGACAGTGCAGCACTCCCTCAGTACTGACCCTCTGACAGTGCGGCACTCCATCAGTACTGACCCTCTGACAGTGCGGCGCTCCCTCAGTGCTGACCCTCTGACAATGCAGCACTCCCTCAGTACTGACCCTCTGACGGTGCGGCACTCCCTCAGTACTGACCCACTGACAGAACAGCACTCCCTCAGTACTGACCTCTGACAGTGCGGCACTCCGTCAGCACTGACTCTCCGACAGTGCAGCGCTCCCTCAGTGCTGACCCTCTGACAGTACAGCACTCCCTCAGTACTGACCCTCTGACAGTGCGGCACTCCCTCAGTACTGACCCTCTGACAGTGCAGCACTCCGTCAGCACTGACTCTCCGACAGTGCAGCACTCCGTCAGTACTGACTCTCCGACAGTTCAGCACTCTCTCAGTACTGACCCTCTCACAGAGCGGCGCTCCCTCAGTACTGACCCTCTGACAGTGCGGCACTCCCTCAGTACTGACCCTCTGACAGTGCAGCACTCCCTCAGTACTGACCCTCTGACAGTGCGGCACTCCCTCAGTACTGACCCTCTGACAGTGCTGCACCCCCTCAGTACTGACCCTCTGACAGTGCTGCACCCCCTCAGTACTGACCCTCTGACAGTGGGGCACTCCCTTAGTACTGACCCTCTGACAGTGCAGCACTCCCTCAGTACTGACCCTCTGACAGTGTAGCACTCCCTCAGTACTGACCCTCTGACAGTGCAGTACTCCCTCAGTACTGACCCTCTGACAGTGCAGCACTCCCTCAGTACTGACCCTCTGACAGTGCTGCACCCCCTCAGTACTGACCCTCTGACAGTGCAGCACTCCCTCAGTACTGACCCTCTGACAGTGCAGCACTCCCTCAGTACTGACCCTCTGACAGTGCAGCACTCCCTCAGTACTGACCCTCTGACAGTGCAGCACTCCCTCAGTACTGATCCTCTGACAGTGCAGCGCTCCCTCAGTACTGACCCTCTGACAGTGCAGCACTCCCTCAGTACTGACTCTCTGACAGTGCAGCTCTCCCTCAGTACTGACCCTCTGACAGTGGAGCGCTCCCTCAGTACTGATCCTCTGACAGTGCAGCACTCCCTCAGTACTGACCCTCTGACAGTGAAGCACTCCCTCAGTACTGACCCTCTGACAGTGCAGCACTCCCTCAGTACTGACTCTCTGACAGTGCAGCTCTCCCTCAGTACTGACCCTCTGACAGTGCAGCACTCCCTCAGTACTGACACTCTGACAGTGTGGCACTCCCTCTGTCACAGGGGGAGTGAGAGAGAGAGGAGTGGGGAGAAGGGAGAGGAGAAGGGGGAGGGGGTGGGAGGAGGGTAATGAGAGGAGTGGGAGTGGAGGAAGAGAGGGGTATTGAAGTGTCGGTGAGAGGATGGGAGTGGACTGAAGCTGAGGGGAGGGAGAGGGGACTGGCGAGGACGAGAAGGAGGGTTGAGGTGGAGGAGGTGAGAGGATGGGAAGGGTAGAGGTGGGGAAGGGAGTGGGAGAGGTGAGGAGGGTAATAGAGGCAGCGGTGAGGAGGGGAGGGTGGAGGAGAGGAGGGTAGAGTAATGGAGGAAGGTCAGGGGGGGGGGGGGGGAGGGAGGAAAATGACGACAGTTCCTGCAGCACTGCTATTGCCAGTTGATGTAATTGACTTTGGAAATGAATTTAATTTCTTTTCTGCTGTCTGGTGAAATCAATCACTCGCCATTGAATGGCCGATCAGAGCAGATAAAGTTGCCCCCGTGTTCGGGTCAGTGTTTTGCTTCAGCAAATCAACAGGAGAACAAGTAAATACCCCAACACCCAGTGTTGCTGCAGAATCCATGACGGAGAATAAAGAAAGACTTAAATGAAAGAATTTGCCTTCTCCGCCATTCATTATGATCGTGGCTGACTCTCCAACTCAGTCACCTGTTCCCACTTTCCCCCCTTATCCATTCATCCCCTTCGCCCTCAGCGCTATATCTAACTGCTACCTGAAAACATACAATCACCACAGAATCAGAGAAACCCTACAGTGCAGAAGGAGTACCTGGAGGAAAGCCACTCAGACACTGGAGAACTTGCAAACTCAGCACAATGTTTTGCCCTCAACTACTTCCTGTGGTAACGAGATCCACTCTCTGGGTGAAGAAATTTCTCCTCATCTCTGTCCTAAATGGTCTCCCCCGTATCCTCAGACTGTGACCCCTGGTTCTGGACCCACCCACCATCGAGAGCATCCTTCCGGCATCTACCCTGTCCAGTACTGTTAGAAGTTTATAGGTTTCTATGAGATCCCCCTCCTCATTCTTCTGAACTCCAGTGAGTACAATCCTAACAGATTCAATCTCTCCTCGTACGTCAGTCCCGCCATCCCAGGAATCAGTCTGGTAAACCTTCGCTGCACTCCCTCCAGAGCGAGATTATCCTTCCCCAGATAAGGAGACCAAAACTGCCCACAATACTCCAGGTGCGGCCTCACCAAGGCCCTGTATCATTGCAGCAAGGTATCCCTGCTCCTGTACTCGAATCCTCTCGCTGTAAAGACCAAAGTATGATTTGCCTTCTTTACCGCCTGCTGTAGCTGCATGCTTCTTGGGCAGTCCCTCAGGGTCGAGGGTGACTTGCTTCCACTCCGGGGGGCTGAATATTCCGATCCGGCATCCGCAGACTGTGCCACAGGTTTGGCAGGTGCTGTTTGATGAGGTGGGTGGGTGGGACGCTTTGGATTCCGCGCTCTCCTTACCCGTTCACGCTTGGCCTCCGCGTGCTCCACCTGCGCTGCTGGAGTTGTTTGGCACCTTTCCCAATGCTTCTTCCCCGGTTTGTGTGTTCTAGAGGATGGGCAACACGCTAGCACAGTGGGTAGCACTGTCGCTTCACAGCACCAGGGTCCCAGGTTCGATTCCCGGCTTGGGTCACTGTCTGTGCGGAGTCTGCACGTCCTCCCCGTGTCTGCGTGGGTTTCCTCCGGGTGCTCCGGTTTTCTCCCACAAGTCCTGAAAGACGTGCTGTTAGGTGAATTGGACATTCTGAATTCTCCCTCCGTGTACCCGAACAGGCGCCGGAATGTGGCGACTAGGGGATTTTCACAGTAACTTCATTGCAGTGTTAATGTAACAATAATAAAGATTGTTGTTGTTGGAAGTGATTTCCACATGTCAATGTGGATGTTGTAGTTATCGAGTGAGGGTTTTAGCGTGTCCTTGTCGCGTTTCCTCTGCTCTCCTCGTGATCAGTTGCCATCGCGGAGCTCAGATCAGATCACTTGTTTAGGAGTCCTGTGTCGGGCATGTGGGCAATGTGGCTTGCCCATCAAGCATGACCAGTGCCTCGATACTGGGGATAGTGGCCTGGGGGAGGACGCTCACGTTGCTACGCCTACCCCGCCAGTGAATTTGCAGGGTTTTGCGGAGGCTACGTTGGTGATGTCCCTCCAAGGATTTGCTGTACATTGTCCATGTTTCTGATGCATGCAGGAGGGCAGGGACCACGGTTGCTCTGTGGACCATGAACATGGTGCTGGATTTGAGGGCTCGATCTGCATAAATACTTTCAGCAACTGGTGTACAAGGGCACCCAGGTCTTATTGCATAGTCCCTTCTCTCATACTATAGCCATTCAGATAGTGACCTGCCTTCCTATTTTTGCTGACAAAGTGAATAACCTCACATTTCATAGAATTTACAGTGCAGAAGGAGGCCATTCGGCCCATCGAGTCTGCACCGGCTCTTGGAAAGAGCACCCTACCAAAGCCCACACCTCCACCCTATCCCCATAACCCAGTAACCCCACCCAACACTAAGGGCAATTTTGGACACTAAGGGCAATTTAGCATGGCCAATCCACCTAACCTGCACATCTTTGGACTGTGGGAGGAAACCGGAGCACCCGGAGGAAACCCACGCACACACGGGGAGGATGTGCAGACTCCACACAGACAATGACCCAAGCTGGAATCGAACCTGGGACCCTGGAGCTGTGAAGCAATTGTGCTATCCACAAGGCTACCGTGTGGCGTTTGCATTATACTGCATCTGCCATGCGTGTGCCCACTCACTGAACTTGTCTGACTCACACCGAAGCATCTCTGCAACCTCCTCACAGCTCACCCTCCCACCCAACTTTGTGTCATCTGCAAAATTGGAGACATTACTTTTTGTTCCCTCATCTCAATCATTAATATATATTGTGAATAGCTGGGGTCCCAGCAAAGATTCCTCTGGTGCCTGCAGAGGGGGGGGGGGGGGGGGGGGGGGGGCGCGGCACGGTGGCACAGTGGTTAGCACTTCTTGGCCGGGTCCAATCCCAGCCCTGGGTCACTGTCCGTGTGGAGTTTGCACATTCTCCCCGTGTCTGCGTGGGTTTCACCCCCACAACCCAAAAATGTGCAGGGTAGGTGGATTGGCCACGTTAAATTGCCCCTTAATTAAAAAAGTTTAAAGAACAAGTGTATTGGGAAAAGATTCTTAATACTGCCTTAGTGTCTGTGTGTTTGTGCTGCTTTGGGGAGGTGGTGGCCTAATGGTTTTGTCACTGGCCTAGTTATCCTGACACACTGCAGTGGCATGGTGCTATTGTCACTGGGCTAGTAAACCAGAGACCCAGATAATGCTCTGGGTATCCAGGTTCAAATCCCGCCACGGCAGATGGTGAAATTTGAATTCAATAAATGGCTGACCATGAAGCCATTGTCGATTGTCATAAAAACCCATCTGGTCCACTAATGTCCTTCAGGGAAGGAAATCTGCCGTCCTTACCCGGTCTGGCCTACATGTGACTCCAGACCCACAGCAATGGGTTTGACTCTGAAACGGCCAAGCGAGACACTTAGTTCAAGAGCCACGGGGGATGGGCAGTAAGAACTGGCCGAGCTGGCGATGCCCAGATGCCCTGAACGAATAAAAAAAAAACATAATTCCCCCTTCTATGGGCAGTGCGGTGGCACAGCGGTTAGCACTGCTGCCTCACAGCGCCGGAGACCCGGGTTTAATTCCGGCCTCGGATGCCTGTCTGTGTGGACATGATGTCTGCACGTTTTCCCCGTGTGTGCGTGGGTTTCCTCCGGCTTCCACCCACAGTCCAAAGATGTGCAGGTTCGGTGGATTGGACATGCTAAATTGCACATCCAAACATGTTAGTTTTGGGAAGCGGGCTCTTTCAGAGGATCGGTGCAGACTTCATGGACTGAATGGCCTCCTCCCGCACTGTAGGGATTCTCAGATTTTATGATTCTATACCCCACTACTCAGTGCCTGCCTGCCGTTTGGAAAAAGACCAGTTAATTCCTTCTCCTGGTTTCCTGTCTGCCAACCAGTTTTCTATCCATCCCACTACACTACCCCTTTGATTTACACACTAATCCCTTCTCTGGGACTTTACCGAAGACCTACTGAAAATCTAAATAAACCACGGGCGGGATTCTCCGATTGCCAACACTGAAATCCCGTTCGGCGATTGGCCGGAGAATCCGTTATCACGCTGAAACCGGGGTTGCCGCCGTTTTACGGACGCTCCGCCCTCTCAAAAACGACGCAATCTCTGAGTACGCTCCACGCCATTGGGACGGCCTCAGGACGTCACCTGAGGCCCTCCCCCGATGCTCTACCCCCGATGGGCCAACTTCCCGAAGGCGTGGGGCGCATGTGCTCCGTTTTCGGAGACCTCGCATGGCGACTGCGGACTGTGTCCAACGCCGCCACAGTCGGGGGGGGAGGGAGCCATTCCGCTGGCTGGGGGACTTCAGCAGGGGCTGGAGGGACTGCTGGCGGGTGGTCCAGGGATGGCGGGGGGGGGGGGGGGGGTTACAGGGGGGCACTATCTGGCAGGGGCCAGGTCCGTGAGCGGTTGGCGCCATGTTGTACGGCGCGGCCATTGCAGGTCGCCGCCCTGCGCATGCGCGGCCACGTATATGGAAATTCTCCGCCTGTATCTGCAGGTAAAGCTGGGGGCTTTACGTAGCGTGGCTGCTAGCCCCCCCATTGGGCGGCGCAGCAATGCGGGGGCTGCACTGACGTTTTGGCCGTAAGTTTTAAAGCGCTGGTGGACAAGGATAAGAGTGGTCCTCGGGTGAATGTGCTAAATTGGGGGAAGGCTAATTATGACGATATTAGGCGGGAACTGAAGAACATAGATTGGGGGGAGGATGTTTGAGGGTAAATTAACATCTGACATGTGGGAGGCTTTCAAATGTCAGTTGAAAGGAATTCAGGACCGACATGTTCCTGTGCGGAAGGATAAATACGGCAAATTTCGGGAACCTTGGATAACAAGAGATATTGTAGGCCTCGTCAAAAAGAAAAAGGAGGCATTTGTCAGGGCTAGAAGGCTGGGAACAGACAAAGCCTGTGCGGAATATAAGGAAAGTAGGAAGGAACTTAAGCAAGGAGTCAGGAGGGCTAGAAGGGGGTCACGAAAAGTCATTGGCAGATAGTGTGAAGGAAAATGCCAAGGCTTTTTACACATACATAAAAAGCAAGAGGGTAGCCAGGGAAAGGGTTGGCCCACTGAAGGATAGGCAAGGGAATCTATGTGTGGAGCCAGAGGAAATGGGCGAGGTACTAAATTAATACTTTGCATCAGTATTCACCAAAGAGAAGGAATTGGTGGATGTTGAGTCTGGAGAAGGGTGTGTAGATAGCCTGGGTCACATTGCGATCCAAAAAGACGAGGCGTTGGGCGTCTTGAAAAATATTAAGGTAGATAAGTCCCCAGGGCCTGATGGGATCTACCCCAGAATACTGAAGGAGGCTAGAGAGGAAATTGCTGAGGCCTTGACAAAAATCTTTGGATCCTCACTGTCTTCAGGTGATGTCCCGGAGGACTGGAGAATAGCCAATGTTGTTCCTTTGATTAAGAAGGGTAGCAAGGATAATCCAGGGAACTACAGGCCGGTGAGCCTTACGTCAGTGGTCGGGAAATTACTGGAGAGAATTCTTCGAGACAGGATCTACTCCCATTTGGAAGCAAGTGGCCATATTAGTGAGAGGCAGCACGGTTTTGTGAAGGGGAGGTCGTGTCTCACTAACTTGATAGAGTTTTTCGAGGAGGTCACAAAGATGATTGATGCAGGTAGGGCAGTGGATGTTGTCTATATGGACTTCAGTAAGGCCTTTGACAAGGTCCCTCATGACAGACTGGTACAAAAGGTGAAGTCACACGGGATCAGGGGTGAGCTGGCAAGATGGATACAGAACTGGCTCGGTCATAGAAGGCAGACAGTAGCAATGGAAAGGTGCTTTTCTGATTGAAGGGCTGTGACTAGTGGTGTTCCGCAGGGATCAGTGCTGGGACCTTTGCTGTTCGTAGTACATATAAATGATTTGGAGGAAAATGTAACTGGTCTGATTAGTAAGTTTGTGGATGACACAAAGGTTGGTGGAATTGCGGATAGCGATGAGGACTGTCAGAGGATACAGCAGGATTTAGATCGTTTGGAGACTTGGGCGGAGAGATGGCAGATGGAGTTTAATTCGGACAAATGTGAGGTGATGCATTTTGGAAGATCTAATACAGGTCGGGAATATACAGTGAATGGTAGAACCCTCAAGAGTATTGACAGTCAGAGAGATCTAGGTGTACAGGTCCACAGGTCACTGAAAGGGGCAACACAGGTGGAGAAGGTAGACAAAGGCATACGGCATGCTTGCCTTCATTGGCCGGGGCATTGAGTATAAGATTTGGCAAGTCATGTTGCAGCTGTATAGAACCTTAGTTAGGCCACACTTGGAGTATTGGGTGCGATTCTCCGAGCCCGTGCCGGTTGGCAGCATCGCGGGCTGAGCTAGTTTTTCACGCGATGCCGGTCTGAGCGCCCCCCCGATTCTCCCAAGAGGCGAAATCGGCCCCGTTGGGTTCCGCGCGGCGCAAGCCGGAGAATCGCCCGAGACACCCAAAATGGCGATTCTCCGGTACCCCCCCCCCGCTATTCTCCGGCCCGGATGGGCCGAAGTCCCGACGGCGTGAACTGGGGTCACACCTGCTATATTTAGTCATCAGCCAGTCATGCTGGCTGACTCTGAGCAGTGAGGAGGTGAACGGACCGTCCCGGAGTCTCCACAGACTGGGGAAGGCTTCCCGAGAATACTGCGGCCAATGGGGAGGGAGGGGTGGGAGGGGGGTGGAAGGGGGAGGGAGGGAGTGGAGGTGGGAGGGGGGAGGGAGGGAGTGGAGGTGGGAGGGGGAGGGAGGGAGTGGAGGTGGGAGGGGGAGGGAGGGAGTGGAGGTGGGAAGGGAGGGAGTGAGGTGGGAGGGGGGTGGGAGGGGGAGGGAGGGAGTGGAGGTGGGAGGAAGAGGGAGGGAGTGGAGGTGGGAAGGGAGGGAGTGAGGTGGGAGGGGGGTGGGAGGGGGAGGGAGGGAGTGGAGGTGGGAGGGGGGAGGGAGGGAGTGGAGGTGGGAGGGGGAGGGAGGGAGTGGAGGTGGGAAGGGAGGGAGTGAGGTGGGAGGGGGGTGGGAGGGGGAGGGAGGGAGTGGAGGTGGGAGGGGGAGGGAGGGAGTGGAGGTGGGGAGGGAGGGAGGGTGGGAGGGGGGTGGGAGGGGGAGGGAGGGAGTGGAGGTGGGAGGGGGAGGGAGGGAGTGGAGGTGGAAGGGGGAGGGAGGGAGTGGAGTTGGGAAGGGAGGGAGTGAGGTGGGAGGGTGGGAGGGAGAGTGGGAGGGAGGGAATGGAGGTGGGAAGGGAGGGAGTGAGGTGGGAGGGTGGGAGGGAATGGAGGTGGTGGGGTGAGGGAGGGAGTGGAGGTGGGAAGGGAGGGAGTGAGGTGGGAGGGTGGGTGGGAATGGAGGTGGTGGGGGAGAGGGAGGGAGTGGAGGTGGGAGGGGGGAGGGAGGGAGTGGAGGTGGGAGGGGGAGAGGGAGGGAGTGGAGGTGGGAAGGGAGGGAGTGAGGTGGGAGGGGGGTGGGAGGGTGGGAGGGAGGGAATGGAGGTGGGAGGGGGAGAGGGAGGGAGTGGAGGTGGGAGGGGGAGAGGGAGGGAGTGGAGGTGGGGGGGAGAGGGAGGGAGTGGAGGTGGGAGGGGGGAGAGGGAGGGAGTGGAGGTGGGAAGGGAGGGAGTGAGGTGGGAGGGGGTGGGAGGGAGGGAGGGAGGGAATGGAGGTGGTGGGGAGAGGGAGGGAGTGGAGGTGGAGGGGGAGGGAGGGAGTGGAGGTGGGAGGGGGTGGGAGGGTGGGAGGGAGGGAGTGGAGGTGGGAAGGGAGGGAGTGAGGTGGGAGGGGGTGGGAGGGTGGGAGGGAGGGAATGGAGGTGGTGGGGGAGAGGGAGGGAGTGGAGGTGGGAGGGGGAGAGGGAGGGAGTGGAGGTGGGAAGGGAGGGAGTGAGGTGGGAGGGGGTGGGAGGGTGGGAGGGAGGGAATGGAGGTGGTGGGGGAGAGGGAGGGAGTGGAGGTGGGAGGGGGAGGGAGGGAGTGGAGGTGGGAGGGGGGTGGGAGGGTGGGGGGGAGAGTGGGAGGGAGGGAATGGAGGTGGGAAGGGAGGGAGAGAGGTGGGAGGGTGGGAGGGAATGGAGGTGGTGGGGTGAGGGAGGGAGTGGAGGTGGGAAGGGAGGGAGTGAGGTGGGAGGGTGGGTGGGAATGGAGGTGGTGGGGGAGAGGGAGGGAGTGGAGGTGGGAGGGGGGAGGGAGGGAGTGGAGGTGGGAGGGGGAGAGGGAGGGAGTGGAGGTGGGAAGGGAGGGAGTGAGGTGGGAGGGGGGTGGGAGGGTGGGAGGGAGTGAGTGGAGGTGGGTGGGGGAGAGGGAGGGAGTGGAGGTGGGAGGGGGAGAGGGAGGGAGTGGAGGTGGGGGGGAGAGGGAGGGAGTGGAGGTGGGAGGGGGGAGAGGGAGGGAATGGAGGTGGGAAGGGAGGGAGTGAGGTGGGAGGGGGTGGGAGGGAGGGAGGGAGGGAATGGAGGTGGTGGGGAGAGGGAGGGAGTGGAGGTGGGAGGGGGAGGGAGGGAGTGGAGGTGGAGGGGGTGGGAGGGTGGGAGGGAGGGAGTGGAGGTGGGAAGGGAGGGAGGGAGGTGGGAGGGGGTGGGAGGGTGGGAGGGAGGGAATGGAGGTGGTGGGGGAGAGGGAGGGAGTGGAGGTGGGAGGGGGAGAGGGAGGGAGTGGAGGTGGGAAGGGAGGGAGTGAGGTGGGAGGGGGTGGGAGGGTGGGAGGGAGGGAATGGAGGTGGTGGGGGAGAGGGAGGGAGTGGAGGTGGGAGGGGGAGGGAGGGAGTGGAGGTGGGAGGGGGGTGGGAGGGTGGGAGGGAGGGAGTGGAGGTGGGAAGGGAAGGAGTGAGGTGGGAGGGGGAGGGAGGGAGTGGAGGTGGGAAGGGAGGGAGTGAGGTGGGAGTGGAGTTGGGAGGGTGGGAGGGAGGGAATGGAGGTGGGAGGGGGGAGGGAGGGAGTGGAGGTGGGGAGGGAGGGAGTGAGGTGGGAGGGGGTTGGGAGGGTGGGAGGGAGGGAATGGAGGTGGGAGGGGGAGATGGAGGGAGTGGAAGTGGGAGGGGGGAGAGGGAGGGAGTGGAGGTGGGAGGGGGAGGGAGGGAGTGGAGGTGGGAGGGGGAGGGAGGGAGTGGAGGTGGGAAGGGAGGGAGTGAGGTGGGAGGGGGGTGGGAGAGTGGGAGGGAGGGAATGGAGGGTGGTGGGGGAGAGGGAGGGAGTGGAGGTGGGAGGGGGAGGGAGGGAGTGGAGGTGGGAGGGGGTGGGAGGGTGGGAGGGAGTGGAGGTGGAAAGGGAGGGAGTGAGGTGGGAGGGGGTGGGAGGGAGGGAATGGAGGTGGTGGGGGAGAGGGAGGGAGTGGAGGTGGGAGGGGGAGAGGGAGGGAGTGGAGGTGGGAGGGGGAGGGAGGGAGTGGAGGTGGGAAGGGAGGGAGTGAGGTGGGAGGGGGGTGGGAGGGGGAGGGAGGGAGTGGAGGTGGGAGGGGGGAGGGAGGGAGTGGAGGTGGAAGGGGGAGGGAGGGAGTGGAGTTGGGAAGGGAGGGAGTGAGGTGGGAGGGTGGGAGGGAGAGTGGGAGGGAGGGAATGGAGGTGGGAAGGGAGGGAGTGAGGTGGGGGGGTGGGAGGGAATGGAGGTGGTGGGGGAGAGTGAGGGAGTGGAGGTGGGAGAGAGGGAGGGGAATGGAGGTGGTGGGGGAGAGGGAGGGAGTGGAGGTAGGAGGGAGGGAGTGGAGGTGGGAGGGGGAGAGGAGGGAGTGGAGGTGGGAAGGGAGGGAGTGAGGTGGGAGGGGGGTGGGAGGGTGGGAGGGAGGGAATGGAGGTGGGAGGGGAGAGGGAGGGAGTGGAGGTGGGAGGGGGAGAGGGAGGGAGTGGAGGTGGGGGGGGAGAGGGAGGGAGTGGAGGTGGGAGGGGGGAGAGGAGGGAGTGGAGGTGGGAAGGGAGGGAGGGAGGTGGGAGGGGGTGGGAGGGAGGGAGGGAATGGAGGTGGTGGGGAGAGGGAGGAGTGGAGGTGGGAGGGGGAGGGAGGGAGTGGAGGTGGGAGGGGGTGGGAGGGTGGGAGGGAGGGAGTGGAGGTGGGAAGGGAGGGAGTGAGGTGGGAGGGGGTGGGAGGGTGGGAGGGAGGGAATGGAGGTGGTGGGGGAGAGGGAGGGAGTGGAGGGGGGAGGGGGAGAGGGAGGGAGTGGAGGTGGGAAGGGAGGGAGTGAGGTGGGAGGGGGTGGGAGGGTGGGAGGAGGGAATGGAGGTGGTGGGGGAGAGGGAGGGAGTGGAGGTGGGAGGGGGAGGGAGGGAGTGGAGGTGGGAGGGGGGGTGGGAGGGTGGGAGGGAGGGAGTGGAGGTGGGAAGGGAAGGAGTGAGGTGGGAGGGGGAGGGAGGGAGTGGAGGTGGGAAGGGCGGGAGTGAGGTGGGAGTGGAGTTGGGAGGGTGGGAGGGAGGGAATGGAGGTGGGAGGGGGGAGGGAGGGAGTGGAGGTGGGGAGGGAGGGAGTGAGGTGGGAGGGGGTTGGGAGGGTGGGAGGGAGGGAATGGAGGTGGGAGGGGGAGATGGAGGGAGTGGAAGGGGAGGGGGGAGAGGGAGGGAGTGGAGGTGGGAGGGGGAGAGGGAGGGAGTGGAGGTGGGAGGGGGAGGGAGGGAGTGGAGGTGGGAAGGGAGGGAGTGAGGTGGGAGGGGGGTGGGAGAGTGGGAGGGAGGGAATGGAGGTGGTGGGGGAGAGGGAGGGAGTGGAGGTGGGAGGGGGAGGGAGGGAGTGGAGGTGGGAGGGGGTGGGAGGGTGGGAGGGAGTGGAGGTGGAAAGGGAGGGAGTGAGGTGGGAGGGGGTGGGAGGGAGGGGAATGGAGGTGGTGGGGGAGAGGGAGGGAGTGGAGGTGGGAGGGGGAGAGGGAGGGAGTGGAGGTGGGAAGGGAGGGAGTGAGGTCGGAGGGGGTGGGAGGGTGGGAGGGAGGGAATGGAGGTGGTGGGGGAGAGGGAGGGAGTGGAGGTGGGAGGGGGAGGGTGGGAGTGGAGGTGGGAAGGGAAGGAGTGAGGTGGGAGGGGGAGGGAGGGAGTGGAGGTGGGAAGGGAGGGAGTGAGGTGGGAGTGGAGGTGGGAGGGTGGGAGGGAGGGAATGGAGGTGGGAGGGGGGAGGGAGGGAGTGGAGGTGGGAAGGGAGGGAGTGAGGTGGGAGTGGAGGTGGGAGGGTGGGAGGTAGGGAATGGAGGTGGGAGGGGGAGATGGAGGGAGTGGAAGTGGGAGGGGGGAGAGGGAGTGAGTGGAGGGGGTCGTCCACCCCCGGCTGCAACATCTCAGCCGCCCGGCCATGCCAGGACGGTGACGAGGACACGGCCGCAGGTTGTCGTGTGGCTAATGGGCAGAGCCCACTGACGCACCGGTGAGGAGGATGTTGTTAACTGACTGTTGGACACAGACAGTGACCAGGGGTTAGGCTGCCCGCGTGTCAGCAACGCGACCAGGCCACCGGGACACACAGGTATCCAGTGGCAGCCGGCTGCCAAAGTGTCGAAGAACCTCCGTGTAACATGTCGTTTCTCTGCCCCCCATCACCCTTCTGCAGGTCACCGTTTATGCCAACCAGACAGCGATGTTCAGCGCAGTGGTTGGGGCCGCTGCACTGCAGTTGGACATCCAGCAGCATCGACAGCGACATCCCACAGTGGATGCAGGGGCAGCTGCAGCAGCAGAGGGGATGGCCGCGGAGTGGCCCGTCGTCGCCGTACAGGCCGTCGGCACTCATGGCCGGTATGTTCAGGGGGATGGCGAGGGGAGCATTGAACCCCAAACGCTGAGGAAGGCACAGGATGCGGGCACTGATGTCGAAGTGCATGGGGGGGAGGAGGAGGAGCCACTGATGGTGGAGCCAGGGTGCCACAGGCGGCCATCAAAGCCCAGGGTGTACCGTGACCGAATGTCATTCGAAGCCCTACCGGGCCTCACATGCAGGAGGAGACTCCGGTTCAGCAGGGAGATGGTCGCACATACGAAATGAAATGAAATGAAAATCGCTTATTGTCACGAGTAGGCTTCAATGAAGTTACTGTGAAAAGCCCCTAGTCGCCACATTCCGGCGCCTGTTCGGGGAGGCTGGTACGGGAATCGAACCGTGTTGCTGGCCTGCTTGGTCTGCTTTATAAGCCAGCGATTTAGCCTTGTGAGCTAAACCAGCCCCTAAACCAGCCCCTAAACCAGCTAAACCAGCTAAACCAGCCCCTAAACCAGCTAAACCAGCTAAACCAGCTAAACCAGCTAAACCAGCATACCTGCCACCTCGTAGCGTACCTCGCACCACGGGCGCGATTCTCCGATGCCGCACGGGAACTCGGCCGAGTTCCACGACGGCGCAAACGGCCCCGTTCACGAGCGATTCTGGCTCCGGGAATGGGCTAGGAGCGGAGCCGCGGGAAACACGTGGGGGATGACGTCTGAAGGCCGCGACGCCCGAAGGACGCCCGAATGACGCAGCTCCGCGTCGTAAAAGGGCACGAGCGACGACAACAGGGGAGGGCCGCCCGAGATTCGGTGACACTAACCTCGAGACCCTCCTCGATGAGGTGGAGCAGCGCAGGGGAATCATCCGCCCAAGACGAGGACATCGCCAACCTTCCAGCGTTGTGCCACGGGCCTGGCTTAAGGTGGGCACGGCAGTCAGTGCTGTGGGGCAGACCCCTCGGTCTGGGGAGCAGTGCCGCAAGAAGCTGCACGACCTCACCAGGGCTGCAAGGGTAAGTGCCACGGGGGTACCCCCGGGTCACAACCATCACCCCCCCCCCTGTCCCTCATCACCCACCTCCCCCCCGGGCATGAGGGGGAGGGGGAGGGGGGGCGAGAGTGAGTGGAGGGGGGTTAACAAAGTTGTCTCAGACCCACATGAGCGCTGCGACCCCCTGGAGAGATGTCATGGTGTAGCTGCAACACTCCCCCCAACCTGTGTCAATATCTGAACGCCCTGATGATACCTGCCAAACTGTGATGATCTATCTATGCCCCCCCCCCCCCAACAGGACAAGACTGCTCACAACAGCCAGGAGCGCAACAGAACCGGAGGGTGTTCACCCATTATGCACCCCCTGACAGTGTTCGAGCAGAGGGCACTGGACCTTGCTGGGGGATCTGCCACCCGGGAGGTCGCGCAATGCGAGGTTGGAGGTGCTGAACCAAGTGAGACAACCCTGCAACAGCCCCCCCCCCCCCCCAGCCAATCCTCTGTGCCCTAACACTCTACCCACTGGGCCCCCCATGCTCTGTGCCCTCACACTCTGCCCACTGGAACACCCATCCTCTCTCCCCTCACACTCTGCCCACTGGACCACCCATCCTCTCTCCCCTCACACTCTACCCACTGGGCCCCCCATGCTCTGTGCCCTCACAGTATACCCACTGGACCCCCCATCATCTGTGCCCTCACACTCTGCCCACTGGAACCCCCATCCTCTGTTCCCTCACACTCTACCCACTGGAACCCCCATCCTCTGTGCCCTCACACTCTGCCCACTGGAACCCCCATCCTCTGTGCCCTCACACTCTACCCACTGGACCATCCAACTTTCGGCCGAGCGTTTCTAACTAACCCCGTATTATTCTGATCCCTAGGGCATGCTGACGAACGTCCAGGGCTGTCTGCTGCCACACACAGGCGCCCATCCGCCATGACCATGGGACCCAGGGCCGCACGCCAGAGGGTGGCAGGAGGTCAGCCAGGAGTGCCATCCTCCAAATCGGGGAGTCAAGAGCAGGACGCAGACAGGACGGCGACAGTCAGCAGACTCACCTGTGGGAGAACCAGACATGGGCCGCGTGCGCCCTGCGCTGGGATATGACTGGGACCAGGACACTGCTGATTATATGACAGACAAGGACCTAGAGCTTGCGGCACTGCTGTCTCCCACTGGCCCATGACCCGGGGAGACTCGGCCAGGGCCCGTAGCGTGTCGGCAATGTCGGTTTGGCTCTGGAGCATTGCTGCCTGTGAGAGGGAAGCCCTCTCCTGGGTCATGGATGACACGTGGACATGAAGCCCAACGCCTTGCAGAATCTGACCCATGGCCGAAACCGTTTCACCCATTGCCTCGACCGCGGACGTCACCTGTGCGGTGTCGGCCTTGGTGGCTGCGATGAGCGGCACCACTCCCTGCCCCTGGACGCGGTTTGACTCCTCCAACTGCGTCTGCAGCTGCTGGAAGACGGCCCTCATCCCGTCATTGTGTTCCTGGGTTTCCAAATGCATCGGGTGTCCGGGTGGTTCGAGTAAATCCAGGAACCCGGGAAACGTCTGGGCGGCAGCTGGATGCTGGGCCTGGGCTGCCCTCCGACCGTCCAGCCCCTCGGCTGCTCCGACCTCCACCTGCTGTACCGGCTCGGCTGTGTGGTCCACACCAGACCGTGACCCGGGAGCCTCATCACTTAATTGCCCAACCGAGGTGAGTGTCTCTGGGATGGTGGATGGTGTGGGAGACAGCAGTGCCGCAAGCTCGAGGTCCTCGTCTGTCAGCATGTCCGTTGTGTCCTGGTCCCACTCACGGTCCGGCGCAGGGCGCATGTGTGTCATGTGTGGGTGAGTCCGTTGACTGCGTCGTCGTCCTCTGTGCGTCTGGTTCCACAGACCCCGTCCTGTCCTGTCTCGCAGCCCAACCTTCGGGCAATGCACAGCAATGAAAGTCATCGCTGTCCGCCCTCTGTACGTCCCCCTCGAGAGTCCCGGATTTAGAGGATGGCACTCCTGGCCGACCTCCTGCCACCCTCTGGCACGTGACCCAAGGTGCGGGTGTCGTCGCGGATGGTCGGCTGTGTGTGGCACCAAACGGCCCTGGACATTTGTCATCTTGCCCTGGGGAACAGAATGATGCGGGGTTTGTTAGACACGCTCGGCCGGGTGTACGGTGGTTCAGTGGGCAGAGTGTGAGGGGAGAGAGGATGGGTGGTTCAGTGGGCAGAGTGTGAGGGGAGAGAGGATGGGTGGTCCAGTGGGCAGAGTGTGAGGGGAGAGAGGATGGGTGGTCCAGTGGGCAGAGTGTGAGGGGAGAGAGGATGGGTGGTCCAGTGGGCTGAGTGTGAGGGGAGAGAGGATGGGTGGTCCAGTGGGCAGAGTGTGAGGGGAGAGAGGATGGGTGGTCCAGTGGGCAGAGTGTGAGGGGAGAGAGGATGGGTGGTCCAGTGGGCAGAGTGTGAGGGGACAGAGGATGGGTGGTCCAGTGGGCAGAGTGTGAGGGGAGAGAGGATGGGTGGTCCAGTGGGCAGAGTGTGAGGGGACAGAGGATGGGGGGTCCAGTGGGCAGAGTGTGAGGGGAGAGAGGATGGGTGGTCCAGTGGGCTGAGTGTGAGGGGAGAGAGGATGGGTGGTTCAGTGGGCAGAGTGTGAGGGGAGAAGGGACGGGTGGTGCAGTGGGCAGAGTGTGAGGAGAGAGATGGTGGGCTGAGGGGGGGCATGCAGGGTTATCTCACTTGCTTCTGCGCCTCCAACCTCGCATTGCGCGACCTCCCGGGTGGCAGATCCCCCAGCGAGGTCCAGTGCCTTCTGCTCAAACACTGTCAGGGCGTGCAGAACGGGCAAACTCCCTCCAGTTCTGTTGCGCTCCCGGCTGTTGTGCGCCGTCTTGTCCTGTTTGGGGGGGGGGGGGGGGGGGGGGGGGGGGGGGGGAGACTGGATAGAGCATCACAATTAGGCGGGTATCATCAGGGCATTCAGATATAGGCTACATTAATGCTGGGTGGGGGGAAAGTTGGAGCCACACCATGGCATCTCTCTCAGGGGGTGCAGAGCTCATGTGGGTCTGTGGCAACGTTGTTCACCCCCTCCACTCAATCTCGCCCCCCTCCCCCTCGTTGCCGGGAGTGTGGGGGAGGGGGGTGATGAGGAACATAGAGGGGGGGGATGGTTGTGACCCGGGGGCATCCTCGTGGCACTTACCCTGGCAGCCCTGGTGGAGTTCCTTGCGGCACTGCTCCCCAGACCGAGGGGTCTGCCCCACAGCACAGACGGCCGTGCCCACCTCACGCCAGACCCGTCGCACAGTGCTGGAAGGGTGGCGATGCCCTCGTCTTGGGCAGAGTATGCCCCTGCGCTGCTCCACCTCATCGAGGAAGGTCTCCAGGTCCGTATCAGGGAACCTCAGGGCGGCCCTCCATGGCTCCGTCATTTTCCTCCCTCCTCTGCTGCGGGTCTTTCCGTGCGCGGGTTGCATCTTTTAAGACGCGGCGCGGCGTCATTCGGGCTTCGCGCGCTGATGATGCACATTTTACGCCACGCTCCCCGTGTTCCTCCCGGCCCCGATGCTAGCCCATTCCCTGGGCCAGAATCGGTCGCGATCGGGGCCGATTCGCGCCGTCGTGAAACTCGACGGAGTTCAGTACGGCGAGGTCTCTCCGGCGCGGCCTCAGAGAATTCCGCCCTGAGAATCCACCCCCTACATGTGGAAAACACCAGCTTATTGCCGACCCCAATCTCCAACAACTGATACATTTGGTATTGTGTGTCTGCTCACAAACACATTTTCCCCCATGGTGACAGAGCTCCTTTAAGTGCAGGCTCCATTTTGAGGCATATAATCCATCAGTGTAAAGCCTTAGGTGGCCATTATTCACGCTCGTAGGTTATTTATAATCTCCCCGTTGTGGCAGCTGCCACACACCCTGAGGTGAATCATTCGCCTCAGTCCTCAGCAAGAAGGGAAAACAACCCCAGCTCAAATGATTCGATATAAATTGGACAGAGCTCAACCGTCTGTCCTCATTCCAACATTCACTGGGCATAATGGAATCAATAGGACATTGGCACTTATCATTCCTGTCATTGAAATGCGAGGAACATTGCAATGGGGGAGGAGCCATTTGCTTCATGGAGCACAGTCCGCGTGATTGACGCTGCAGGCATCTGAAACTTGCTGCTTCATGCTCAGATCCTCAGTTCTTCAGATTATGAACTCACCCAATGTCATCCGATTTAACCTCGGCAGCTCCGCCGCACTCTCCTTACCTTAGAGAGAGCTGCCAGGCTCCACATCCTGGGCAAGTTGAAATTGAAAATCGCTTATTGTCACGAGTAGCCTTCAGTGAAGTTAATGTGAAAAGCCCCTAGTCGCCATATTCCGGCGCCTGTTCGGGGAGGCTGGCACGGGAATCGAACCGTGCTGCTAGCCTGCCTGGATCTGCTTTCAAAGCCAGCGGTTTAGCCCTGTGCTAACCCAGCCCCTTTAGTTGGCAGCTCATATATAACACTTCCCGCTAAAGCCCAACCTCGCTATTACTTTTGCCGTTGAAGTTTCAGTACATTTCCTTTCTTGTTCTTTGGCCAATTTCATGCAAATTGCTTTCTTCCTGAACATGAGGTTTTTTTTTGTTTTGCTAATCAAAGTGGAGGATATTACTGCTGTGAAATGGGATTGTTTCCATTTTACTGACAGCATCGTTCGCTCCCGCCTCAGTGACAGGTTTCAGCATGGTCACATTCATAATAAACCTCCTCCATCCTGCTTAAAAAGTGCATTTCCACCCAAACTGGTGGGTACCAGTGGGACCATTTCAAACATGCCACGCAGGAACCCTGTGAGTGACAGTATCAATTTAGCCCCATATTATTATTTTTTGGCTATATTTGTTTTCAGGATGTTCGCCTCACTGTGGGATCCCCCTTGATTGCCTGTCCCCAGTCACCCGGAGGGTACTGCGGTTCAACCGTGTCGGGTAGGTTTGAAGTCACGTGTAACCTTGACTGGGTAGCGGGGTCAGATTCCTGTGCCCGTGGGATATTGGTGAATCAGTTGGAACTAATGAAGATCCAGAAACTGTCATTGTCATTTTATCTGCCAGTCCAGTGTGTTAATATTTCTGTGGTGGTTTTGAGGTCACTTGATGGAATCCAAGCTCAGTTTACACTGAGATTTTCATCCGGGAAACAGAACTCATACAAGGTTCACAGCAAAGGGCATTGCTTGGATCGGAGAAAGATTGGATGTATTGTGGTCTCGATTGCAGTAATCTGGGCAGTTCTGGGCAGTGGGAAAGATCGAAAGTCCGGAATATTTGTGAGGAGATTGCAAAGAGGTGCAAAATCTACCAAGTAGTAATAATGATATCCTAATACTGTAAAGCAGTGTTTTTCAAACTTTTTTTCCCCTGGATCCACTTTTACCAATCGGTTGACCTTCAGGACCCACGCCAGCCAAACTTCACCACCCATGCCGGGTCACCTTCGCGACACGCCATTATTTCTTACCTACGTTCCCCCGCCAGGGCTGCATTGCACCTCATTTATATGGAAGCAGTTCCATGCAAAAATCTGCATGTTGAGCAGTTCCCAAGAGGTTCCTGCTATCGGGTTGCTGTTTTGAGTGGGCAGCCGAATAGTGAAGTCCACAATTGGCCACGCCGAGCCCCCCTCCCACCCCGCCCACAGCACAATTCACCTCTCCGCCCCAGATCCTTTGAGCCGCTAGTACGGGGTGAACCGACTTGCCCCTACCCCACAGAGACCCATCGAAATAAGAGACCCCCACAGACCCGCTAACTAAGAGACCAACCAAGAGACCGCCCAAATAAAGAGACCCTCTCCAGAGAACCCCAAAATAAAAGATCTCCTAAATCTAGAGACTCCCCACAGACCCTCCAAAAAATTGATCCCTGCAAGGAAGCGCCCGTGAAAGGAGACCCCTGTCAGGTATCTCCCTTGTGGAGCATCTCTTTATTTAAGGGATATCTGTGGAGGTCTCTATTTTTAGCGACATGTGTGGGTTCCTTATTTAGTGGTTTCCTTATTATCTGGGTGGCTCTTGATTTAAGGGGTTTCTGGTGGGTAGGTGGTGGGGGGTTTGGTGGGGTGGGATGGGCATATCTTGCATGGTGGGGGTAAGGGTAGCCCTCAGGTGGACTCTGGGGGCAACTCCCTTAAAGAATTACCCCCTTGGCCCACTGCTAGGTCCACCGCATCAGGACCTCGTTTGTCAGGACCATCAGTGATTCTCACCCATGTGATTCCCAGCCCAGAGTACCAGAGGTACACACTGTTGCTGTCACTCACACAACAGCATCAGGAATAATACATGTTGCTGGATAGACCAATCCTGGTTGTTTGTGATGATAAATATACCACCTGGGGAGTAAGCGATGCAACAAGGACTGCTGCAGGTGTAACAAAAATCCTTTTGTTGTGTCTCCAGATGGGCCAGCCATTTCCCCATCAGTGGCGGAGGGTGTGAATGTTTAATGTGGTTGATGGGGAGCCAATCAAGCAGGCTGCTTTGTCCTGGATGATGTTGAGCTTCTGGAGTGTTGTTGGAGCTGCACTCATCCAGGCATGTGGAGAGCATTCCATTACACTCCTGACTTGTATCTTGTTGAGGATGACCAGTCTTAGAACATAGAACATAGAACAGTACAGCACAGAACAGGCCCTTCGGCCCTCAATGTTGTGCCGAGCCATGATCACCCCACTTAAACCCACGTAACCCCGTAACCCAACAATCCCCCCCCATTAACCTTACACTACGGGCAATTTAGCATGGCCAATCCACCTAACCCGCACATCTTTGGACTGTGGGAGGAAACCGGAGCACCCGGAGGAAACCCACGCACACACGGGGAGGACGTGCAGACTCCACACAGACAGTGACCCAGCCGGGAATCGAACCTGGGACCCTGGAGCTGTGAAGCATTGATGCTAACCACCATGCTACCGTGAGGCCCCAAGGGGAGCCGCATGTGGGACTGACAAGACAATGGTGTATTGTACATGGTGATGAATAGAGAACTCTGGAGAGTGGTCGAGCTGAATGGACAGCTCCAGAGTGGGGATAGTGCTGAATAGACAGCTCGAGAATAAAGGTGGTGCTGAATGGAGAACTCCAGACTGAGGGTGGAACTGAATGGACAGCTCCAGAGTGGGGGATGGTGCTGAATAGACAGCGCCAGAGTGGGGGTGGTGCTGAATAGACAGCTCCAGAGTGAAGGTGGTGCTGAATGGAGAGCTCCAGAGTGACCGTTGTGCTGAATGGAGAGCTCCAGGGTGTGGGTGATGCCGAATGGACAGCTCAAGAGTGGGATGGTGCTGAATAGACAGCTCCAGAGTAGGGGTGGTGCTGAATAGACAGCTCCAGAGTGAAGGTGGTGCTGAATGGAGAGCTCCAGAGTGACCGTTGTGCTGAATGGAGAGCTCCAGGGTGTGGGTGATGCCGAATGGACAGCTCAAGAGTGGGATGGTGCTGAATAGACAGCTCCAGAGTGGGGATGGTGCTGAGTGGACACCTCCAGGGTGTGGCTGGTGCTGAATGGAAAACTCCAGAGTGGTGGGGGTGCTGAAGCTCCTAATTGTGTCAAACA
The DNA here is from genome assembly GCF_902713615.1 of Scyliorhinus canicula. Lineage (NCBI taxonomy): Eukaryota > Metazoa > Chordata > Chondrichthyes > Carcharhiniformes > Scyliorhinidae > Scyliorhinus > Scyliorhinus canicula. Next base: position 192,803,585 of record NC_052153.1, read on the forward strand.
GTGTACACAAGAAATACGAGCAGGATTAAGATATTTGACCTTCCACGCCTGTTCCCCCTCCCCATTCAAACTGACTCTAGTTTCAACTTCACTATCCTGTCAATCACCCATACCCTTGGCTGCTTTGTCTCAGTAATCTATCCAATTTAGCATTGAATATATTCATAGACCCAGCCTCCAGTGCTTGCTGAGGAAGAGAAAGAGTATTGAATGGAGCTCACCAAGAGTGTAGGTTGGAATAATTGACAATAACTGGATTGTAGGTGGTGCTGAATGGAAAGGTAATTTTATTGATATCACGTCTACCGTATTTTTAGATTTGGAAGATATTTCCTATTCCACTACCTAAATAGTGTTTCTTTATTTTCAGTCTTAGGTTATGTGTGTTGCTGGCAAGATCAATAACTTTTCTCTATTACTCTCTACCATACGTCTGGTTGCATCATCCATGTTCAGGAGTTGTCTTTAGTTAAAAGAAAAGAATATGAATTCTGTGGCAGATAACTCACCCCCGACTTCTCAGACTTCCCAATGGCTGTCACCATCTACAAGACATGAGCCAAGAGTGAGATGGAATACTCCCCACTTGCCTGTTTCTCACACTCAAGAAGCTCGATACCATCCCAAAACAGCCCATTTGATTATCACCCCACCCGCTACTTCAGACACTTGATCCCTCCACCACTATTGGACAGTGGCAGCCGTGTGTACCATCTACAAGATACACAGCAGGAACTCACCAAGGCCTCTTCAACAGCACCTTCCAGCCCCACCACCAAAGCACTACCAACTAGAAGGGCAAGGATAGCTGGTACATAGGAACGTCACCACCTGCAAGTTCCCCTCCAAACCACTCACCATCCTGACGTGTAAAAATATCAGCCATTCCTTCATTGCCAATGGGATAAAATCCTGGAACTCCCTCCCTAACAGCACTGTGGGTGTGCCAACACCACATGGACTGCAGAAGTTCAAGAAAGCAGATCATCACCATTTCTCAAGTGTAATTAGGGATGGGCAACAAATACTGGCCTAGTCAGCGAAGCCCACATAATAATAATAATAATCGCTTATTGTCACAAGTAGGCTTCAATGAAGTTACAGTGAAAAGCCCCGAGATGCCACATTCCGGCGCCTGTTCGGGGAGGCCAGTACGGGAATTTGAACCAGCTGCTGCTGGCCTTATTCTGCATTACACGCCAGCTGCTTAGCCCACTGTGCTAAACCAGCCCTAAACATCCCAGGAAAGAATAAACAATTAAGAGTTAGGAAATAATGTAGGTGGAATTAAGATATAGAGCATGTTAATTTATGAATTAGGAGTAGGATGGGCCATTCGGCCATTCCAGTTCTGTCTACCATTTCTGAACAGATTGTAACCTCAATCTCGTCTACTGCCAATAACCTTTCACCCCCTTGGTTCTCCAGAATCTATCTACCTCGGCCTTAATAATGTTTAAAGATTCTGCTTTCAACCCCCTTTGAGGGAGAGAGTTCCAAAGACTTCCAACTCTAAGAGTAAATTGACTAACCATCTCTATCCAAAATGGGCAACCCCGTATTTTTAAACTGTGACCCCTACTTCTAAATTCTCCCACAAGAGGGAACATCCTATCAACGTCCATCCTGTCAATGCTCCTCAGGACCTTGTATGTTTCAATCAAGATGTCTCTTACTCTTCTTCGGGCAGCACAAGTGGATAGCATGGTGATTTCACAGCGCCAGGGTCCCAGGTTCGATTCCCCGCTGGGTCACTGTCTGTGCGGAGTCTGCACGTTCTCCCCGTGTCTGCGTGGGTCTCCTCCGGGTGCTCCGGTTTCCGCCCACAGCCCAAAGACGTGCAGGTTAGGTGGATTGGCCATGCTAAACTGCCCTTAGTGTCCTAAAAGGTTAGGAGGAGTCATTGAGTTATGGGGATAGGGTGGAAGTGAGGGCTTAAGTGGGTCGGTGCAGACATGATGGGCCGAATGGCCTCCTCCTGAACTGTATGTATGTTCTATGTTCTGAACTCTAATGGTAGGAGATGTGAACGGTTGAAGGGCCTGTTCCTGTTTATATGTTCTTCGCGGAATCTAGCAATAACTATGTGTCTTTCACACAAGGCCAATTCAGGGTAGCTAAGAGTCAAACGCATTGCTTTAGTTGCAGAGATGGGGTAAGGACAGCAGCTTTGCATCTCTGAAGGACATTAATTTAACCAGTTAAATTTCTAATGGAGTCACATGACAGCCAGACGCAGGGTAAGGATGGCAGCCAGCTGCATTTTTATGTCAATCAACAATAGTTTCACAGCCACCGTTCATGAGGCTAACTTTCAATTCCAGATTATATTTATTGAATTAAAATTCCACCAGCTGCTATGGTGGGATTTGAACCCTTGTCCCCAGAGGCAGCAGTCTGGGTGCCTGGATTACTCACTCAGTGATGTTACCATTACACCCTTGTCTCCACTTCAGAATTCAACTTCACAACTGGATTAGTAAATGTATTATGTCTCTGGATTATAACGTAATTAACATAAACATTACCTTATTTGCCTCATTCACCCTCTTCGGTTTCAATAGCAGCGGTTAATATTCCACTGCTGATTATACTGTGCCATATAATCACATCACACTTGAATGATCTCCACTTGGAATAAGATGCACCTTTTTCACCAACTTCACAACCCAAACTAAGGCAGAGGGAAATTCTGGTGAATAATACAACTGTCGGATTCAAATTGGCAAACGTGGATGTATCTGAGAGCTGTATTAACAGTCAGGTCATTTCATTCCACTTCACAACATTTTCCCTTTCATTCCCCATCTTTTGTTTTACAAAATTCACAAAGAGGTTTCTGTAATGGCAGCAGTTCATTAAATCAAGAGACAGAGGCAGTTTAACTCTTAAGGGAATGGATTCTACACCATTTGTATTCTGTACGACCAAAACGTTCCTTTCTAATAAAATTTATTCTTCGGATGTGTGTGGGTGTTGCTGGTTAGCATTTATTTGTCATCCCATTTATTGACTCATCGACAGTGAAGGAATGGCAATGTATTTACAACTGTCTCTTACACACTCCCTCTCTGCCAGCAACCTTGTTTTGTATTTTAGATGTTTTTTGTTCCTGTTTTGGGTGAAATGGGGGAGATTACCCTTGATACCAAGGCAGAATTTAACCAAATGTGGCATCAAGGGTCCCTGGCAAAATTCAACCGAATTGGGATCAGAGAGAACACATTCCACTGGTTGGAGTCATACCTGGCACAAAGGAAGATGGCTGTGGTGGGTGGAGGTCATGGCCCAGATAGAGTATAACCACCTCTCCTTGACATTAACATCATTACCATCCCCCATCAGCATCTGGTGGGGGGTGGGGGGTGTCTGGAGAAGGTCAGATTTTCCACTGGGAGATTTAGGAATTTGGGTTAGAACCGTGCACTGTACTCCAGTTCCTTCTGGTCCTTTATCTCTCCGTGTGGGATTTGGACCAATCTGCTTCCAGCCCATTTCCCAGGTCAAGAGGATGTCTGGTTTGCTGGACTTACTTGGGATATTCTGTCCCTTCCACCCTCCATGGAACTCACAGCTACCGAGAATTAGGGAAACCCTGCGGTTTTCACAGGGAATAGTTAATCAATCGCAGAGAGCTCACTCGCCTTCCCAAAGAGGCCCGCTCGCTCCAATAGGGAGCAGGAAATCTTAAAAAATGAATTTCCCTTGCCCCCCTCGCCAGAACCTCCCCTCCAGCAACTTGACCTGGTTGCCAGGTTCTCTTCAGCAGATCAGAGTGGCCTGGGATCTAGGTGGGGCATCCAGGTTAGTATTCAGGCACGATGCCATGGCAATTGTACCGCTGGTGGAGGAGGTGAATGTAAGAATGTAAGAAATAGGAGCTGGAGTGGACCACTCGGCCCATCGAGCCTGCTCCACTATTCAATAGGATCATCGCCGATCTTGGCTTCAACTCCATTTTCCTGCCATATCCCTTCATTCCCCGAGACCCCGAAAAGCAACCAATCCCTGCCTTAGATATATTTACCGATGGAACATCCACGACCCTCTGGGGTGGAGAATTCAAAAGATTCACAACACTTTGAGTGAAGTTATTTGTCCTCAACACAGTCCTAAATCATCGACCCCCTTATCCTGACACTGTGCCCCGTGTTCTAGATTCCCCGACTAGTGGATTCAGTCTCTCAGTGTCCAGCCCATCAAACCCCTTCACAATGAAGTAAACATGACTGCAGTATTTACACAGGACCCGGTTACACCTCTCAGGGTCCTCACCCCCTTCCTCCCAGCTGTTATACTAATGCTGCTTAACTCATAACCCAATCAGCATTAGGGAACCATCAATCCCAGCCGGAGTAGTCCCATGCAGGGTTATGACAAGAATTAGCAAATTTCATTGAGATCGCCTCTCATTCTTCTAAACGGCGAAGAATATACACCCAATTTACCCAGCCCCTCACAGGACAATCCCCTCATCCGAGGGGCCAATCTAGTCAACCTTCGCTGTACCACCTCCAATGCAAATATATCATCTCTTAATGCGGAGACCAAAACTGTACAAGGCTCCAGATCTGGTCTCACCAAAACCCTGTACAATTGGAGCAAGATTTCTTTATCCCTGTACCCAATCCCTGTGCAGTGAGTGAAAAATGAAAATCACTTATTGTCACAAGTAGGCTTCAAATGAAGTTACTGTGAAAAGCCCCTAGTCACCACATTCCGGCGCCTGTTCGGGGAGGCTGGTACGGGAATTGAACCGTGCTGCAGGCCTGCCCTGGTCTGCTTTCAAAGCCAGCGATTTAGCCCAGTGTGCTAAACCAGCCCCTGTCATACTTGTCCAGGATGGTCTGAAACTTTGTCTTGTCCTGGTCTTCGGCGAAGTGAAAGAAGTTGAATATTTCCAAGGCGTGATCACCCGCTGTGGTGAGGAAAAGAGCTATCTTCCGTGCATCAGACGCACCATTGAGGTTGATGCTTCTACGTAAAGCTGAAATTTCTGCTTGAATGTCCGCCAGTTGGCACTGAGATTGACGAAGGTCCTGAGCTGGTGAGGAGCCGGAATCTTTTCCATTGTGCCGGTATACATTCGCTGGTCGTCACGGATCTTGCTGAGTTGAACAAACTAGATTGAACAGACTCCCGGTATCATGTTGTGTTATGTAATTTGGAATAACACGAGCTGCCACTTGATGCAGTTTTGAGTAAAAGATGCTCCAGACTTTGAAGTGAGTTCGATGCGTTTTATTGAACTATTAGCACAGTTCTCAATGAGTTCGACTCTCTGCTAATCTCAATGTAGTAACTCAGTCTAACTGAACCAGCCTTGCTCTAAGCCACGTGCTGGGTGTGATGCTGAGGATACATCCTGTCTCACTCTGTAGATGTTGGTCTGTGGAAAGAGGCGGGGTGTGAGTGTCTCATCCCTTTTATAGTGAGATACCACCCCTGAGTGTCCTGACTGCTCATTGGTCGTGTCCTATTCTATGTGCTCATTGGCTGCATGTTTGCATATCATGACAGTCTGCACTGTATCTTGCTGTGATTTTGTGATACTCTGACTTGGAGTGTAGTTAAGGTGGAATAAGAGAGCAGTTATTGCGTTGAGAAAAATCCTAATTAACCACCGTCACAAAGGACTGCTCAGTAAATGATTACCACCACTCGTGTACACAATAGCTCTGACAGCTTTGCTGGCTTCTCAATGACCAGTTGTACACAGTGCCCCTGCTTCATTGTCCTGGGAACATTGGCTGTGACCAAAATGAGTCATACTGTAGTTGAAACTGAGGACCGGAATAAAGCAGAAATGACTTCTGATTGCTTGCCGTATGATGAGATCTGCGAATGGTGACATGCGCCTGAAATCATTTCCAATAAAAAAGATTTGATTGCTCCCGAGGATTTGTCTGACATTAATTTTGTTTTGGTAGAATGTGAATCTATTACTTCTCATTTCCAATGGAATTATCTTCCCACCTCTCTAACTCGATCCGCACCATTCATTTGGTTGGTCTCCTCTCTTGAAGTGATGTTATATTCCCCACTTGAATAATTGAATGTGGTAAGTATTCACACGTCAAACATGCTCTTTATTGGCAGCGAGAGGCTGTCTTCCAACTTCGCAATTGTTCGTCTCGTCATGACCCCTGTTTCAGGTCAGCAGATAAAAAACTGTCAGCATAGTGACCATAGATTTTATTTTAGGGGCAATTGATCATGGCCAATCCTCCTAACCTGCACATCCTAGGACTGTGGGAGGAAACCGGAGTACCCGGAGGAAACCCACGCACCACACGGGGAGAATATGCAGACTCCGCACTGACAGTGACCCAACCAGGAATCGAACCTAGGACCCTGGAGCTGTGAGGCAACTGTGCTAACCACTGTGCAACCATGCTGCCCCATAGTGACCATAGATACTGCCACCTGCGACTGATCAATGCCATGTGTCAGGCTTTGGAATAAAACTGAAATCGCTGGCCCAGCGTTCCTGGCAGGATCTAAGGAAACAAAAACAGAGTTAACGTTTTAACTTCTTCATAACTTCTTCGGAACTTTTCTTTTTATTGTAAGTGGTGCTTCCTGCTGTCCCTGTGCGTCCGTGGTGAAGGCAGTGAAATGTCGAAGGTGGTGGATGGGGAGCCGATCGAGCAGGGCTGCTTTGTCCTGGATGGTGTTGAGCTCCTTGAGTGTTGCTGGAGCTGCACTCATCCAGGCAAGTGGAGAGTATTCCATCACACTCCTGACTTGTGCCTTGCAGATGGTGCACAGGCTTTGGCGAGTCAGGAGGTGAGTTACTCGTCACAGGATTCCCAGCCTCTGGCCTGCTCTGCTAGTCACAGTATTTATATCGCTAGCCCAGTTCAGTTTCTGATCAATGGTAACCCCTGGGGGGATAGTGGGGGATTCAGTGATGGTCATAACTGTCAAGGGGCAATCGATAGATACTTTTCAGGTGTGTGGAGAAGTTCCCACAACACCATTTGAGGAAGAGGGTTGTTTAATAATTTCACAAGATGTTGGCATCGCTGGTCAGGCCAAAATTTAATGCCCATCCTTAATTGCCCGTGAGAAGGTGGTGGTGAGCTGCCTTCTTTTTTTTAATATAAATTTAGAGTACCCATTTCATTTTTTCCAATTAAGGGGCAATTTAGCGTGGCCAATCCACCTACCCTGCACATCTTTGGGTTGTGGGGGTGAAACCCACTCAAACACGGGGAGAATGTGCAAACTCCGCACGGACAGTGACCCAGAGCCGGGATCGAACCTGGGACCTCGGTGCTGTGAGGCAGCAGTGCTAACCACTGCACCGACGTGTTGCCCCCTGTGAGCTGTCTTCTGGAACCTTTGCAGTCCGAGTGATGTAGGTACACCAACAGTGCTGTTAGGGAGGGAGTTCAAGGATTTTGCCCCAGTGACAGTGAAAGAACGACGATATATTTCCAAGTCAGGAGTGACTTTGAGGGGAACCTCCAGGTGGTGAGGCTCCCAGGTATCTGCTGCCCTGGTAGGTAGTTCGGGTCATAGGTTTGAGAGGTGCTGCGAAGATTATATTATCACAGCGAATTTGGTTTAGACCATGGTTAATCCACATCATAATTCCATTGACCTGCCTTTGGTCTTGTAACTCTGAGTGTACCTCACCCACCAAAAGCAGTCAGACTCAAGTTTTGAGTCTTCAATTTGCTGTCAATCTCACCAGTTTTTGAGGGAGAAAGGGAGAGTGCGCGTCTCAATCAAACAGCAGTGATAGTGAAGCACTGTGGGAGACCCCGAGGTGGTGAAATGCACCATGTAACTACAAACCTTTCTTTAGTTCATAGAGTCATATAATCATAAAGTTTTACAGCACGAAAACAGGCCCTTTGGCCCAGCTTGTCCTTGACGTCCAGTTATTACCACATTGCCCGCATTTGGCCTGTATCCCTCTATAGCCGGTTTTCCCTTATAACTGCCGAAATGCTGTTTAAAAGAGCCTCTGGCAGCTGGTTCCAGGTATCATTCATGTTTGTTTCTGTTTATAAGGTGCAGCATGGCTGCTGATCAAACAGTCGCCACCGTTCCTAATAGCTGTACAGACAGATTGGGTCAAGTCTTTGTTAAACATTCAGGTCCAACTCGCTGCTCCAGAAAAATCCTTCTCCAACTTGTTTTCACCAAGGCAGTGCCCCTTTAAGGAAACTGGCAGAATTCCTGAAAGTCCACTGTTGTAGCTGGGATAATGGGTCTTAATGACTTTAATGATGTTGATAATTTGAGAGTTAAGAGCACTAATAGAAGATAACGATTGTCTGGAACAGGCAGCTATTATAATGCTCTCACAGATACCTTGTTTGATGGTTTGAGATCATTGACAGGGGTTCATACCTCACTGCTGTGTGAAGCGCAGGAGGGAAAGAAAGGAGGTAAATGAAGAGGGAGAGACTGCAATCCAACACTCCAATCAGGAAAGGTAATTACCTGTTGCGAAGCAACGGCTCTTTCTCCGACTCCCGCACATGATTATCCCTCTCGGAGCCATCAAATGCCTCACCGCCACTATCACTTCCTCTAATCACCAGGAGCCATTCCTTCCTCATACAAACCAGGCCAGATTCACCGGAAATGTTTCAAAGTGTGGTAGCGAATGGGAACTGCCCCGAGTTTGCTGATGGTCAGCACAACGAGGCGGGCACCGCAAGTCAGCGTTAATTGGTCCACTCAAGGAGGGGGCTTCACACTGCAAATCATGGCTCGGCAGACGATTCGCTGGGACCGTGCACGCCCCACAACCCCTCCCCAGGTCGAGCAGCACTGAAACGGAACCTGCACAGCCAACCCCACTCAGCTCACGGAGCTGAGATGACCGACCCCACGATTTGGGGATGCAGACCTAGGGAGGGGGGGAGGGGTCCAGGAGGGTCAGCCACAGGGCAGCCAGCAGCCATTGCAAGCTGGGAGGAAGTGGCAGAGGCCCTCAGCTCGGGAAGCGTGACCAGGAGGACCGGCACCTAGTGACACGAGGCCAACGACTTCCACCAGGCAACTCATATGAGTTGCCCCCCCCCCCCCCCCCCCCGGAATGTGCCTGTCACTGCCCCCGCCCCGTGCCGTACCCTGGCCCACCAGTCCCCAAACCCACATTCCGACCCCACGCGAACCACCCCCCCTCACCCAAGCCCCATCCCCCAAACTCCCCTCCCCAAAACCTTCTCTTTCCCCCCCCCCCCAACACTGTGAATCACTGATGACATGCATGTCATCCATTAGCCCCTGGACCTGGGGCATCCCAGCGATGGTAGAGAATCCGGCTGCCCGGGCATCTTGATAGGCTTGGTCCATATCAAAGTTTATATAGTTTGCCTCCCGAGCAAACAGGACATCCGTGACCTCTCGGATGCCCTTGTTAATAATAATAATCTTTAATAGTATCACAAGGAGGCTTACATTACACTGCAATGAAGTTACTGTGCTGTCCGTCATTTACTCGAAAGACCAGCGAGCTTGTACGTCCTGGGACGTCGCGGGCCTCCCGCTCTGGGTCTCGCTCCTGGTCTGATGGGCGGCTGGGTATGGGGCGGGACCCTGCACATGGGCCGCCGCCTCGAGCATCTGGTGCTGTCACCACCTCCTCTGGCGTCTGGCCGCCTGGCCTGGCAGCAGCAGCACGAGGGCAAGTTCAGCGGGGGGGGGGGGGGGGTCCAAAATATTGTCCGTACTGTTCGATATCTGTAAATGATGCTACATGAAATGAATAAAAATCACTTATTGTCACGAGTAGGCTTCAAATTAAGTTACTGTGAAAAGCCCCTAGTCGCCACATTCCAGCGCCTGTTCGGGGAGGCTGGTACGGGAATCAAACCGTGCTGCTGGCCTGCTTGGTCTGCTTTCAAAGCCAGTGATTTAGCCCTGTGCTAAACAGCCCCTAGACAGGAATCCACTTGGGTTGTGTGAAGTGCTCATTTAACCACAATTGCAAATTCCTTCTTTAGCAATGGCCTTCGGCCGCTTCGGCAGTTGGTGGGAGATTATGGATGTTTAGTGGGGGCAGATGGGCAGGGACCAGTGTTGCCCCCGGAACACTGGTACACCTGATCCAGGGGTTGGCATGGAGGACTCATGCATGATTGCTCCCACAGCAGAGAACCCCCCCCCCAACCCCAAGCTCCCATACCCCCAACCCTCCCATCTCAGTCCATCCCATCAGAAACTGGACCCCACGGTTGACAGCACCCCCCCCCCCCCGCCCCCAAGCACGGGGGGGCAGCAAGCCCAAAGCCCCCCCGTCTCTTTGCCTGTGAGCAAAGATGGCTACTCACCTCCTCGGCTCCCCACAGCACCCCTTCCACATAGCCTCACATTTAGAAAAAGCAGTACTACTCGGGGCCAGTGTGGCCACTTGCTGGGGAGCCAGTTGGATATGGGGTGGCTCCCATTAATTGTATGGAAATCGGTCTTAAGGGCTGATTACAGGTTTCTCGTGGTGGGATCCCGTTTCCGTCGACAGGGGCAGGCTGCTTGCATCGCAAATGGTTTGGCGCCCAGCGTGGTTCTCACTTTTGTCCTCTCCCGCTATTTACTGGCCTGGTCGCGCTCTCACCCGAGCGCAACGAGGCCACTGAATCGTGACAGATGTGTGGCAGTGTCCTCCTATTCCACTTCATCTAATGGGCAGCACGGTAGCACAGCGGTTAGCACTGTTCCTTCACAGCTCCAGGGTCCCAGGTTCGATTCCCGGCTTGGGTCACTGTCTGTGCGGAGTCTGCACGTTCTCCCCGTGCCTGCGTGGGTTTCCTCCGGGTGCTCCGGTTTCCTCCCACAAGTCCCGAAAGACGTGCTGTTAGGTGAATTGGACATTCTGAATTCTCCCTCCGTGTACCCGAACAGATGCCGGAATCACGGTAACCTCATTTCAGTGTTAACATAAGCCTACTTGTGACAATAAAGATTTTTCAAAAAATTTAAAAATTGCCACCTTAAATTGCGAGGCATAATTAGGTGCCACCAACACAGGTGCGGTGGTTAACACAATTTTCAGATTGTCAAATACCTCCTGACGTCCAACAGAATTTCCGAATCCAATTAATTCACAGCACAACCCCTAACTCCTCCCCTGACCAACACCCCGTGGGCCTTTTCTCCCACCCTGGACGTAGAATCAATGAAAAACGGCAAGACTGCCTGGTCGATTTGCCTTGGCGCCGTGCTTTTAAACGTGCATGAACCACTCAAATTCACTGTTACTTGCTCTGGAATGAACCTTTGAACTGTCACTGGGCACAGTTCTGAATTACCCGCGTGTCCTCCAAATGAACTGTCGCGGGGCGGAGCGATAATGTCGGGACCCCCTCACAACGTCTTTATGCCCCATTTTGTGAACCGTTCGTGTATACTGTGTGCCCGCTCAGTCAGCGCTGAACTCTGACCTCAATCACTCCTTCACAGAAGCTGGAAATCTGGAGCTTCTCCCTCAAAAAGCTCTTTGACAAAGGTGTTAAGGGTTTTTTTAAAATTAATTTACGGGATGTGGTTAGGGCCAACATTTATTGCCCATCCCTAGTTGCCCTTGGGAAAGTGGTGGTGAGCTGCCTTAGACAGCGAAGGCAGATAGATGGAATTCTAGCAGCAGATCGGCCTTGATCGAATTAAATGGTGGGTCAGGCTGGTGGGGCTGAATGGACTCCTCCAGTTCCAATGTTGTGATTGGGGGAGGAATGTTGTCCCGGCAAGCTTAACTCACAGCTGCCCCAGAACGGGCAGAATTCCAACTGCCCCTCTAGTGGCACGGTACTCTGAAGGCACTGGAAGCTACTGGAAGTCAAACTCACCAATCAGTCAGCATTAATGTTAATAGGTCACGGATCCCATGTCGCGTCATGCTGATGAATAAGCCTGTGTCCATAATCCTCTTACCCAACGAAAAAGAGCAGGTGAAGAAGGCACATGCTTCGAGGTTCCAGTGTGATAAGCAGACTGATTCCTGGGATGGTGGGACTGTGCTATGGGGAAAGATTGAGGAACCTGGGCCTGTATTCCTTCGGGTTTAGCTGCAGGGAAGATGCAGGAAGGATGTTCCCCCCTGGCTGGGGAATCAGGAACCAGGAGGCACAGTCTCGGAAGAAGGTCATGGTCATTTAGGAGTGAGATGCGGAGGCTGGAGAGTCTTTGGGATTCTCAACCCCAGAGGGCCCTGGAAGCTCAGTCGCTGAGCATGTTCAAGATAGATTTCAATTAAACACTAAAGATATCAAGGGATATGGGGGTAGTGTGGGAAAATCGCATTAAATAGAAGATCAACCATGATCTTGTTGAATGGCAGGTCAGGCTCGAGGGGCCGAATGGCTTTCTCCTGCTCCTATGTTCCGATGTAATATGTGCCTGTAACACAGAGAGTGACCCTACTCTAGGGCTCCAATGCTCATCTGCATATTTTATTATTAAAGCTGAGTCCCTCAACACAGGAATATTCATTCAACATAGCTTCATAGGCAGCAGCTTTTCAATATTGGAAATGTGAAGGTTCTGCACATCATTATCAGAATTCAAAATCAGCATCTCTTACTGTTCACTTTCAGTCAAACCTCATCTATACTGTCCCCATCAAACAGTCCCAGGACAGGTACAGCACAGGGTTAGATACAGAGTAAAGCTACCTCTACACTGTCCCCATCAAACACTCCCAGCACAGGTACAGCATGGGGTCAGATACAGAGTAAAGCTCCCTCTACACTGTCCCCATCAAACACTCCCAGCACAGGTACAGCATGGGGTCAGATACAGAGTAAAGCTCCCTCTACACTGTCCCCATCAAACACTCCCAGCACAGGTACAGCATGGGGTTAGATACAGAGTAACGCTCCCTCTACACTGTCCCCATCAAACACTCCCAGGACAGGTACAGCACGGGGTTAGATACAGAGAAAAGCTCCCTCTACACTGTCCCCATCAAACATTCCCAGGCCAGGTACAGCACAGGGTTAGATACAGAGAAAAGCTCCCTCTACACTGTCCCCATCAAACATTCCCAGGCCAGGTACAGCACAGGGTTAGATACAGAGAAAAGCTCCCTCTACACTGTCCCCATCAAACACTCCCAGGACAGGTACAGCACAGGGTTAGATACAGAGTATAGCTCCCTCTACACCAGGGGTGGGCAAACTACGGCCCGCGGGCCGCATGCGGCCCGCCAAAGGTATTTCTGCGGCCCACCAAGTCATTAAAAAAAACAATTTAAAAAAAAAAAATTTTTTTTTAAGGTTAATGGGGGGGGGGGCTGTTGGGTTACTTACTGGTATAGGGTGGATACGTTGACTTGAGTAGGGTGATCATTGCTCGGCACAACGTCGAGGGCCGAAGGGCCTGTTCTGTGCTGTACTGTTCTATGTTCTATATGAGGCACCCAGAATCATAACCGGGTGAAGTAATTATTTTACTTAATATACTATGCGGCCCTTTCTGAATTGTGAATTTCTGAATGTGGCCCTTGCACGGAAACGTTTGCCCACCCCTGCTCTACACTGTCCCCATCAAACATTCCCAGGACAGGTACAGCACGGCGTTAGATAGAAACTAAAGCTCCCTCTACACTGTCCCCATCAAACACTCCCAGGACAGGTACAGCACAGGGTTAGATACAGAGTATAGCTCCCTCTACACCAGGGGTGGGCAAACTACGGCCCGCGGGCCGCATGGGGCCCGCCAAAGGTATTTCTGCGGCCCACCAAGTCATTAAAAAAAACAATTTAAAAAAAAAAATTTTTTTTTTAAGGTTAATGGGGGGGGGGGGGGGGGGGGGGCTGTTGGGTTACTTACTGGTATAGGGTGGATACGTTGACTTGAGTAGGGTGATCATTGCTCGGCACAACGTCGAGGGCCGAAGGGCCTGTTCTGTGCTGTACTGTTCTATGTTCTATATGAGGCACCCAGAATCATAACCGGGTGAAGTAATTATTTTACTTAATATACTATGCGGCCCTTTCTGAATTGTGAATTTCTGAATGTGGCCCTTGCCCGGAAAAGTTTGCCCACCCCTGCTCTACACTGTCCCCATCAAACATTCCCAGGACAGGTACAACACGGGGTTAGATAAAGAGTAAAGCTCCCTCTATACTGTCCCCATCAAACACTCCCAGGACAGGTACAGCACGGCGTTAGATAGAAACTAAAGCTCCCTCTACACTGTCCCCATCAAACACTCTCAGGACAGGTACAGTGCGGGGTTAGATATTGAATAAAGCTCCCTCTACACTGTCCCCATCAAACATTCCCAGGACAGATACAGCATGGGGTTAGATACAGTGTAAAGGTCCCTCTACACTGTCCCCATCAAACACTCCCAGCACAGGTACAGCATGGGGTTAGATATAGAGTAAAGCTCCCTCTACACTGTCCCCATCAAACACTCCCAGGACAGGTACAGCACGGGGTTAGATACAGAGTAAAGTTCCCTCTATGCTGTCCCCATCAAACACTCCTAGGACAGGTACAGCACGGGGTTATATACAGAGTAAAGCTCCCTCTACACTGTCCCCATGAAACACTTCCAGGACAGGTACAGCACAGGGTTAGATACAGAGTAAAGCTCCCTCTACACTGTCCCCATCAAACACTCCCAGGACAGGTACAGCACGGCGTTAGATACAAACTAAAGCTCCCTCTACACTGTCCCCATCAAACACTCTCAGGACAGGTACAGTACGGGGTTAGATATTGAATAAAGCTCCCTCTACACTGCCCCCATCAAACACTCCCAGGACAGGTACAGCACGGGGTTAGATACAGAGTAAAGCTCCCTCTACACTGTCCCCATCAAACACTCCCAGGACAGGTACAGCACGGAGTTAGATACAGAGTAAAGCTCCCTCTACACTGTCCCCATCAAACACTCCTACGACAGGTACAGCACGGGGTTAGATACAGAGTAAAGCTCCCTCTACACTGTCCCCATCAAACACTCCCAGGACAGGTGCAGCACGGAGTTAGATACAGAGTAAAGCTCCCTCTACACTGTCCCCATCAAACACTCCCACGACAGGTACAGCACGGCGTTAGATACAGAGTAAAGCTCCCTCTACACTGTCCCCATCAAACACTCCCAGGACAGGTACAGCACGGGGTTAGATACAGAGTAAAGCTCCCTCTACACTGTCCCCATCAAACACTCCCAGGACAGATACAGCACGGGGTTAGATACAGAGTAAAGCTGCCTCTACACTGTCCCCATCAAACACTCCCAGGACAGGTGCAGCACGGGGTTAGATACAGAGTAAAGCTCCCTCTACACTGTCCCCATCAAACACTCCCAGGACAGGTACAGCACGGCGTTAGATACAAACTAAAGCTCCCTCTACACTGTCCCCATCAAACACTCTCAGGACAGGTACAGTACGGGGTTAGGTATTGAATAAAGCTCCCTCTACACTGCCCCCATCAAACACTGCCAGGACAGGTACAGCACGGGGTTAGATACAGAGTAAAGCTCCCTCTACACTGTCCCCATCAAACACTCCCAGGACAGGTACAGCACGGAGTTAGATACAGAGTAAAGCTCCCTCTACACTGTCCCCATCAAACACTCCTACGACAGGTACAGCACGGGGTTAGATACAGAGTAAAGCTCCCTCTACACTGTCCCCATCAAACACTCCCAGGACAGGTGCAGCACGGAGTTAGATACAGAGTAAAGCTCCCTCTACACTGTCCCCATCAAACACTCCCACGACAGGTACAGCACGGCGTTAGATACAGAGTAAAGCTCCCTCTACACTGTCCCCATCAAACACTCCCAGGACAGGTACAGCACGGGGTTAGATACAGAGTAAAGCTCCCTCTACACTGTCCCCATCAAACACTCCCAGGACAGATACAGCACGGGGTTAGATACAGAGTAAAGCTGCCTCTACACTGTCCCCATCAAACACTCCCAGGACAGGTACAGCACGGGGTTAGATACAGAGTAAAGCTCCCTCTACACTGTCCCCATCAAACACTCCCAGGACAGGTACAGCACGGGGTTAGATACAGCGTAAAGCTCCCTCTACACTGTCCCCATCAAACACTCCCAGGGCAGGTACAGCACGGGGTTAGATACAGAGTAAAAGCTCCCTCTACACTGTCCCCGTCAAACACTTCCAGAGTGGGTACAGCATCCTGTGAGTTTTGGAGTAGATTTATTACTGTAATATCAGTGTTTGAGTTACAATGCCAGTCCTGAATCTGTCCCTAAATTAGGTCTATATTTATTACTGTAATAAGTTTTTTTCTGTGCAGTAATGAATCTATCCCCGGTTGGTTAACTAGGTTTACTACTGTAACATTTCTATTTCCTTCAGTTTATTATCCCAGTCAGAAATCTGTCCCTGATATTTGGAGATGTATCACTGTAATAACATTTGTTCCAGGGTCACTCTGTGAGGTGAACGCAGGAAATGACTGGTTTTCCCCCCCGGATGAGCAGCAGGGTAGCATGGTGGTTAGCATAAATGCTTCACAGCTCCAGGGTCCCAGGTTCGATTCCCGGCTGGGTCACTGTCTGTGCGGAGTCTGCATGTCCTCCCCGTGTGTGCGTGGGTTTCCTCCGGGTGCTCCGGTTTCCTCCCACAGTCCAAAGATGTGCGGGTTAGGTGGATTGGCCATGCTAAATTGCCCGTAGTGTCCTAAAAAGTAAGGTTAAGGGGGGGGTTGTTGGGTTACGGGTATAGGGTGGATATGTGGGTTTGAGTAGGGTGATCATTGCTCGGCACAACATCGAGGGCCGAAGGGCCTGTTCTGTGCTGTACTGTTCTATGTTCTATGTTCTATGGATGTTTTGGCAATCCATGGATTGCTGTAGACTGAAATATTTCCAATCGGGGCCTCAGTGGTAATAGATTCTGGTGATCCTGATAAGATGAGGTGATGCAGAACAAAGAGATCGAGGGGTACAAGTTCAGGGCTCCTTGAAGGTGGAGTGACAGGTGGACAGGGTGGTGAAGAAGGCATTCAGCATGCTAGGCTTTATTGGTCAGAGTATTGAATACAGGAGTTGGGACGTCTTGTTGCAGTTGTTCAAGACATTGGTAAGGCCACTAATGGAATGCTGTGTTCTGGTCACCCTATTATAAACTAGAAAGAGTGCAGAAGAGATTTACAACGATGCCAGCAGGACTTGATGGTTTGAGTTATAAGGAGAGGAAGGATAGACTGGGACTTTTTACCCTGGAGCGTAGGAGGCTTCGGGGTGATCTTATAGAGATCTATGAAATAATGAGGAGCATGGATAAGGTAGATAGTCAACATCTTTTCCCAAAGGTAGAGGAGTCTAGAACTAGAGGGCAGAGGTTTAAGATGAGAGGGGAGAGATACAAAAGAGACCAGAGGGGAAATTGTTTCACACAGAGGGTGGTAGCATCTGGAACGGGCTGCCAGAGACAGTGGGAGAGGTGGGTACAATTTTGTCCTTTAAAAAACAGTTAGACAGTTCCACGGGCAGGGAGGGTATAGAGGGATATGGGCCCAATGCGGGCAAATGGGACTAGCTTAGTGATAGAAACTGGACGGCATGGACAAACTGGGCCGAAGGGCCTGTTTCCAGGCTGTAACCATCTATGACTCTAAGATTCTATAATGATCTCAGCAACGTGAAGTGACGATCAGTTTAGATCACAGCACACACGATGAATCGCGAAAAACTCTCAGCCAGTTCCCGAACAAATACTAATAAATCACATCGCGGTAGCACAGGTCGCACCTGAGTAATGCTGAAAGAGAGGTGCGTTTTGTATAATTCAGTCATGGCATGTGGCAGTCGCTGGCTGGGCCAGCATTTATTATCCATCCCAGAGGGCTTTTGAGAGTCAAACCTTGCTGTGGGTCTGGAGTCACATGTGGGCCAGACCAGGTAAGGACGGCAGATTCCCTTCCCTGAACCAGACGGGTTTTTATGACATTATCGTCATTCAACATTTAATTCCAGATTTGTTTTATTGAATTCAAATTTCACCATCTGCAGTGGCGGGATTCGAACCTGGGTCCCCAGCGCATGACTTGGGTCCCTGGAGTACTAGTCCAGCACCAATACCACTATGCCACTGTCTCCACTAAGCTGCCCTCAAAGCTTTTCATCTCGCACTCATCAGATCAATTCACAAGAATACAAAATCTCAGAGGGAACAACAAGTTGTACTGCATGAAAAACATAGAAAATAGGAACAAGAGGAGGCCATTCGGCCCTTTGAGCCTGCTCCGCCATTTATTATGATCATGGCTGATCATCGAACCCTGATCCCACCTTCACCCGATATCATTTAATCCCCTTCACCCTCAGTGCGATATCTAACTGCTTCTTGAAAACATACAATGTTTTTCCCTCAACTACATCCTGTGGTAACAAATTCCACAGGCCGACCACTCTCTGGGTGAAGAAATTTCTCCTCATCTCTGTCCTAAATGGTCTACCCCGTATCCTCAGACTGTGACCCCTGGTTCTGGACACACCCACCATCGGGAACATCCTTCCTGCCTCTACCCTGTCCAGTCCTGTTAGATTTGTTTAGGTTTCTATGCGATCCCCCCTCATTCTTCTGAACTCCAGCGAATACAATCCTCACCAATTCAATGTCTCCTCGTACATAAATCCTTCTATCCCAGGAATCAGTCTGGTAAACCTTCTCGGCACTCCCTCTGGAGGATGAACATCCTTCCTCAGATGAGGAGACCAAACTGATTGGTTGCTGAAAGGATGCTGATTGGTTGGCAAATGGACTCTGATTGAATGCGCCAGGAAACAGTGAATTGCAAACATTTATTTAAATCCAAAGCAGGCGTGTCGACTCTTATTAGTCAATGTGTTGCCTTGGGGAATGAACCAGGGAATGGCTGATCTCTAAGCTATTGTTTAGTTGAAAAAAGTGCAATATGTGGACATGCTCCTCCTGTCAGCAAAGGACAGGACCCTGTGTGTGAATACAGAATCACAGAATCCCTACAGTGCAGAAGGAGGCCATTTGGCCCATCAAGTCTGCACCAACCCTTGGTAAGTGCATCCTTCTTAAACCCACACCACCACCCTATTACCAAGGAACCCCACCTAACTTTTTGGACACTCAGGGCAATTTACCATGGCCAATCCACCTAACCTGCACATCTTTGGACTGTGGGAGGAAACCGGAGCACCCGGAGGAAACACACGCAGCCAAGGGGAGAAAGTGTCTCCCCACAGACAGTCACCAGAGGCAGGAATTGACCCGGGTCCCTAGCGCTGTGAGGCAGCAGCGCTAACCAATCTGGCACCATGCTGCCCTAAATACATGTAGCTTCGAGCACGTATAAACGAGTCGCACTGTGAACCTCACTGATAATCCTAAATTGTTGGTAGGCGTAATTGTTAGCTCAATCATGATTGTTGAGTGAGTGTTGCCCAATTGTGGAATCACATCTAATGTTGGGCACTATTTTGAGTTTTGCAAGCATGGGCTGGTTGGATAGAGTCTTGCCCGTGGTAAAGAATTGCTGTAACATGCTGTTTGATCTGATTCGCCATCTGTCCGGCCTACATTCCGAGCGTCACACAGGCACTGAAACTCATACACCACATCATTCAATTGTGTGATGGGCAGAACAAATGTTTGGCTTGGTGGGAGCACCCTATTAGTGTGAAATGCTGCTCCTGTTGCTGGAGTCACAGAGTTGACAGCACAGAAAGGGGCCCTTTGGTCCACCGTGCCTGCACCGGCCTACTAGCAGCATGAAGCAGCTAGCTCCACCTGTTGCTCGAATGTTTTGCGGTACCTTGCTCTTCCAGTGTAACCTGAGGTAGGCCAAGTGCTTTTCGGAGGGGAACGTGACGGCCTTAGGCCTGTTTGTGCGATATACAGAGCAAAAGGATCTGACCAGGGTCACCGTTAGCCTGCAGGATGCCTTTGATGCACCTATTTCAGCATCAACTTTGCAGAGTGAACAAATGGCACGGGCCCTGTTTACGAGGTAGCCAATCAGAACAACCTTCTGCCGTGCAGAACTCCAAAAACCCCAACAAGTGTATTGATCACTGAAAGCAGCTTTTTGCACAGCGTGGGAGGGTGAGCTGTGAGGAGGATGCAGAGATGCTTCACTGGGATTTGGACGGGCTGAGTGAGTGGGCACAAGCATGGCAGAGACAGTATAATGTGGATAAATGTGAGGTTATCCACTTCGGGAGCAAAAATAGGAAGGCAGATTATTATTTGAATGGGTGTAAATTGAGAGAGGTGGCTACTCAGCGAGACCTTGGTGTCCTCGTGCATCAGTCGCTGAAAGAAAGCGTGCAGGTACAGCAGGCAGTAAAGAAGGCAAATGGTATGAAGGCAATTAGGGATGGGCAATAAACACTGACCCAGCCAGTGACACCCACATCCCATGAACATATAAAAAGAAGTAAATGGCCTTCATAGCAAGAGGAGTTGAGTATAGGAATAGAGATATTTTACTGCAATTGTATAGGGCATTGGTGAGGCTACACCTGGAATATTGTGAGCAGTTTTGATGTCCTATCTGAGGAAGGATGTTCTTGCTATGGAGGGAGTGCAGTGAAGGTTTACCAGACTGATCCCTGGGATGGCGAGACTGTCATATGGGGAGAGATTGACGAGGTTGGGATTATATTCATTGGAGTTTAGAAGGATGAGGGGGATCTCGTAGAAATTTATAAAAGTTTGACAGGATCAGACAGGGTAGATTCAGAAAGAATGCAGGGGGCGTCCAGTACTAGGGGTAATAGCTCGAGGATAATGGGTATTAGGACTGAGATGAGGAGAAATTTCTTCACCCAGAGAGAGGTGAATCTGTGGAATTCACTCCCACAGACAGTAGTTGAGGCCAAAACGTTGTGTAATTTCAAGAAGGAATTAGATACCGCTCTTGGGGTTAATGGGATCATGGGATATGGAGGAAGGCGGGATCAGGGTATTGAACTTGATGATCAGCTATGATCGTAGTGAATGGCGGAGTAGGCTCGAAAGGCCTGCTCCTATTTTCATAGAATCATAGAATTTACAGTGCAGGAGGAGGCCATTCAGCCCATCGAGTCTGCACCGGCTCTTTGAAAGAGCATCCTATCCAAAACCATGCCGCCACCCTATCCCCATAACCCATTAACCCCACCCAACACTAAGGGCAATTTTGGACACTAGGGGCAATTTAGCATGACCAATCCACCTAACCTGCACATCTTTGGACCGTGGGAGGAAACCGGAGCACTCGGAGGAAACCCACGCACACACATAGGGAGGACGTGCAGACTCCGCACAGACAGTGACCCAAGCCGGGAATCGAACCTGGGACCCTGGAGCGGTGAAGCAATTGTGCTAACCACTATGCGGCCTTGCTGGGCTCCTCCATCATTGGGTGAGACACTATTAAAATGTAGGGATTGTTGGACCAGATCAATGTGGTCAACTCTTAAATGCCGTCAGGGATGGGCAATAAATGCTGGCCCATTTCGATGTATGTATGTATATAGTAGGTGGAGAACCCTTGGCAGATTTCTTAACTAGTGCGTCAAGGGAAGGGAGTTCACTTGACTGCTTCATTGCGAGGGTACATTTGAATGCAGGATGGAGCCCATTAGCACATGCAAAGTGGAATGAATCTGTTTTAATCAGCGTAAAATGAAAACCTTCGAGAGCATGCTTCAACATTCCGGAATAATAAATACAGGATTAAGGCCTGCGCAGGAATTCTATAATCTTCAGAAAGCCGGAGCCAATTTGCAAACCTTTATCCTGCGATTCATTAATAATTCATGAAGTAATTCAAAGCAGTGAGAAGGAACAGATGGTGAGCCGGTATCACACACATCCCACTAGAGCACGATTTAGACACACAAATAGTCCCCTTGCTCAAGGTGAAGTTGAGAAACAGATTGGGCAAATTCAAACAGGGATTCAAAACTAATTAGATAATGTTGCTTAAATACCGTGTTTGATCCAGAGGTTTTGCTTAATGGAACCGAATGGGAAAATCCATCGTGTGTGGCGAGCAGGGAAAGGAGTCAAATCATTGGAATTCTATATAATGTAGGGGCTACAAAACAAAGCCGAGGAGAATCTCAGTCAGCAGCGCACCCCGCCCCGATGAACTAAATTCATTCTGTGCTCGTTTCGAGCAGGAAACCATCAAACCGCTGTCGAGTGCCCCAGCAGCACCGGACATTCCCATCACAGCTTCCGAAGTCTGATCGGCTTCCCTGAAAGTGAACCCTCAGAAAGCAATATGTCCTGATGGAGGTCCCTGGTCGCGCACTCAGATCCTGCACGGACCAATCGGCAGGTGTGTTCGCGGACATCTTCAATCTCTCCCTACTCCGTTCCGAGGTCCCCACCTGCTTCACGAAGATCACCATCATAACCGGTGCCAAAGTAGAACCAAGCAACGTGCCTCAATGGCTACCGTCCGGAGGCCTTGACATCGATTGTAATGAAGGGCTTTGAGAGGTTGGTCATGAGATACGTCAACTCCATACTCCCAGAATGCCTTGATCCACTGCAATTCGCATACCTCCACAACCGGTCCACAGCAGATGCCATCTCTCTGGCCCTACACTCATCCCTGGAGCATCCCGACAACAAGGACTCCTACATCAGACTCCTTCAACACCATAATCCCAGCCAAGCTCATATCAAAACTCCAAAACCTAGGACTTGGCTCCTCCCTCTGCAACTGCATCCTGGACTTCCTGACCCATTGACCACAATCAGTAAGGATAAACAACAACATCTCCTCCACGACAGTCTTCAGTACCGGGGCCCCGCAAGGCTGCGTACTTAGCTCCCACTATATTCCCTATATTCAAATGACTGCGTGGCAAATTTTGGCTCAAACTCGATCTACAGGTTTGCTGATGACACAACCATAGTGGGTCGGACCTCGAACAACGATGAGTCAGGGTACAGGAAGGACATAGAGAACCTAGTGGTGTAATGCCAACAATTTCTCCCTCAACTTCAGCAAAACTAAGGAGCTGGTGATTGACTTCAGGAAGTAAAGTATCGTGCACACCCCTGTCTGCATCAATGGGGCCGAGGTGGAGACGGTTGACAGCTTCAAATTCCTAGGTGTGAATATCACCAAAAATCTATCCTGGTCCACCCACATCGACGCTACAACCAAGAAAGTACAACAGCACCTATACTTCCTCAGGAAACTAAGGAAATTCGGCAAGTCCACATTAACTCTTACCAACTTTTACAGATGCACCATAGAAAGCATCCAATCGGGCTGCATCACAGCCTGGTATGGCAACTGCTCGGCCCAGGACCGCAAGGAACTTCAGAGAGTCGTGAACACAGCCCAGCCCATCACACAAACCTGCCTCCCATCCATTGACTCCACCCACACCCCCCGCTGTCTTGGGAAAGCGGGCAGCATAATAAAAGAACCGGATTATTCTTTCTTCCAACCTCTTCCATCGGGCAGGCGATACTAAAGTCTGAGAACACGCACGAACAGATTCAAGAACAGCTTCTTCCCCGCTGTTGCCAGACTCCTGAATGATCCTCTTATTGACTGAACTGATCTCTTCACACATCTTCTCTACTTAGTACTACTCCCCGTATGCTTCACCCGACGTCTGTGTCTATGTATTTACATTGTGTATTTATCCTATAACCTATTTTTTGCACCACCGGGGGGGGGGGGGGGGGGGGGGGGGGGGGGGGGGGGGCGGCCGCCCCCCCCCCCCCCCCCCCCCGGGCCGGATCCTCCCGGGCTCGCCGAGGACTCCGCAGGCCGCCCGTATGGCCAGGTCCCACCGGTAAGAATCTTGTGTAATTTACGCCGGCGGGACTGGCCGAAAACGGGCGGCCGCTCGTCCCATCGCAGAGCGGAGAATCGCCGTGGGCCGTTGCCAATGGCCCCCCGACCGGTGCGGCGAAATTCCCGCCCCGGCCAAAAAACCGCCGCCAGAGAATTTGGCAACCGCCGTCGGGGCGGCGGGGCACGATTCACGCCGCCTCCCGCCGATTCTCTGGCCCGGCGGGGGTGGTTGGAGAATCCCGCCCCATAACCTCACACTTTTCCACATTTTTTTCATCTGCCACTTCTTTGCCCACTCTCCGAGCCTGTTCAAGTCCTTCTGCAGCCCCCTTGCTTCCTCGATACTACCTGTCCCATTACAGATCTTTGTGTCATCTGCAAACTTAGCAACAGTGCCTTCAGTTCCTTCTTCCAGATCATTGATGTATATTGTGAATGTTATGATCCGAGCACAGACCCCTGAGGCACACCACTAGACACCGGCTGCAATCCTGTAAAAGACCCCTTCATCCCCACTCTCTGCCTTCTGCCAGTCAGCCAACCCTCTATCCATGCCAGGATCTTACCCTTAACACCATGGGCTTTTAACTTATTTCATCGAGTCAGCACCGGCTCTTGGAAAGAGCACCCTACCCAAGGTCAACACCTCCACCCTATCCCCATAACCCAGTAACCCCACCCAACACTAAGGGCAATTTTGGACATGAAGGGCAATTTAGCATGGCCAATCCACCTAACCTGCACATCTTTGGACTGTGGGAGGAAACCGAAGCACCCGGAGGGAAACCCATGCACACACGGGGAGAACGTGCAGACTCTGCACAGACAGTGACCCAGCTGGGAATCGAACCTGGGACCCTGGCCCTGTGAAGCCACAGTGCTAAACACTTGTGCTACCGTGCTGCCACAATTCTGATTTGATTTGATTTATTGTCACATATACTGAAGTACAGTGAAAAGTATTTTTTGCAGTCGACGGAGCGTACACAGTACGTACATCGTAGACAAAGAGAATAATCAACAGGGAACATTGACAATGGTACATCGACAAACTGATTGGTTACAGTGCAGAACAAGGGGCCAAACAAAGCAAGTACATGAGCAGGAGCAGCATAGGGCATCTTATAGGGTATCAATAGTGTTCTTACAGGGAACAGATCAGTCTGAGGGGGAGTCGTTGAGGAGTCTTGTAGCTGTGGGGAAGAAGCTGTTCCTATGTCTGGGTGTGCGGGTCTTCAGACTTCTGTACCTTCTGCCTGATGGAAGGGCCTGGAAGAGGCAAAGCCTGGATGGGAGGGTCTCTGGTAATGCTGTCTGCCCTTCCTGAGGCAGCGGGAGATGTAGACAGAATCAATGGGAGGATGGCAAGCTTGTGTGATGCGTTGGGCTGAGGTCACCACAGTCTGCAGTTTCTTGCGATCTTGGACCGAGCAGTTACCATACCCAAGCTGTGATGCAGCCGGATAGAATCTCTCTATGGCACATCTGAAGAGGGTTGTGAGAGTCGATGCAGACCTGCCAAATTTCTTTAGCTTCCGTAGGAAAGTAGAGACGTTGTTGGGCTTTTTTGACTGTTGCATCAACGTGAGTGGACCAGGACAGACTGTTGGTGATGGTGCCCCCCCCCCCCCCCCCCCCCCCCCCCCCCCCCCCCCCCCCCCCCACCCCCCCCCCCCCCCCCCCCCCCCCACCCCCAGGAACTTAAAGCTATCGACCATCTCCACTTCGGAGCCATTGATGCAGACGGGAGTGTGTGTCGTGTTGCGCTTCCTGAAGTCGATGATCAGTTCCTTGGTCTTTCCGAAATTTAGAGAGAGGTTGTTTTCGGTACACCATGCAAAAAAGTGATTTATCTGCCTGTTGTAGTCTGATTCGTCGTTGTTTGATATACGATTCACCACAGTCGTATCATCCGCAAACTTATAGATTGAGTTGGAGTTAAATCTTGCCACACAGTGTGTGTGTATAGGGAGTACAGTAGAGGACTGAGCACACATCCTTGCGGGGCCCCGGTGTTGAGGGCTATTGTGGAGGAGATGCTGTTGCCTATCCTGACAACTTGTGGTCTGTTGGTGAGGAAATCAAGGGCCCAGGTCCAAGGGAGGGGTCAAGTCCAAGATTGCAGAGTTTGGTTATTAGTCTTGTCAGGATAATGGTGTTGAAGGCGGAGCTGTAGTCAATGAACAGCCGTCTTACATGGGTGTCCTTGTTGCTGAGGTATTCGAGTGTTGATTGTAGAGACAGGGAGATAGCATCTGCTGTGGACCGGTTGCATGATAGACAAACTGCAATGGATCGAGACCGTCTGGGAGGCTGGCATTGATCCATCTCATGAATAGCCGCTCAAATCATTTTGTGATAACAGACATCAGGGCCACCGGTCAGTAGCCACTTTCTAGTCCTCTGGGACCCTTCCTGCCTCCTGAAAGATCACCACCAATGCCTCCACAAACTCCTCTTTTAGAACCCTTAGGGTGTAGTCGATCCGGTCCAGGTGATTTATCCACCTTCAGACCTTTCAGTTTCCCCAGAACCTTCTCCTTAGTAATGGTCACTCACCTCTGCCCCCTGGTTCTCCTGGAGCTCTGGCATCCCACTGGTGTCTTCCACCATGAAGACTGATGCAAAGTAACTATTCAGTTCCTCTGCCATTTCTTTGTTTCCGATTATCACTTCTCCAGCCACGTTATCCGGTGGTCCAATGTCTATTTTTGCCTCCCTCTTAACTTTTATATATTGAAAAAAAATCTTCCTATCTATTTTGATATTACTATCGAGCTTGCACTCATATTTGACAATGAATCATCGGACTCGAAACATTAGCTCTTTTCTCTCCCAACAGATGCTTCCAGACCTGCTGAGATTTTCCAGCATTTTCTCTTTCGTTTCAGATTCCAGCATCCGCAGTAATTTGCTTTTATAGCACTTATACTTCATCCTTCTCCCCTATTATTGCTTTTTTAGTTGTCCTCTGCTCGCTTTTAAAGGCTTCCCAATCCTCTAACTCCCACTAATCCTCGCCACTTTGTATGCTTTTTCTTTAGCCTTTATGCCATCCTTGACATCCCTCGTCAGCCATGGATGCCTCGTCATCCCCTTAGCATGTTCGCTCCTCCTTGGGATGAATTTCTGTTGTGCCTCCCGAATAACCCCCCAAATCCCCTGCCATTGCTGTTCCACTGTCTTCCCTGCTTGGCTCCTTTTCCAATCAACTCTGGCCAGCTCCTCCCTCATGTCTTTGTAGTTACCCTTATTTAATTGTAATAACGTTACATCTGATTGCAGCTTCTCCCTCTCAGACTGCAGGGTAAATTCTATCATATTGTGGTCACTGCTGCCTAAGGGTTCCTTCACCTTAAGATCCCTAATCCAGTCTGCCTCATTACACATCACCAAATCCAGAATTGCCTGTTCCCTAGTAGGCTCTGTCACAAGCTGCTCCAAAAAACCATCTCTTAGACATTCCACAAATTCCCTTTCTTGGGATCCACTACCAACCTGATTTTCCCAGTCCACCTGCATATTGAAGTCCCCCATGATTATTGTAACATTGCCTTTTTTACATGCCTTTTCCATCTCCTGATTTATTTTCTGCCCCACATCCTGACTACTGCTAGGGGGGCCTGTACATTACTCCCATCAGGGTCTTTTTACCTTTGCAATTCCTCAACTCTACCCACAGAGATTCTATGCCTTCTGATCCTATATCGCTTCTTGCCATCGATTTACCTTCATTCCTTACTAATAATGCAACCCCGCCCCCTTTTCCCATGATGAGGACTTTAAACTCATTAAAGGAGCCAAAAGCTCAGGTGAGGTTTGTGAAGTTTCCAGAACTTTCCATTTGATTGGATTCTTTGTGGAAGTGATAAGAAGGATTAATGAAGGTAGTGCAGTGGATGTGGTGTACATGGATTTTAGCAAGGCATTTGACAAAGTCCCACATGTCAGATTGGTCAAGAAAGTGAAAGCCTCTGGGATACTGGATCCAATGTGGCAAACTGGATAGAAAGTTGGCTTCTGATCGATGGCTGCATTATAATTGGAACGTTCTTTCAACTGGTGTTCCACAGTGCTCAGTGTCGGGACACTTACTGTTTGTGTTATATATTAACGATTTGGATGTGAATGTGGGGGGCATGATTGGGAAATTTACAGACGGCACCAAGATTGGCCGAGTGGTGGACAGTGCAGAGGATAGCTATAATCTCCAAAATGATATAGATGGGTTGGTGGAGTGGCAGATGGAATTTCAAACAGAGAAGTGTATGGTCATGCATTTAGGGAGGTCGAACAGTTCTAGAGAGTACACAATAAATAGGAATATACTAAGAGGGGTACATGAAGTGAGAGATCTTGACGTACAGGTGCACAGGTCCCTAAAGGCAGCAGTTCAAGTAGACAAAGTCAAGAAAGCATAAGGAATGTTCTCCTTCATTGGCAGAGGTGTAGAATATTAAAGAAAAGATAGAGGCCGGGATTCTCCCAAATCCCGGCCAAGTGTTGACGCCGGCGTCAAAACCGGAGCGAGTGACGCCGATGTCAACAAGCCTCCAGGCCCAGTCACTCTTCCCTTCCTAGGGGGCTAGTATGGTGCCGGAGTGATGTGCGCTCGAAAGACAGCGCGACACAGTCGGCGCGGGTCCGCGCATGCACGCCACGGCCAGCGCGGTCTGCGCATGCGTGTGTGTTGCCATCTCAACGCCAGCCCCCGGGCAATATGGTGGAGCCCTACACGGGCCCGGCTCGGAGGAACATAGGTCTGCCCCCCGGAATTATGCTGCCCGGTGATCGTTGGCCCCGATCGCGGGCCTGGCCACTGTGGAGGCCCCCCCCCCCCCCGGAGTTGGATGCTTACATAACCCACGCCGGCGGAACTCGGCGGGCAATCGGCTGCGACCGCGCGGGCGCGATTGGCGATGGTTCTCCGGTCGCTGGTCGTAGTGGCGTGATTATCGCCGCCCCCCGGCGATTCTCTGACCCGGCGCAGGATCGGAGAATCCCGGCCTAATATTGGAATTGTACAAAACACTGGTGAGTCCACAGCTGGAGTATTGTGTGCAGTTCTGGTCACCACAATAGAGGAAGGACATTAATGCTCTGGAGAGAGAGCAGAGGAGGTTTACAAGAATGTTTCCAGGGCTGGAAAAGTGAGGCTCGGAGGAGAGACTGGAAAGGTGGGCGTTATTTTCCTTGGAACAAAGAAGGCTGAGGGGTGACTCCATTGAGGTGTTCAAAATGATGAGGGGAAGAGATAGGGTGGACAGAATAAAATTGTTTCCCCTGGTGGAAAATTCTAGAAGCAGGGGACATGGATTCAAGATAAATGACAGAAAGTGTAGAGGGGACATGAGGAAGAACTGGTGTGATTCTCCATCCCTCTGCACCCGTTTTCTGATATGGCACCCCCCCCCCCCCCCCCCCCCCCCCCACCCACCCCACTGGCAGCAGGATTCTCCGTCCTGGCAGCCGGCCGATGGGGTTTCCCATTGTGGGCACCCCCATGCTGCCAGCAAACCTGTAGGCGTGAGAGCGCCGCCGGCGAAACAGAGGATCCAGCCGATCGAGGACCCCGCAGACGGAGAATCCTGCCCAACATATTTACGCAGAGGGTAGTGGGAGTCTGGAATTCGCTGCCCAAGTTGGTGGTGGGAGGCAGAGACCCTAAACACTTTTGAAAAGGACCCGAATCTGCACCTTAAGTGCTCTGATATTAACTGGACACCAACAGTGGCTGGGGTACTGGACCGAAACCTCAATATTTTAGTTCATTTTTTAAGACTGCGGAAATAATTATTCGCTCCAGGACTGATTGCATGGAAAAAGGGGGCTTTGGTATTTTAAAAGAGTAACTTTATTATGAGGTGTTGAACTGATTTTAACTTCAAACCCGAAACGAACAGCTACCCTTTAACATTACTACTCCATTTCCCTTGAACAACAAAAAAAGAATGCAGCTCTCAATCAAGCTTTAACAAGCAAGGCCGAAGGTGATATTTGCTTTCCAAAACAGTTCCTGGCCCTTGTGAGATTCCCTTCAGATTCTATCTGAGTGACTTCAAATGCCTGCCTTAACCGGGTTGTTTTAGCCGGTTTCCTTGTCTCCAGATAAGGCTGCTCTGTTTTTAACTATTGTCACTTTTTAAGCTGTCTCACTTGGTGAAGAAAACTGCCTCTCTTGTGATCCCACAAGGGTTACCAGATCAGAGATTATTTCCTTTCAGTTTTCTCCCAACACACTAAACTTCTAATGCTTTCAAAATGAGCTCCACCTTGCACTGACCTCACTTCCTCAAGGTGAAAATCTGCAGGCTGCAAATCATTAACTCTCTGGGGACGTTCCAGTCAAACCACACTAACCCCAGGCCTTTAACCCTTCAATTGCCCACTGCATTTATAATCCAATTTCCTAAAATCTTCCAATCGCCAGGCTGAGGTGAGGGAACGCGAGAATTATCCACCTAGTGTCATGTGGATGTACCTTTAAGAAATGGGTGTTTATCAAATAGCTGCAGTGATGTCAGTGTGTGGGTGGAGCTGAGCTGTGACTCTGCTTTTACTTTCGCTTTGAGCAAAATGAGCTGGTGTGTGTCTGTGTGCTTTAGTTTCATTTTCAGAGTTGAAGAAGCTGCAGTCGCAGCAAGAAGGTGCATTGATCTCTCGCTGCGATCTAAAGACTGTCTCCAGATCATTTGAGGATTTCAAAGTAATAACGGTTTCTGTAGAGAATTTAAACCTGCTGCCTTTCTGTGAAAAGAGTCTTTAGAACTTATGGATGTTGTTAGGAAAGTTATGAAGGGTTACTTATAGAATATTGTATCTGTGGGGATGATTGGTGTTGACAGTTGTTAAGATGTTTACTGCGTGTTTATAAAGTGTTAACTGGATTCATCAATAAACATGGTTTTGTTTTAGAAGTACTTTAAATCTCTGTTGCATCACACCTGTAAAATAGGCCTGTGTGCTTCCCTATTTGGGCAGCACGGTAGCATAGTGGTTAGCACAATTGCTTCACAGCTCCAGGGTCCCAGGTTCGATTCCCGGCTCGGGTCACTGTCTGTGCGGAGT